>NC_079313.1:121014237-121379237 GCF_029931775.1 Euleptes europaea
CGTATGGAATCAGTGTCCTCCAATTTGCTCAGGTCTTGCAAATTGAGGGCCGTGGCTTCCTTTATAGAGTCAAGCCATCTCTTGTTGGGACTTCCTTTTTTCCTGCTGCCTTCAAACCCCCTCACCATATTATCTATTCCTTAAAAACAGAGCCTCTGGCTAACAAAAAAACCTGAGGATGACTCCAACTGGCTAAAACAAACAAACAAACAAACCCAAAGGGTCACAATCAAGTGCAGTATGCCAAGGCTCCTGACAGGAACCTCTGAGCTTAGGCCTTCTCTGGGAAGAACAAACGTGTAATCTCTGTCCATGAGTCAACTCTAAAACGCTGGGCTGTCCACAATATGTAAACTTGTCTGCAGCCTTTTACCTCAGGACGACCTTGGTGTTCCTGGCAAAGCTTTAGTCCTCCTGTTTCTAGCAACTTTGCCTTTGTGACCTATCTCAAGCTGACTTTTTAATGCTTTACTTAAAACAGACCAAGGAATGGCCATGGGCACTTCCAATAAAAAGTTTCATACAGAGCAAACTCTTTCCTAACATCTGCTTCCTGAGAGCCATTGCTAGTTAAAATAGATAATGCTGTGCTAAATGGGCTGTGTATCAAATATACTATTCTTTTTTAAACCCCACACTTCCTCCAAGGAGTCCAGGTCACTGTACATGGTTCTCAAAGACAGGGTTTTCCAAACTTTTTGAGTCATGGAGCACTGTTCGGTAGAGAAATTCATCACTGAGCACTAATTTTCACCTAGCACTTATATACTAAACTGAAGGACAGTAGTATTTTTATTTCCATTCTCTTCATGGAGCACTAGGAGATGTTTCGCGGAGCACCAAGTGCTCCTTGGAGCACAGTTTGGGAACCTCTGCTCTAAGATAAAGTGTGCCATCCAGTCACAACATACACGCCGTGACCCCATGATGTACCACCTCATGGGGGCTTCAAGGCAAGAGATGAGCAGAGGTGGTTTTGCCATGGCCTTCCTCTGCATAGCAGCCCCTGTTTTCCTTGGTGGACTCCCATCCAAGTGCCAACCCTGCTTAGCTTCTGAACTCTGATGAGATCAGGCTAGTCTGCGTTATTAGGATTGTTACTTATGGTTCTCTAACCAGACAATAATCCTGTGAGTAGAATAGGCTGATAGGGAGAGAGGGCCAGCAAGCTTCATGGGAGAGTGCAGTTTTGAACTTGGTTCTCTGAGATCCTAATTGCACAGGCAATACAGTATACTGGCGCTTAGTATAAGGCAGTTTTGCACATCCATATGATGATCTGGAATACCATAAATGACAGAGATGCTATCATCTGAGTGTAGTACAAACCCCAAGTGATTATATTAATTTATATAACCCTATCTGACCACCTAGGAATTTGCAAGACAGCACTATGCAAATAGAGGTGAAAATAATACATTAAAAATACTACTATGCCTAACTAAAAGTTATGATTCTGATTGGCAACCTCAAGCTAGGGTTGCCAAGTGCCAGGTGGGGGCAGGCAAACCCCCACCAATCCACCTGGCTGCCCGCCGACCAACTGACTGTCAGTGGGCAACATGTGCACGCGCACCTGCCTGAGGCGCCACGACACTTCCGGTTGTAAACCGGAAGCGCCGCATTGCAAGGGGCTGTTTACCACTCAGACTCCAAGTTTGAGTGGTAAAGGGCCCAATGCAATGCAGCACTTCCAGGTGTAAATGCATCACAAGGGCCTTTTACCACTCAGCCTGGGAGTTTGAGTGGTAAAAGGCCTGTTGCGATGTGTTTTACACCCGGAAGTGCCGCATCGCAATGGGCCGTTTACCACTCAAACTCCCAGGCTGAGTGGTAAAAGGCGCCTTGTGATGCAGCACTTCTGGGTGTAAACCGGAAGTGCCGCAATCGCGTCAACGGGGCCATGCGCGCGCAATCTCGCACACCACCTGAAAAACCTCCCGCCGGAGCAGAGGAGGGACCTGGCAAGCCTACCTCAAGCACATCCTTGGAGAGGTGGCATATACATTGTCTAAACAAACAAAGAAAAAAGAAACTTAGAAGATCCAGGACAAAACTTAAAATGTGCCAAGAAATAGCTGTATTTGTTTCCCGCTTTATCATTTGGGCCTAAATCCAGTGATGAAACAGCAGCTGCTTACTGACTGAAAAGCAGTTTTCCTATTTTTGAATCACAGTGCTGCAAAACTGTTGTAAAGCTGCAACAAAGAATATGACTAGAGAAGCTAGTGAATGTGAGCAAAAAGGTAGGTTTCTGTTCTGAGTTTCTTACAATGTAGATTTTAGGGAAAACAGAGGAATGGTAGAGGAAAGGATATTTTGGGTATATGGGTAACTGAAATGGCACATACAGGTTAATTGATCCTTTTTACATTAGAGACTGTGTTTCCTGTGTACTAGCTACACTTCATCAAAACGATACGTGGAAGTATTGTTGAAGGCTTTCACGGTCAGAGTTCATCAGTTCTTGTAGGTTATCCGGGCTATGTGTCCGTGGTCTTGGTATTTTCTTTCCTGACGTTTCGCCAGCAGCTGTGGCAGGCATCTTCAGAGGAGTAACACTGAAGGACAGTGTCTCTCAGTGTCAAAGTGTGTTGGAAGAGTGTTGGTATATAGTCAGAAGGGGTTGGGTTTGAGCCGAGTCATTGTCCTGCAAAAGAATCAAAGGAAATGTGCTAATAATTGTCCTGTAAGTATCAAGGTAATGTGCTAATTAGAATCTGGTATGTTAATGTGGAACCACTGTATCCTGAAGTGATCTGTTAGGATACAATCACTTCAGGATACAATGGTTCCACATTAAGATACCACACCCTAATTAGTACATTACCTTGATACTTACAGGACAATGATTAGCACATTTCCTCTGATTCTTTTGCAGGACAATGACTCAGCTCAAACCCAACCCCTTCTGACTATATATATTACTCTTCCAACACACTTTGGGCGAAAACGCATGGTCGCTTTATCCTTCTTTAATCCCTGTTTCAGCCAGGATTCAGCCAGCATCGAACACATGCGTTTCGCCTAATGTGTGTTCGATCCTGGCTAAAACAGGGATTAAAGCAGTATAAAGTGACCATGCATTTTCGCCCTTTGACACTGAGAGACACTGTCCTTCAGTGTTACTCCTCTGAAGATGCCTACCACAGCTGCTGGCGAAACGTCAGGAAAGAAAATACCAAGACCACGGTCACACAGCCCGGATAACCTACAAGAACTGATATGTGGACACATTTTTTGACTAGGCATATTTACTGTATCCTGCTCAAATTATTTAATTATTTATCCCACATCATTTCTGGCAATTCCTAAAGAGGCATACCGTCACTTCCAGGTTTCCCCTGGTAGAGATGTAACACCATTGTGCGTACAACATCCCCATGCTGCCGTTCCCTAGCCTCCTACTGGTTGCCAAAACCCTTCTGCTCCCACCCAGTGCTCCTGTAGATTGCCAGCTGGCAACCCTACCTGTGAGGTTGGTTAGGCTAAGAGTGTGTGACTAGCCCAATGTCACCCAGTGAGCTTCCATGCCAGAGTAGGGATTCAAGCCTGGGTCTTCCTGATCCTAGTCTAATACTTGTACCACTGCACCACACTGGCATCATCAAGCTACATAACTCAAAAAGAGCTTTCAAACCAGCTTCTTGACTTGGCGGTGTATTTATCCTTCTTTCAGTCTTTGCGATCCTCCCACAGATAGGATGAGGTACAGCTTGCAATGCCAAAGAACAACTGTGAATAACAAATGCAGCGCCTCCTGAAGTTCACAAAACAGCGTAATTTTAAGCTTACCCTTATTCTCAGACATGCATGCTGCACAATCTACACCAATGTTCACATTCATCAGAGAGCAGGATTTTGCTCTCTGATGTCACGTTTGTACAGCTGCCGCAAAGAACAGAGAAAAACAGGGGGGTAAAAACAGAAGCAACATGGTTTGGGAATGAAATGGGTTCTGTGCGGAGAGTTGTCAATAGGTTCCTTGTTGCTAAGGAACTATTTCCTTGGTAGCTGTATGTTTGCCACATCTTGCTAAATTGGTGTCATAATCTCAGACAAAGAACATCCTGTGGTATCTTTGGGGAAGAGAAAAAAAATTCAAACCGTGCTGGAAGTTTTAAATAATAATTTTTTTAAAAAAATTCTAAATCATTCAAACATCTGCTGCAAAAAATAACTACTTTTGCTCTGGAAAATTGGTTCACTATCTGCCTCATAAGTAATGGGGGAAAGTAAGTATATATTTGACGGAAGATAAAATCTTTGCAGCCAGATCCCTGAAGCTTTGAATAGTCCACTTTTAGGAAATCTCTAGCAATGCAAGTTATGCGACAGTAATATATTTGGAAATGAAGGAAGGGGAATTACATTTTCTCGTAACATAAAAAAGAATGTGTTGTTATTTCAACTTGCATGTTATTTTACTGCATCATGAAAATGGATTATGATCACAGATTACTGCAATCTGTTAAGCATGCTAATGCATTTGCACACAAAAAATGTGCTCAGATAGACCAAATTTATGCAAACAATTCAGTGTAATTTCATGAGCCATTCAGGTATATTCTTTTATGGAACTGAACACTTCACAAGTGAACACTCTGACTAATATTAGTTAATGTACCGTATTTTTTCTCCATAGGACGCACCTTTCCATAAGACACACCTAGTTTTTAGAGGAGGAAAACAAGAAACAATCTTGTTTTCCTCCTCTAAAAACTTGTCTTATGGAGTGAATGCCGGCTGGGCGCGTGGGCGTCGGGATGGCGCGAGCTGGCGTTGCCCGCCTCGACGGCCAGCTGGGAGACGGGCGGGGCCGCCCAGAGCGAGCCGGCACACGCGCCCAGCCGGCTCTGTGCGGCCCCGCCCGCCTCCCAGCTGGCTGTTGGGGCGGGGAACGCCGGCTCGCGCCGTCCCAATGCGCACGCATCCAGCCGCCTCTGTACGCCCCACCCGCCTCCCAGCTGGCATGCACCGGCTCGCTCTGTGCGGCCCTGCCCGCCTCCCAGCTGGCCGTCGGGGCGGGGAACACCGGCTCGCGCCGTACCGACGCGCACTTTCCCAGCCGGCATTCGCTCCATAAGACGCACGGACATTTCCCCTCACTTTTGAGGAGGAAAAAAGTGCATCTTATGGAGCGAAAAATACAGTATATGATAACGCTGTTCAATGCCTGTTAAATTCATAGCAACATTTTGGCAAAATTGAACCTTCCATATGAGCCAACATCTGATTTGTGCTTGGATGTATTCCCATCTGGCAACTCTTGTTGGTGTCATTGCTGTCACCACTGCTAAAGACCATTACAGGTGGAGTAAAGTGCAACCCTAAACGAGTTATACTCTTGTAAATCCATTGAATTCAATGAACTTAGAAGGGCGTAACTCTTCTTAGGATTTCACTGTTCTTGATTCAACTCCATTTTTTATAAAGAAATGAAAGAACTAATTGCTCCTGAGCTATGCAATTTATGTAATAATATATGGAAAGGAGGAAATACCCCTGAATCCTGGAAAAGTGCAGAGATAGTCACTATATTAAAAGACCTGAAAGACCCATTAGAGTTAGGCTCTTATCGGCCAATTAGTTTAATGAATCAGGACTACAAAATATTTGCAAAAGTATTAGCGAACCGCTTGGAAAAGATTTTGCCAAATTTGATTAAAGAACACCAATATGGATTTGTCAAAGGAAGGTATATAGGGCACCCTATTAGAAATGTAATTAATATACTGATTCATAAGGACAGGAGGAACTTTGCAATAGTAAAATTGGATATTTATAAAGTATTCGATACATTAAACCATGATTATTTAATACAGGTAATGGGAAAGATGGGATTCAGGGGTCCTTTTTTGAGAGCAACAGAAGAAATCTATAGAGGAGGGAAAGCAATAATTAGGGTAAATGAGGGGCACTCGGAAGAGATCCCTATACAAAGAGGGGTCAAACAAGGGTGTCCATTGTCACCTATGCTGTTTGCATTGGCAATGGAACCATTGGCTGATAGAATTCGTAACAGTGTAAGAATACAGGGATATAAGATAGGAAAAGAGGAGGTGAAAATTAATCTGTTCGCAGATGATATATTATTGATAATGGAACAACCATTGGCAGGTCTTAAAGAGCTAATGATTATTTTGCGAGATTTCAAGAATATTTCAGGGCTGGGAGTAAACATAAAAAAATCGGAAATTATGTGGTTCAGTTGAACAAAAAAGGAAAAAGAGGAAGTCAGAAATATACAGGAATGAAAACGGGTGTTAAAAAAATTAAATACTTGGGAGTACAGTTACCAAAGAATATAGAAAGAATGGTAAATATTAATTATAAGGAGATATGGAAAAAGATGAGTAAGAAGATGGAGGAATGGAAGAATAAAAGCTTGAGTATACTAAATAAAATTAGGGCAGCCAAAATGTTTATAATATCAAAAATGATGTACTTGTTTCAGACTCTCCCGGTGGAACTAGATTCACGGCAAGTGGGTGCGTGGGATGAAGCTATTAGGAAATGGGTATATGGAGGAAAGAAGGCAAGAGTAATGAAGAAAATTATTTATGTGCCTAAGGAGGAATTGGGATGGGGTCTCCCACAATTACAACAGTATTATGAAGCATTTCATTTAAAAGCATTGATGGAGATTGAGGGAGCTGAAAATATGAAATGGATAAGAGTAGAGAATGAATTAAATCAAGGTATGGGGAAATATGGGATATTTACAGAAAATTTAAATAAAGCTCTACGATTAACCAAGGGCCCGAGACGGGCAGTATTGAGTGTTTGGAAGAAATGGAAAATGAAGTGGATGAACAAACAATCAAGATGGACCCCAATAGTCTGTGTGAAAGAAAGTGTCATAGATGGTAACTTAGGGTTAAAAATGAAAAATAAGGGTTATTATAGAGTGAAGGACATATTAGATCACCAAGGAAATTTGAAACCTTTTCAGAGAGTATTAGATGAAGTGGGCCAAAAACATTGGCTGGGACTGAGGGGAGGGGACTATATGAAGCAGTAAAACAAGGAAGATGGGGAGAATGTATGAAAAGAGAGGACAATGAATTGGAAGAGTTAATAAAGAGTGAAGCATATATTAGAAAAGGATTAGCAGGGAAAATATACAGAATGATGATAAGAGATAAAGAATTTATGATTAGAATAATACAGGCAAAATGGGCAAAAGAAACCACAATATCAACACAAATGGTGAATAAAATGATGAAGGGTATTAAAATGTTGAAGTTGGATAGATATAAAGAGTTGGAAAGGAAAATAATGCTGAAGTGGTACAGAACACCGGCCCAAATAGCACATATGATCAAAGGAATGAGACCGAATTGTTGGCATTGTAACGCAAAAGAGGGGTGGTTCTCACATTTGTGGTGGGAGTGCCCAAGGGTAATAGAATTTTGGAACAAAATACTTAGTAAAATTAGAGAATTGTTTAAGATTAGACTTCAAGTAACTGTAGACCTGATGTTTATGGGAATAATGGGTTGTGAGAAGGTAGAAAAGAGTGAACAAGAGATGTTTAAAGCGATGATATTAGCTGCTCATGCAGTTATAGCTTTTGGTTGGAAAGATAAAACAAAGTGGACTATGGACAGGTGGAATAATTACGTGTTTGAATATGTGCAAACAGATGTATTGGGATACTTAAAACAACAGACAATGGGAGAAACAGAAGAAATGGAACTGAAGACTAAGTGGAACCCATACATTAATTGGGTGAAAAGAGGAGAAGCCAACAAAGAGACTTTAGTAAAACTAAAAAGGCTATGCTCATGGCTGAAAATATGAAACTATGATATTATGGATTGGTCCATGCGGGGAGGGAAAGGGGGGGAAAGGGGGAAATTTGTATTGGAAGAAGGAAAGTGTAAATTGTAATTATAAAGGTATGGAGATGTAAAATGACCTCCAATGCAATAAAAATATTTTTTTTAAAAAAAAGATTCAACTCCATTTGTGCTTTGTTATGTCCATCTAGCACGTAAATATAGATGTGCATCCTTGTCAAAAACATATAGAAGAAGAGTTGGTTTTTATATGCCGACTTTCTCTACCACTTAAGGAAGAATCAAACCAGCTTACAATCACCTTCCCTTCCTCTCCCTACAACAGACACCTTGTGAAGTAGGTGGGGCTGAGATAAGAGAGCTGTGATTAGCCCAAGGTCACCCAGCTGGCTTCATGTGTAGGAGTAGGGAAACCAACCTGGTTCACCAGATAAGAGTCTGCCACTCATGTGGAGGAGTGGGGAATCAAACCCATTTCTCCAGATTAGAGTTCACCAAACCACTGCTCTTAACCACTACACCACACTGGCTCCACTACACTACCATGTATCATATTCAGCAGGACCAGATGGACACTGGAATGCACAGAGTCATCCAAATGCATATTCATATCAGTTGTGTGTACAGTTCTCTTTGTTAGATCAGGATGATATCTAGGCATCCTGACTGATTCTGTGGCAAGGGGATATGATAGCCATCTTCAAGTATTTGAAGGGCTGTCATATAGAGGAGGGTGCCAAGTTTTTTTTTGTTGCTCCAGAAGGTCGGACCAGAACCAATGGGTTGAAATTAGATCAAAAGAGTTTCTGTCTAGACATTAGGAAGAATTTTCTAACAGTTAGAGTGGTTCCTCAGTGGAACAGGCTTTCTTGGTGGCGAAGCGGGACCTGGCAACCCTACTCCACCACTCTACGAGCACATTCATGAAAATAACAGCTTATAAAATCAGCCTGCTCAAAAGAGCAATGTAATGCCACATGTGCGTGTGTGTTAAGTGTCGTCAAGTTGCTTCCAACTCATGGCGGCCCTATGAATCAAAGTCCTCCAAAACGTCCTATCTTTGACAGCCTTGCTCAGATCTTCCAAATTGAGGGCTGTGGCTTCCTTTATTGAGTCAGTGTGCCATATAGGCAGGCACATTTATGTATGCCCCAGCAGTAGCTTCTTGAAGCAGGGAATTCCCCACCCTTGGGCCCTTCCTTGAGGATCTTTAGATAACGTAGCCTGACTCATGCAAATGGGCTGCTCAAATGAGCAGTAATTTGCACAAAGGCGCTGGCTGACAAGCCACCTGACCCAGCTCTCTAAAAATTTCTGCTGGATCGCGCCGTTGTCTGCTCTGAAATAAACGGGGCCCTCTTTGAGACGGCTGGCAAGGCAAGTGCCGTTTCCCATTGGCATTTTGGCATCGTTGGCACACCTCCTCGATTATTGACACTGGCGTTCTCGTAACAGCCCGGAGAGCCGCAGCCGGCACCTTTTTTGTATTTGTCACTGTCACTTCGCCGGCGTTCGGCATTGTTCAGGAAATTGTATGTGTAAAGCAAAAACTGCCTGAGACCAACTTCAACAAGGGAGCCGAGATGTGAGGGTGCTTGAAACTGAAACAGAGGTTTTATGTGTCCTATTATGTGCCCCAGCAAGAGTCATAAATAATTGTGACAAGTTTTTTTCTCTCTCTCCCCCATTGTTACATGTGAAAGTCCTTGACTGCGCCTCCTGTCTCGGCTCCCCCTTTCTCTCTCTCTCTCTCTCTCTCTCTCTCTCTCTCTCTCTCTCATGCACTGGAGCTGCCAAGATGCATGATGATAGATGGCAGTGTGCAGCAAATGACAGCCGGATAGATTTTTTAGTTTGCGCTTTAGAGGGAATCAGATATGCTGTATAAAGCAATAAAAAGCACACTCACAAGGTGGGCTAAAAATAGCTAGCACAGCACTACCCTACTTTGTTATTTATCAAAAGTCAAATCTTTAACATGCAAAGTCCTGGCGGGGGTGATTTTCCCCTCCTTCCAGACACTAGTGAAGAGTGACATTCCTGATTCAGATAGTCGGAGACAATTAGGCAAATGTCTTGTTAATGGGGAGGGAATACCAGGAAAATATCCACTGACTAACAGGGTTGCCAACCTCCAGGTACTCAGCACAGGAGCAAATAAGTATAACAAAGTGCAAATGTTTGTATTGCTACAACATGTAACAAAGAGTCACAACTATACACTAAGAACAAACAATCTAAATAATCTATCCTACTATGTACAATATATCTTACAACAATCAAATGGGAACAGCCAGACTTGAAAATTCAAAGTATAGGTATAGTCCTTAGGTTGTATTCACAAGAAAGTCCTGGGTTCCTCTTCAAGTTATAATGATGTTTCTGACGTTACCAAGAGATGATGCCAAAAATTGAAGAAGGGTTACGGCCGTTTCGAATTCTTTGACTTTACATTTCTTCATCAGTCCCTCAAAAATCAGTCATCATGTAATATCTCCAGCTTACATATTGCATCTTTGCTAAGTATTCAAGCAGGATAAATTTTGACGAGTTCCCACATAGGATAACCAACTGTGTAGCAGTATACTCTCCTAATTTGCTAATATACTAATTCAGCAAATTTTCTTCCTTCTTCCAATTCATTGAAGCCTCTGCAGAATAAGAAAGCAGACCGAATTGGCATCATGGTAGTTCAAATCCAGAAGATTTGTTCGATGAACCATCAGAGCTGCCTACTTTCAGGGAGAGCTGTTGGTCTCCCATTAGGGTTGTCTGGCAACTGGCAGGAGTCCAGGTGGGCACGGACATGGGTTGGGGGCTGCCAGCAATGGTGTGACATCACTTCTGGGGAAAAACCCATAAGTGGTATCTGTCCTCATTAGGAATAATCAGAAATTCTTTGGCAAAACTCCTTTTCCTGAAAGTGATGTCCCAACAGCAATTTTTAATTTTTTCTTCTTCTGCTGGCCACAGCTGGCAGGCAACGGCTGTTAGGGGTGGGAGATCTCCTGCGTGGAACACTCTGGGGTGGAACACCCCGTCAAATGAGACCAGGGCCCTGTGGGACTTAGTTCAGTTCTGCAGGGCCTGTAAGACGGAGATGTTCCACCAGGCCTCTGATTGAGGGCAGCGACGGTTCCACCATCAGCTGGCCTCCCTGTATCACTTATGTTCCATCTGCGATTTATCTTTATTCATACCTATCTGCTTTCCTACCTGAAGATTCCGCCACTGCTGATGTAGAAGGCGTCTTTGGAGCCGCCTGAATTCAGATTTGTCTAGTTTGTTTAAATGCATTTAATGATAGGTTATATTATATTATTTAATTAATTAATTATTAGTGTGCTTTATTTTTTATTATTATTATAATATCCTGCTCTCCCCAGAAAAACCGGGCTCAGAGCAGCTTACAACAAAGTCGGAACTAGTTAGATTCCATAAATACATTAAAACCATTTGTATAAAAATAAAACAGCCCCAGTATCTGTAATCAATAGAATCAAGAAAATCAGTATATAATGCATCAAATGGCATTCCTCCATGGAGTAGATTTTAATTATTTATTATATTATATTGTTCAATTGAGTATTGTAGATACCACTGTTGACGTGAGCCACCCTGAGCCCTACCCTGGTAGGGAAAGGGCTGGATAAAAATCTAATACGATAAATAAAATGAATATCTACTATGCACCGTTGCATCCTACTCAAAAAGGTCAGCAGAGAAAGCAAACCTTGCCTGGAATAGCCCAAAGATCACTGTAGGGAGCAGCTGACTGAGGGGTCCAACAAGATCTATGCTGGTATCCAATGGATTCTTCCCCACATTCGTCTTCCTTCTGCAGTCCCTTTAAGTTCCTGGGGTCACGGGTTCCTCATGGATGAAAAAGATGTGCAGATTGAGGCCTGCAGTGAGGAGGGGGACAGGGCTAAAATACCTCGCTTCAAGGTTGGGACAACAGCATGACATTACCTCTGGGGGAAACCCGAAAGTGACATCAGGTCTCTCTAGGAATTACCAGAATCGCTATGGTTGTGTTTCTGGTGATTCCTAGAGAGACATGACATCATTTTTGGGTTTCCATAAGTGATATGTCCCTGCCCCCCCACAGATCTCCCACTAACCTTGCCTCTCTTCCACCAGCACACCTTAAAGCTTAATTAATTTACTCTAGCCGGAAACTTGCTAATCAGCCTGAGTAGGGCTGCCAGCTCTGGGTTGGGAAATACCTGGAGATTTGGGGGTTGGAGCCTAAGGAGGGCAGGATTTGGAGAGGGGAGGGACTTCAATGCCATAGAGTCCAATTGTCAAAGTGGCCATTTTCTCCAGGGGAACTGATCTCTGTCACCTGGAGATCAGTAGTAATAGCAGGAGATCTCCAGCTACCACCTGGAGGTGGGCAACCCTAAGCCTTAGACATCCCTCATGAGGCTTGGCTAGTGTTGCCAAATCAGCATGAGAAATTGCTGGAGATTCAGCTCAGGAGGGATGCAATGCCATAGAGAACACCCTCTGAAGATACCATTTTCTCCAGGGGAATTTATTTCTGTAGTTCGGAGACCAGTTGTAATTCCAAACGATCTCCAGGCCTCACCTGGAGGTGGGTAAGCCTAGGTCCTCTGCTGGAGTTTCAAACAAAAAGGGGTATGACACCACTTCTGGGAAAAACCCATGACTTGTACCTGGTGCATACATTTCAGTGTCCTGAGGGTGACTCACAGAAGGAATTTCAGGAAGAGGGGGAGATTTTCTGAAGAAAAGAATAGAGAGGTTTCTGAGGAGAAAGGGAGAAGAAAGATTGCTGAAGAGAAAGGGAGAAAGGAGCTATCTGAGGTGAATCAGTGTTCCGTGCAGACAGCTGTAGCCTGGTGAGGACCCTAAAGAGAGTTTTAGCCTCCAGAGATCTACAACAATCCTAAAAGCAGCAGCTCTACCACGAGCAGCCTGCCAGCCAGCCAGCCTGCAGGGAAGACAATGAGAGGCTTTTAGAAGGCCTTGGAGAGTAAAAGGGATCAGAACAGTCCAGAAGAAACCTTTTATAAGGGAACAGAATTGTAGTCTATTGCAATGTTTTATTGTACGTATCATCTTGGGTTTGACTGCACTATCTTGGTACCTTTGAGGTCCCCCCCCCACTTTCTGTATGTAGGTGTGCTGTTACAACACGCTGGAGAATGACTACGGCCCTTCCAACCTAAACAGGGCAAGGTGTTGGAAGGTTGCCTGCATCAGCACACTTTCTAACAACAGTATAGAAATACAGTTCATTTACCTAATTAAATTACTGTTCCTCTGCCAGTTTCAGAAGGGTAGCCATGTTGGTCTGCAGTAGAACAGTTAGATATGAGTAGGGTTGCCAGCCTCCAGGTAATAGCTGGAGATCTCCTGCTATTACAACTGATCCCCAGCCAATAGAGATCCATTCACCTGGAGATAGGGTTGCCAAGTGCCCGATGGTGGCAGGTAAAATCCTACCAATCCACCAGGCTGCCCGCCGACCACCTGAGGGCTGGCGGGCAACGCGTGTTGCAGACGCTCTAGCAACCTCCGCCAAAATTCTATGTAAACCATAGACTTTGGCAGAGATTGATAGAGCATCCGCATCACTTCCGAGTAAACCCAGAAGTGACATGGGTGCGTCGTGTCGCACCAGGCGTGCGGGTGTGTCACACGCTGAAGAGAAGCTCGTGCTGATGAAGCTGTGGGCCCTGGTAAGCCTACCTGGAGAAAATGGCCGCTTTGGCAATTGGACTCTATGGCATTGAAGTCCCTGCCCTCCCCAGGCTCCGCCCCCAAAACCTCCTGCCAGTAGTGAAGAGGGACCTGGTAACCCTAGTCCGGTAGCACCTTAGAGACAGATAAGAGACTTGTGTCTGACGAAAGGAGCTTTGACTCTTGAAGGCTTATACCGTGAAACTCTTGTTGGACTCTAAGTCACTACTGGACTCAAATCTAACTATTTCTCTGCCAAAACAATTTAGGAGGGTGACAATACAGATTGCAGTCATAGTGGGAAACAATAAATAAGTTTGATTGATGGCATGCAAGGGCAATGAACATTTGACTGTGGGCTGTGCCTTAGATTTCATGTCTGAAGCCTACCTGTCCATCCACAGATAGCCATGCCTGAAGTATTCAAAGCTTGCTTTTGAAATGTCTGATTCAAAATATGAATGACGAGATTAGAAAATGGCCCCAGTGGTAAACACTTGCAAATATTCATTTCTATTCCTGAACAGAGACAGGAAAAGACAAGCAAGGACCCTTTGTGTACCACTTTATCCCCCTCCTGAAACAATAATATCTCAAATGTCCTCACCACAGGGAATTCAGGGGTGGGGGTAGAAACGAGCCACCATATCTAAAGCTACGGATAATTTTCAAAGATGGCCAGAAGAGAGGAGAATACCCATACTCTACAGTCTTGCAGAAACTACAGTACAGTGAGTAATTTCCTTCATTTGGGCCAAACACTAGTATTTGCAACATAATCATTCATCTGTCGTTATTAAAATTGTGACCTTTGTCCTCTTCGGTGGGAAGCTCCGTGCCTCTTATTCCTACTACAAGTAGGAATCAAGCAGGCAGGCACCTCTTGTCTTAATACGGAGAGTAAAGTCTTGAGAGAAGCTATGCTTCTTCAGTGGCAGTCAGCCATGAAGCTGTTTGGAAGGAACTAAGGCCCAGGTTAGCCTAATCTTGTCAGACTGTGGAAGCTAAGCAGGGTTGGCCCTGGTTAGTACTTGGATGGGAGACCACAAGCAAAGTCCAGGGTTGCTACACAGAGCCAGGCAATGTTCATCTCTTGCTTTGAAAATCCTACGGGGTTGCCATGAGTTGTCTGCCACTTGATGGCACTATCCACCACCATGGCTCAGGCAGGTGTTGCATAAGCTTTGCAACCAAAAGGTCTCAAGTTCAGTTCCTGGTACCTTCAGTTTAGAAAGCATCTGAGGTATCAAGGCTTTCTGCCTGAGACCTTTTAGAGCTGCTGCTTTTAGCTTAGGCTCTGGACCAGTGATCTGATTCAGTGTAAGGCAGTGTCTTATGGAAGGTCCTAAGACACTTCTGGGAGTCTTCGGATGGGACCATGGGGAGGGGCCATGGCTCAGTGAAGAGCATCTGCTTGGCATACAGAAGGTCCCAGGTTCAATCCCCAGCATTTCCAGTTAAGGATCAGGTTGTAGGTGATGTGAAGGACCTTGCCCGAGACCCTGGAGAGCCACTGCCAGTCAGCATAGATAATACTGACCTTTATGGGCCGATTGTGTTATTTAGTATAAGGCAGCTTCATATGTTCAAAATATAGCCCCTGCTTCTCCCTGAATCACCCTTAAATTTATAGGATGAAAATCCAGGTGCATCCTTGAACTGTCATTTTAATTCAAAAATGTGTGCTTGCTTTCATGTATACTCACACACACACAGGTTGTTTCCCTTCAGTTCCATTGGAATATCATAACTTTACTTGCGTTCCTCTGTGATTTCTGATCCAGCCTCCCTCTCTCCCCCTTTCTTCTCTTTTTTTCTTATTATTGATCCGGATTCCCTGTAATAAATGGCCTGGTTTCCCAGCCACCTTGGAAATGTCATGCTGGAGTCAACAAAAATACTTAGTGTATGTTTTATAAAGAATTACAGCTGGCTGGGTATTACTCCAGCTTTCAGCTCTCTGAAAACCCTGGTTGAGGTGCGTCCTGTAGAATCGATGGATGAGCCAGGCCACTCGAAAATGATTCAATGAGTTGACGATCTTCCCCAGTTCATGGACATGACAGCCTGAAATGTACTTATTCACCCGGCTTCTGTCTCTTTGAGCTCTGAACTCAAAGCTGCTGTGTAATTTAAGAGAGCTTAGTATATCAGGTTTCAACTATTTCTTCCCCTTGGATTCTGGAAAATCATATAAGGAAGGCTCCAAGCTGTAGCTCTGGAGGATAGGGTTGCCAAGTGCTCCTTGGGAAATTCCTGGAGTTTACATGAACACATGAAGCTGTCGTATACTGAATCAAACCCTTGGTCCATCAAAGCCAGTATTGTCTACTCAGACTGGCAGTGGCTCTCCAGGGTCTCAGACAGAGATCTTTCACATCACCTACTTGCCAGGTCCCTTTAACTCCAGATGCCAGGGGATTGAACCTGGGACCTTCTGCTCTCCAAGCAGATGTTCTACCACTGAGCCATGGCCCCTTCCCTGGGGGCAGAGCCTGGAGAGGGAGCTCAGCAAGGTTATGATTCTGTAACCACTTCTGATCCTCACTTCCCTCGAAAGCTCCTTTCTGGGGTCACCATAAATTGGTTGTGACTTGATATTACATATGTAGTTCGCTTCAAATGCAATTAAGAAATCAGTAAATCTGTTCCTCTTCATATATGAAATGTTAAAATAACAAGACTTCATTGTGAATTAGGGTTGCCAGGTCCCTCTTCGCCACCAGTGGGAGGTTTTTGGAGTGAAGCCTGAGGAGGGTGGGATTTGGGGAGGGGAGAGACTTCAATGCCATAGAGTCCAATTGCCAGAGTGGCCATTTTCTCCAGGTGAACTGATCTCTATTGGCTGGAGATCAGTTGTAATAGATCTCCTGCCACCACCTGGAGGTTGATACCCTATCTTTTCCCTTGCCTCCTTGTTTCTGAGTCATTAAAATTTTGTCAACTTGCTTTGAAAGCCATGAGTTCTAAAAACCTATAAAAATGAAAACTGGCCGCTTTGGCAATTGGACTCTATGGTATTGAAGTCTCTCCCCAACCCCAACCCTGCTCAGGCTCCGCCCCCAAAATCTCCAGGTATTTCCCAACCCAGAGCTAGCAACACTACCTACAGAAATCAGTTCACCTGGAGAAAATGGTTGCTTTGGAAGGTGAACTCTATGGCATTATCCCCCATTGAAGCCCTTCCCTTCCCCAAACCCCACCCTCCTCAGGCTCCACCCCCAAAATCTCCAGGCATTTCCCAATACAGAGCTGGCAACCGTACACAGTGGCCATCCAGCTGCACTGCAGGGCCAACAAACATGGCATAGAGGCCAAGGCCTTCCCTGATGTTGCCTCCTAGTACTGATATTCAGAGGGAGGAACCAAAACATGGTCTCCTTCCACATGGTCTAGGCCCTCTCATGTGATGGGTACGATCCTGAGAACACTTGCCTAGAAGTGAGTCCCACTGAATAAAATGGGACTTACTTCTGAGTAGAGCTATTTAGTCTTGTTCCCCCCTCCTACACATGAAGCCAACTGGTTGACCTTGGGCTAGTCACAGCTCCCTTAGAGCTCTCTCAGCCCCACCTACCTCATAGGGTGTCTGTTTTGGAGAGGGGAAGGTGATTGTAAGCCGGTTTGATTCTTCCTTAAGTGGTAGACAAAGGGCGTAAACGCATGGTCGCTTTAGCCTCCTTTATTCCCTGTTTCAGCCAGGATTCAGCCAGGATCAAATGCACATTTGGCTAAATGCATGCGTTCGATCCTGGCTGAATCCTGGCTGAAATAGGGAATAAAGGAGGCTAAAGCGACCATGCGTTTTCGCCCAAAGTCACTATATAAAAACCAGCTCTTCATCTTCATCTTCTTCCCTTTATGTATTTCTTTCCTTTCTTGGCTTTGGCTTGCAATCTGTCACTCCTCGTTGCCCTCTGAAGCTGGCCTCCACTCACTGTTCTCTCTCATTTACTGAAGAGAGTATTTACTTGCTAGCCTTTTTTTTAGCAATTTTATTAACAAGGTAGATTTAATACAGTACAAACAAAAAATAGCTCACGAAGGGTCAAGGACAGGTTAAGGAAAGCCAGAATGAAGTTGGTTCCCCCAAAAAATAAACAGTAAAGCAACACCCAAATTTAACTGTAGTGAAGTTATTCTGTTGCCACTAAGACAGGGGTCGGCAAACTCATTAGTCAAAAGAGCCAAATATCAACAGTACAACGACTGAGATTTCTTTTGAGAGCCAAATTTGTTAAACTTAAACTATATAGGTAGGTACACTGTTTATTAACCTAATAAACTTTAATTAAAGTTTTAAGTCTTAATTAAACTATAGGTACACTGAATAAAACTTGATATCATACTTAATAGTGATCTTATTTATTGATAAAAATTAAATTGTAAGTCCCTGCCATTTTTCCCTCCCCGTCCGGAGTCCTCGTCTGGAGGCCTGGTCTACCACCATAAAAGCCTATTGGTAGACCTGGCCTCTGGCTGAGTCCCATTGGGAGGCCAAGTCTACCCATTGGCTTTCTTGGCAGTAGACCTGGCCTCCGGAGGCCCATAGAAGCCAATTGGTAAACCTGGCCTCTGAAGGGGGACTTTTTCCCCTCCTCGGAGTCCAGGTCTACCGCCAAGAAAGCCAGTGGGTAGACATGGCCTCCCAATGGGACTCAGCCGGAGGCCAGGTCTACCAAAGGAAGCCTGCCCCTCCCAACAGCTGATAGGCACGTGGGGGGGGGGCAGAAACCGTCGAGCCGCCCGCCCAGCAATCGTGAGGCTAGAGGGGAGGGGAGGCTTTAGCCTCCCAACCATTGAGGGCAAGGGAAAGGGGGACCTGGCCATTCTCCACGGCGGGGGGGGGGAGAGACTGCTCGCCTGCTCTCTCTCTCTCTCTCTCTCAGGTGCACCGGCTCCGCAGCCCGGCTGCCAGCGCCAGCAGGCGCGAGAGCAGGGGCTCCGAACCAGGTTCGGAGAGCTGCACTCAACAGGCCAAAGAGCCGCATGCGGCTCGGGAGCTGCAGTTTGCAGACCCCTGCACTAAGAGATGAAGAAAATTAATCTCATATAAGTTCTCAATAAATGATGGTGATGATTAAAGTATCCTTTGTTCCAAAGATAATCTATTTAATTTCATGCAAATGCGTGTGTGTGTTAAGTGCCGTCAAATCACAGCCGACTTATGGCGACCCCTTAAGGGGTTTTCAAGGCAAGAGACTAACAGAGGTGGTTTGGGCCATCCAGGTTATCATGCAAAGAGACTCGCTACAAGTCTGTGAACGCGTTAGAAGCAGTCATTAGATCATATGTCAGCTGGTTGGGCCATTTATACCCATTCAGGAGTTGGCAACCTTTTTTCAACAGGACAGGACAATGGCTCAGTGGTAGTGTATCTGTTTTGCATGTAGAAGATCCCTGTTGTATGATAAACTAAAATATGGAGTTTCTGGATGCCCTCTTAATGTCACCTTCTATGTGCCAGGTGTCCCTATTGCCCCATCCAAGTTCTCGGTCTCAAAGTTATCCTTTACTTAGGCTAAACCCGAATTGCAAAGAAAATTTCAGAAGATTGACATTTGCTCCAAATGGTTCATATGGAGTGGAACGATTGCTAGATGTCGACATGCAGGTCGAGCCGATGCCTTGGATCCAGCCCCTATACAACGCCAATGCCCGATGCTGTAACCAATAAAGTTGTGGCTATTTCCATACCAGCTACAGTCTCTGTGTGTTTAATTGTATGTAAGGTCCGATGGGAGTCAGTTTCAGGTAGCTGGCTCAAGGTTGACTCAGCCTTCCATCCTTCCGAGGTTGGTAAAATAAGTACCCAGCTTGCTGGGGTTAAAGTGTAGATGACTGGGGAAGGCAATGGCAAACCACCCCGTAAAACATAGTCTGCCTAGTAAACGTCGGGATGTGACATCACCCCATGGGTCAGGAATGACCCGGTGCTTGTACAAGGGACTACCTTTACGGTCATCATAGTAAGGAGCCAAGGGTTGTAACTGCATGCCCAGGGTTCGGGGGCTGCGGTAAGTAGCTGGCTCCAAGACACTCCCTGATTCAGCGCCAGGCCAGCAAACTAAAACGTGGAGTTTCTGGATATCCTCTTAATGTCACCTTCTATGTGCCAGGTGTTCCTATTGCCTCATCCAGGTCCTTGGTCTAGAAGTCATCCTTTACTTAGGCTAAACTCGAATTGCAAAGAACAATTTAGAAGATTCCCTTTTGCTCCAAATGGTTCACATGGAGTGGAACGATTGCTAGATGTTATTAAAGAGCAGACAATGTCATGCAACTTATCCTCGCCATTCTCTTCCTGAGTTGCTCAGAACAAGCTTTCGTCTATCTTTGTAAATCTCTCTCCAAAGGCAACCAAGCTTTCTGCTTAGTAACATTTCAAAAACTAAAATCGACAGTGGAATAAACCATGGGGGGGGGGGGGAGAAGAAGTATACAAGTAAAATATGTATTCCACTCTTCCGCAAACTCAAAGTTGCTAGGGAGCAAACCATTGCCTTGCCAGCTGCCAGTACAATTATATTCACAAAGAACTGACAAGGGTTGACCTTTGCCTATTTCTCCCTGTCTGCCTTTTAGTAGGCTTGGAGAAGCCTGGTAGCTTGACAGACAGCTTTGATGGGCACAGTTCCAGACACCGGCTGTCTAGATGGGAGAGGGAGCCCTGTTAAGAACCTAGGAAGCTTTTAGAGGCTGTAACTAAGCCCTTGCAACGAAATCCACTATGCTGGGAGGGCATATTCTTTCCCTCTCCTCACACACAGATCAGATGGTGGAGTATTGTTAGTTCCCCCCTCCCCCAGGTTTTGTTGAATCCACACAATCTATTTCAAGTGCTGTGACTGATAGGGAATTAGCACATTTGTGAACAATGGCGTGAAAATGGCAAGGCGCATACAAAGCAAATAGACTTTTTTCTGATAGATGGAACCTGTACACACACAGCACTCGGTGGATGTGCTTGTTCCATAGTTCAAAATGTGCTGAGTTGTGCATTTGCAAAATACAGACTGAGAGGGCTGAGCTTACCAATATGACTCCCATAGGGGTTATATCCCTATGGATAGGCAGCGGTCTGAAAATGCCCAGTGCTGAAACTGTACGTGAACCAGGAAGGCTCAGGTTGGGAAATTCAGCTCTCCAGTCTTGAAAGGGTTCAGCTGGTACCAGCTCCCTCTGTCAAGAGCTTGGGGGTGACACTGGATGTCTCCCTTTCGTTGGAGTCCCAGGTCACGAATATGGCTAGGTTGGCATTTTTCCACCTCTGTCAAGCCCAGCAGCTGTGTCATGGATGGCACACTCTGTCAAATGAGACCCATGCCCTGCAAGACATAACTCAGTTCCACAGAGCATGTAAGACAGAGATGTTCCATCAGGCATATGGTTGAGGACAGCAGCGGCTTTATAGACTGGCTAGCCTCCCTGCCCCCCATTTCCCCTCGTTCCTCTCCCTTCTCTTCCTTCTTTCTACCCTTCCCTGTTTTCCCTTCTTTCTACCCTTCCTTCTGTATTCCCTTCTCCATTCCCATTGTTGCTGCCTACCCCTGGCCTTCGATCAGTGGGCCTTTCGGAGGCTTTGTCCTTCTGATTCCATCTTTGGCCAACCTCTTTGGCAAAAGGGTTGCCAGGTCCCTCTTTGCCACCGGTGGGAGATTTTTGGGGTGGAGCCTGAGGAGGGTGGGGTTTGGGGAGGGGAGGGACTTCAATGCCATAGAGTCCAATGGCCAAAGCAGCCATTTTCTCCAGGTTAACTGATCTCTATTGGCTGAAGATCAGTTGTAATACCAGGAGAGCTCCAGCTACTACCTGGGAGGTGCCTATAAGGCTCATGAGCATGGAACTTTGAATCACAAAATTGTGATCGGATGAAATTGTAATTATCTGAAGAAGCAGAAATCCAGCGAAACAAGGCAAAACCGGTTGCTTCTCATATTATCATTGCATTAGCCTGCATATATTCACTACGGTGGATACTGAGTATGGATTGTTAAACGGCTGTGCAAAAGAGGAATCCTATTGGTCAGCTTGTCAGCTGACTTTTAGAAGACATATTGCAAGACGACACTGTGCAGCAAGACATCTGTAATTTCTCTTTGAGGACTTGGATTGCAGGACATTGTGGACAATTTATTTATCTTGTCTATGGTGATTTAGTATTGTTAATCGTGTTATGAAAACTTTGTGAACTGGTATTTAAAGAGATACTAAGCATGGGAAAAATATAAAAATAACAAAAGAATTGGAAGTGGCTGCGTGTTGGGATATTTTTCCTTAATAGGAGATTAGCCAACTACCTGGGAGTAGGCAAGCCTACTTGGCAAGGATGTTTTATATGAGTAAGTTGGTAGTCAAGGCACCATATTGTTACTAAATTTAGTTTTAAGCATTTAATGGTGTGTTTTAATGTGTTATATTTATATCTATATGTATTTATATGACATATTGTATTCATCTGGTTGGAAGCTGCCCTGTGCCTGGTGATGCCAGGGAGATGGGGTATAAATTCTAACAATAACTTTGTTGAAACTGAGTCAGGGGAGACCAGATCAGTGTTGCACTGGGAGACTTAGGGTTACTTCCCCAAACAAATAATGCCAAACTTTCTAAAAGAAGAATAGGATATAAACAAAGCTATGAATATGTTGTGATTCCACAGAACTGTAGAAATGCTGGAATGTCTCACAGACTTCATTTTCCTAAGGAAATCAGCTCTCTTTAAAACCAAACCCAAGCCAAGTTCCTTATGGTCAAAGATAAGGCGGAATATTTGTTGGCAATGTTTGATGAAATCTCAGAAGCCAAAAAAGGCTACTGCTGAATTAGCTATCTGGTAGTTCCTACAAGTAGGGTTGCCAACCTCCAGGGAATATCAGAAGATCTCCTGCTATTACTACTGATAGATGCATCATTACACGTACCAAGATAAGCCAAATTGGTGATGAAAAAGTGGACTCTGTGCCTTGTAGGTAGGGTTGCTCTCTGCCATCAGCGGAAGGTTTTTGGGGCAGAGCCTGAGGAGGGCAGGGTTTGGGGAGGGACTTCAACGCCATAGAGTCCAATTGTGGGAGTGAGAGCGACTCAGCATGCCTGGGCATTGGGGGGTGCTATGTTACTCTTAAGTTTGTAGTTGCTGTTTCTTTAATGAGATGTTGCTGTTTGGCTGAACTTGGGGAGGCTGCACTCTAACTCCTCCTTCTCCTTTCTCAGCAGCCATTTTTGTCTCTCTGCTCTTTCCACATGGTCTGCAAAGGAGGCAGACGTTTCTACAGGTCTCTCCTGCATAAACCATACAATCATACTCGCACTCACATGACGCTGGATTAGCTAGCCACTTGTATAGGGACATGTATTCTTTAGATGAGGCTTTCTATCTTTTATCAACTGCAACAAGAATGTTAACAAACTGAACCTGAATAAATGTAAGTTCTACGTTTACTCTTTCTGTGTAGGAAGAGTAATATATAGTCAGAAAGGGGTTGGGTTTGAGCTGAACTACACACTTCCTACACACTTGACACTGAGAGACACTGTCCTTCAGTGTTACTCCTCTGAAGATGCCTGCCACAGTTGCTGGCGAAACGTCAGGAAAGAACATACCAAGACCACGGTCACACAGCCCGGATAACCTACAAGAACCAATGAACTCTTTGACAATATTTTAAAGCACTGAAGGGATCCACAAAGGAAAATGATTATTTATTCAAATATCTTCACCCCCCTGATTTGTTATGGCAAGCATAACAGCCTCTTTTCTGGATCTAACGGTATAGTTTCAGTCCCTCCATTTCCAGACTATTCCCCAAATTCGACAGGAGCTTCGCTGCCCCACTCCATCCAAAAACAATGTTAAAATGCACAGAAACAAAGCAACATTGGGAGGGTGTGTGTTGTAAAATGGTTCTGTATTCATACCTTTAAAATAACTGCAACTTTCTTTGGAAATAGCATAAAAACAACTACTTCAGATCACTCCCCCCAGCAAATCTCTGCATAAGCATTTGAAACTATACATGGCCATTAGAAATGAACAGTCTGTCGAATTAAAGGTTGTGCAATTAATTAAGTGCAAATTCTGTAAAGCTGGACCAAGGAGAAAATTCATCACGCCTATGAAATATGACCTCTTGTGTCCAAAAGACAAATATGTTTAAACAAATTATGAAAATTGATGACAAAATTACTGGTGGCAAAATGCACACAGAGCAAATATAAGACAGCTGTACTTTGATTCAGCATGGTCGGTTTGCCCTTACGGAATTCATGATTCATTATCTCCACTGCTTTGTACAACTTTTCCTACTTAATCTCTACTCTTCAGCATTGATAGCAAAAGTTCTCAGCAGCCATGCAGAACTGCCAGCCGGTGATTTCCTATCATCTTTCCAATGCTAGAGATTCAATCAGGTACTAATTGTGCTTGGATGTCGGAGGGCGCAACCTTTGATGGTTGGAAATGCCACAAAAATAAGGTTGCCAGCTCTGGGTTAGGAAATGCCTGGAGATTTTTGGGGCAGAGCCTGAGGAGGGCGGGATTTGGGGAGGGGAAGGACTTCAGGGCCATGGAGTGCAATTGCCAAAGCGGCCATTTTCTCCAGGTGAACTGACCTCTATGGGCTGGAGATCAGTTGTAATAGCAGGAGATCTCCAGCTAGTACCTAGAATCATAAAATCATAGAGTTGGAAGGGATCCCCAGGGCCATCAAGTCCAACCCCCTGCACAATGCAGGAAATTCACAACTACCTCCCCCCTCCACACCCCTAGTGACCAGAAGATGGCCAAGATGCCCTCCCTCTCATCATCTGCCTAAGGTCACAGAATCAGCATTGGCCATCTAACCTCTTCTTAAAAACCTCCAGGGAAGGAGAGCTTATCACCTCCCGAGGAAGCCTGTTCCACTGAGGAACCGCTCTAACTGTTAGAAAATTCTTCCTAATGTCTAGATGGAAACTCTTTTGATTTAATTTCAACCCGTTGGTTCTGGTCCGACCTTCTTGAGCAACAGAAAACCTCCTCTATATGACAGCCTTTCAAGTACTTGAACATGGTTATCATATCCCGTCTCAGTCTTCTCCTCTTCAGGCTAAACATACCCAGCTAGAGGTTGGCAACCCTACACAAAAGGTGGGACAGTATGCACTCTGTGACCAAGGACTGACAAGGTCGAACTATACCATGGCGCCTTCCCTCTCTCACTGAACGTTAGCTGCAATTTCCCCCCTTATTTTATTTTATTTTATTTTTATTTTATATATTTATATCCTGTTTTTCTGACAGGCACTGAAAGGGGTTTCCAGATATACAGATAAAACCATGAACATCAAAACAACAGTGGGCTTTCCCATGAAGTGACGGAACACCATTGGTTTCTTTTTCTTCCACCAGCTGACAGTGTGGTAGTGGGCAGCTAGGGTTGCAGTGGGATATGGTTGCCAACCTCCAGGTGGTGGCTGGAGATCTCCTGCTATTCCAACTGATCTCCAGCCAATAGTAACCAGATCACCCAGAGAAAATGGCCACTTTGGCAATTGGACTCTATGGAATTGAAGTCCCTCCCCTCTCCAAACTCTCCTCAGGCTCCGCCCCCAAAATCTCCAGGTATTTCTCAACCTGGAGCTGGCAATCCTATGGGGGGAGGTCTCCCAGCATAGCAGGAGACCCTGCAACCCTACTTGAATCCTAGGACATTGCTCCCCTCATGCTTCTGCATGGTGGCTGTGGAGGCTTTCCTCTACTGTGATGCTTGCTTTCTCTGCTGCAAGCACTTGCGCATGCACAAGATGGGTGTTTTTTCAAGAAGCACTTATGCACGTGGAAATGCTAGCAGCAGAGAAAGTGAGCACTGCTGCAGAGAGAAGTGTGAAGGGAACTATGTCATAGGGTCCAGGCTATAACAAAGAAAGACGCACCAACTATAATATTATATCTATCTTGCAACTGAACAAATCTGAGACATGAACACCAGGTGCTAACCGTTTGCCCATCATTCAGTATTGCTTTCTTCAGGTCACAGGAAATAGCGCTGTCTGGAGTGAATGGGTCAGTTGATGAGTAGGCTTCTATACATACTGTATTTTTCCGTGTATAAGACAATGTTTTTTTCAAAAAAAAAAAATCTGGTCCACAATTGGGGGTCATCTTATACACGGAAGCCTGGCCCAAAGATGTTGCCGCTGGCCCTGCCTGTCAGCTGTCGGGTGGGGTGGGCGGCGACCAGTTTGAACGCCGGATGCCGGCCAGCCAGGGCCACCGGCCTCTTTCGTGGCTCGCTCTCTTCCCCGCCCGTCAGCTGATGGGCGGGGAAGAGAGTGAGCCGCGAAAGAGGCTGGTGGCCCTGGCTGGCCGGCATCCGGCGTTCAAACTGGTCGCCGCCCACCCCACCCGACAATAGGGTCGTCTTATACATGGGGGCGTCTTATACACGGAAAAATACGGTAATGTGGACTACCTGTCCTATTTAGGCTTGTCGGATCTCCCGCTTAGGTGGGAGATTTTTTGTCTGTCAGCCTTTGTTCACCACCGCTTCTCAGTAGGGTGGGTGGGAATGGAAGGGGGTATTGGCATCACTCTGACACTGCAACATCACTTCTGGTGTGAACCCAGAAATGACACAATCCTGTTGGGACCGAATCTCTAGGATTGAGTTGAAACTCTTACCATAGAGTTTCAGTGGAATCCTAGAGTGTTGCCCCAACACCATGTTGTCTCTTTTGGGTTTATGCCTAAAGGGATGTTGCAGCATTGGAACAATGCCAATTTGGAGGTCCCCGCCCCCCAAAATCACTTGCTGGGTTTGCAGTTCTACTCCTGTTACATTTCTAAGACTAGACATAGGGTTGCCAATCTGCAGGTACTAACGGGAGATCTCCTGCTATTACAACTGATCTCCAGCCAATAGAGATCAGTTCACCAGGAGAAAATGGCCACTTTGGCAGTTGGACTCTATGGCATTTCAGTCCCTCCCCTCCCCAAACCTCTTCAGCCCCTGCCCCCAAAATCTCCAGGTATTTCCCAACTTGGAGCTGGCTACCCTCACTAAACAGCATCCAATATTATATATTTTTGTAAATTGAGAGAGCATCCAGTGGGCAAGAAGAGCTCGTTGAAGCCATGGGTTTGTACTGTCCGTGAAAAACACACCTTCTCAATTAAGTATTCCAAAGAATGGAGTCCGCCTTGCCTTTTTCCCAGTTGCAATTTATTGCTGCAAAGATGTTGCTGCAAATATTGAACCAGCAAAATGCTTTGCAGGTATAAATCAGAGAGGCCTCTCACTGCTAAGTATTGCATATAATTTGTGCCTCACTGTCACAGTGTTAGAGGTGCGGCAAGTAACTAAATCATGCTATATTAACCACGTGTGAACTGTTCAGATCGCCCTGTGAGTTACTACTGGTAATGTGAAGAAAAAATCAGGCTGACTTTATGTATATAGAGCATTGGCTTCAATATGATACTAATTCCTAGTACTTGTATGGCGCTTTCAAGCGTCTCAAGCTTATAACATATTGCCTTGGGTCCTGTCAAAATGTACGGCAGGTGTCAACTTTCACACTTCCCCTTGCCACCGCAGCCCAAAATGCCCCCCAGAAATGCTGCTTTGGGGGGAGGGGCTTTCAGGAACACCATGGGGGGGAGGGCCTCCAGAAAAGGGGAGAAATCAGCAAAACATGCAGATGTGATCAGTGGGATCCAACCCGTTATCTTTTAATCCTTATGACAATCCTGTAAGGTACAATGCGATACATTTAAATTTAAAATTTGAATTTTGGTGGGAGGAAAAGACCTCACAGGAAATGGATAAGTCGAGGAATCTGACTTTTAAGTGGGATGGGACCTCACAGGATGTGACCTCCCAGCCCTTCTGAGGTCCCTCACCTCCCTAAACTCCATCTTCCCAAGCATCTCCCCCAAATCTCCATGAACTTTTCCTAGCTGGAGTTGGCAACCCTACCTAGAAGCCTAGGTATGTACTAGTATATGAAGTATCTGGTTCAAGTCCATATTCTGTACCTTTGAAATTATTAGTATGAAATGGAGCTTGCATGCATACAATTGTTTGCAGGCAGACGGCTGTCTTGATTGTGGTATCTAGCCTGTCGCTCCATGCACAGAACACGTGCTTTTCCTGCATTCCCCTCCATTCCTGCAGCCCCTTCCAACCCCTGGAAAGAAGTTTTCCAGGATCACGTGACCCACACAGAGGAATAGCCGTGAAAGTTGTGAGGGGCTGGACTGAGGAAGTTTTTGGCGATCAGTTCACTCTTACATTCTGCTCTGCAACTGCACCTCCCCGAGAGAAACGGTCCATTTCATCTCCTTGCCCCATCTCACTACAGCGTACTGACTAGGGTTGCCAATCTCCAGGTGGTGGCTGGAGATCTCCCGCTATTACAACAGATCTCCAGGCGACAAAGATCAGTTCACCTGGAGAAAATGGCTGCTTTAGCAATTGAACTGTATGGCACTGAAGTCCCGCCCCTCTCCAAACCCTGCGCTCCTCAGTCTCCACCCCCAACATATCCAGGTATTTCCCAACCCGGAGCTGGCAACCCCAGTACTGACCTGGGGTTGCCAGGTCCCTCTTGGCAACTGGTGGGAGGTTTTAGGGATGGAGCCTGAGGAGGGCGGGGTTTGGGGAGGGGAGGGACTTCAATGCCATAGAGTCCAATTGGCAAAGTGGCCATTTTCTCCAGGTGAACTGATCTCTATTGGCTGGAGATCAGTTGTAATAGCAGGAGATCTTTGGCTACTACCTTGAGGTTGGCAATCCTATACTGACCAACACAGCTGTTCCTCTGTTTGGATCCTGCAGTCCCAAGAATGATCTTTCCAGGGGGTCTAACAAAGATGCTTGAATGTAGAGGAAGATGTATCTTCTCTGCCCAGATGGATGGATGCATGCCAATGTCCATTTTTATGATGGATCACATGAGTGGGGCATACTCATGGACACACTTATGCCCTGGTTCATGCAATGCTTTCTGGAGTCTGGGAGCACATCCAACACAGACTTCAGGATACTAAATTCCAATGAACGCAATGGGCCCCCAGTCCTCTTCACCGCATGGGATTGTGTCCAGTCATATTAAGTCCGGAAACAGGATCTGGAAGGCAAGGAATTTGGGGGAGATCCCTGGCAGAAATGAAACAGATAGGGCATAAATAAAATGTTCTACAAGTGCTTTATAAGGCACATTTTAAAAGGTTTCTTTAGAGCGTTGCCACGAGATCTGGAAGACAAGCATCTTAATCTTTTGCTGTTTTTTTTCTTCCCCCTTATCTCGCTCAAAGTCACAGCAGTGCTTCAATGTGCCCATCTCCTCTTTTATAACTGATCTCGTAATAAGTCACTCCGAGATGAGTGTAATCATACTACAATGTGCAGTTAGGATAATGTACGGCTTGGGCTCTATCGCTTCTCTGCATCTTGAGGATTTCGAGGTATGCCTTGGAGGAATGCATTAGATGCTATGGTTAATTAACTAATTTACTCAATCAAGTTTAACAGTGGTTTTAACTTTAATGGTGCCATTACATTTTAATATGAAAATAACAGGCTGTGTTTCTGGCAGTCCCTGCCGTCCGCCTCCTCTGTACCATCCACTTTACAATTTGATTCTGATTTGTGAGCCTTTATACCAATTTATAATGTCAAGTGCTTGTAATACAATACCTCCCGAAAACCATTACTTGTCTGGACTTTACAGAAATGGATACAGAAGCTTTATCTCATAACAGGTATTCTCTTCCTTGTGATGGTGGGTGAGGGGTGGTATTAGTGGAGCTCACCTAGGATAGGGTTGGGAAGATGACCCAAGGAGAAGGGGTTCAAGACTGCCTTATGAGAGGACTCGGGAACATTGTAATGGAGGTTGTCAGACATGTTTACAATTTGCCTTTTTCTTCATCCAGCCGATTAAAAGACTTGTAGGGTTGGAAGTTGGGCCTTACAGGTCATCTAGTCCAACCCCAACTTCCAAGATAGTACATTACTGACAACTGGCAGCTGCTTCTGAGTGAGAGCTTCTTATAGATGCAAAGGGTCAGCAGCTCCAAAAGGATTGTATGAATCTGACTTATAAAACATTAGGCCATTTGTCCATCTGGCCCAGTTCTATGTGTTCCAGCTCATACCACCGTCGACCCAGCTGGATTAAAATGCAGCCAGGATGGGAGCTGGGCCAGAATGCGACGGGTGGGGCATCCTTCCCTCTAGGGTAGCCTGCTCCAAGTCAGGAAATACCTGGAGGTTTTGGGGGTGGAGCCTGAGGAGGGCAAGGTTTGGGGAGGGGATAGACCTCAGCAGGGTTTAATGCTATAGAGTCAACCCTCCAAAGCACCTATTTTTTCCAGGGAAACTGATCTTGGCTGTCTGGAGATCAGATGTAATAGCAGGAGATCTCCAGGTGCCACCTGGAAGTTCGCAACCCTACTTCCCTCCCCCAAGCCAGGTCGCAATAAAGACTGGTGGGAACGAGAGGAGAGGGAGGCAGCAATGAGAAAGACAGGCTTCCCGAAGACAAGACAGTGGAAGCTTACCTGGTCAGAGGCCCTAGCCTGGAACGCCGCAATGGAGGACAACTCTGAGCCTCACTAAATGAGGTTGAGTTAGGCTCACAGCTGTCTTCCATTGCAGCATTCTAGGCCATCAAACATCAAAAAATTAAAATGTTGCCATTAAAAATGGTGAACAGGCCTAACAAATAAATGGTACTCATTCAAAAACCCCAGCCTTTCTCTGATGACCTGAACAACTCTAATACAAAGGTGACCTGCAAAGGCCACCTTTCAAAGTTGTGATTTCCAGCCCTTACAAAAATGTAGCCAAGATGAGTTCTGCCTTCATTCATCTGGGAGACTCTTCCACAGGGGTTGCCAACCTCCAGGTGTTGGCTGGAGACCTCCTACTATTACAACTGATCTCCAGCCAATAGAGGTCAGTTCACCTGGAGAATATGGCTGCTTTGGCAATTGGACTCTATGGCATTGCAGTCCCTCCCCTCCCCGAACCCCACCCTCCCCAGGCTCTATGTCAAAAACCTCCCACCGGTGGCAAAGAGGGACCTGGCAACCCTAGCTGGAGCAACCAGTGAAAAAAACCCTGATCGGCTGGTGGCTGCTGAAGGGAAGGGCTGTGGCGCAGTTGGTAGAGCATCTGCTTGGCATACAGAAAGTCCCAGGTTCAGTCCCCAGCATTTCCAGTTAAAGGGACTAGGGAAGCAGGTGATTGGAAAGACCTCTGCTGGTCTGAGTAAACAATACTGACTTTGATGGACTAAGGGTCTGATTCAGTATAAGGCAGCTTCATGTGTTCACAAGATCCTGCATAGTGAGAGTAGCCAACAACAACCAAAACACACTTTCTGTACAGGCTCAAACAGCTTTCGTTCTGTTTCTTTTTAATCTAAACAGAATTTGTGTGCATGTGTGGATTTTGGTATCACAAATCAGGATCTGTGTTGTTCTTGCTGACGAATATATACTAACAGCCATGTATGCTGTGATCTAGTAGCCTGAAACTTGGGCACTTACTTTTCCCATACTTGTCATACTGTGCCGAATAAGTCTTTCCACCAAAGAAGCTGTCTTTATGTACAATCCAAAGTCATTGTTCACTACAGCAGCTGCTGACGTGCATACGAGTCCCGTTTCAACGGCAAACATTTCAGAAAGATGATGCAGTATTGAGGGCAGAGGGAAAGAATACCTTTTTGAGAATGAAAAGACATTTCTAAAGTAAAACTCAAAAGCATGGATATAGTTTTGAAAATTGAGGTTATCGACTGATAATTTAACACTGACTCTTTCTTTAGAAGAAGAGTTGGCTTTTTATACCCTGCTTTTAATCTACCTTTAAGGAGTCTAAAAGCGGCTTACAATCGCCTTCCCTTCCCCTTCCCACAACAGACACCTTTGTGGGGTAGGTGTAGGGTCGCCATCTCCAGGTTGGGAAATACCTGGAGATTTTTGGGGCGGAGCCAGAGGAGGGCGGGGTTTGAGGAGGGGAGGGACTTCAACGCCATAGAGTCCAATGGCCAAAGTGGCCATTTTCTCCAGAAGAACTGATCTCTATCGGCTGGAGATCGGTTGTAATAGAGGGAGATCTCCAGCTACTACTTGGAGGTTGGCAACCCTAGGTAGGTGGGGCTAAGAGAGTTCTTAGAGAAATGTGACTAGCCCAAGGTCATCAGCAGGCTTCATGTGGAGGAGTGGGGAAACAAACCCGGTTCACCAGATTAGAGTCCTCTGCTCATGTGGAGGAGTGGGGAATCAAACCCAATTCTCCAGATTAGAGTCCACCACTCTTAATCATTACACCACGTTTGTTACAAATGTGGATTTTAAGTCTCCATCACTCCCTGGCTAATGGTTTCTTAGGGGTGGCCTATCTTATACAGGTGTTTTTTCCCAGTACTGTCAAGTTGAAGCCCACTTATGTGGCCTGATTTTCTTGGCTGCCAAGCCAAATAGTGCCATTTTTCGGGAAGGGTCCATATCTGATAACAAATAGACTAATCTGTCAGCATCAGATGATACTGTGTTTATATGTAGGGTTTCCAAGGCAAGAGATAAACATAGGTGGCCATTGCATGTGTAGCAACCCTGACTTCCTTGATGGTATCCTATCCAAGAATTAACCAGGGCCAATCCTGCTTAGCTTCCAAGATTTGACAAGATTGGACTAGCCTGGTCTATCCAGTTCAGGGCACAGTTGTGGTAGTCAGATATATATTGCACTCATATGGGCAAGGGCTCACAACCAGCACATTTTTCTCCCATTCTTCATCCTGGGAGCTCAGGTATGGATGGTCCTCCTTTCCTCCATTTCATTTGCACAACTCTGTGAGGAAGCTTAAGAGAGAAGGACTTTTACAAGGTCCCCCAGCAAATTTCATGGCAGAACAGGGATCTGAACCCTGGTCTCCAAGATCCTAGTCCAACACTCTGACTATTACACCACACAAGCTCCAGCGCCTCCGTATGTTCATATGGACAAAGGCTTATGTTGGATTTCAGTGGGAACCACTGGAAAATTTGTGTGACACTAATGGCACTTTGGAGAGTAAAGCTTTCGTGATTATGTTAGATTTAGATTTGTGTTTTACTTTTGACCTCATGCACTGCAGTTTACGAAAGATGTAGACAAGCTGCAACGTGTACAGAGGAGGGCAACAAAGATGGTGAGGGGTCTGGAGACCAAATCCTATGAGGAAAGGTTGAAGGAGCTGGGTATGTTTAGCCTGAAGAGGAGAAGACTGAGATGTGATATGATAACCATCTTCAAGTACTTGAAAGGCTGTCACATAGAGGATGGTGCCGAGTTGTTTTCTGTTGCCCCAGAAGGTCGGACCAGAACCAAAGGGTTGAAATTAAATCAAAAGAGTTTCCATTTAGACATTAGAAAGAATTTTCTAACAGTTAGAGCGGTTATTATTATTAATTACGTTTCTACCCCACTCTCCCCAACCTGAAGGTCGGGCTCAGAGCGGTTCCTCAGTGGAACAGGCTTCCTCGGGAGGTGGTAAGCTCTCCTTCCCTGGGATCTGTCAGCAATGTTGATTCTATGACTGTAAGGAGATTATGAGAGAGAGGGTATCTTGGCCATCTTCTGGGCATGGAGTAGGGGTCACTGTGTGTGTGTGTGTGTGGGGGGGAGGTAGTTGTGAATTTCCTGCATTGTGCAGGGAGTTGGTGGTCCCTTCCAACTCTATGATTCGATGTCTAAATTTAGGCCAGAAACAGGAATAGGATGATGGTGACAGGATAGTTCCAAGATACTCTCTCCTGCTGACTGCAGCCTACACTCTCCCTTGGTTAGGGTTGCCAAGTTCCCCCTGACCACTTGTGGGGGATGGGGAATATGGTTGCCAGATCCCTCTTAGGAAACTCCTGGAGATTTGGGGATCAAGCCTGGGGAGGACAGGGACCTCAGCGGGGTACAATGCCATAGAGTCCAAGGTCCAAAGTATCAATTTTCTCCAGGGGAACTCATCTCCATATTCTGGAGATGAAGTATAATTCTGGGGGATCCCCAGGTCCCACCTGGAGGTTGATATCCCTATCCTTGGGATAATAGCAAACTCCAGGTAATGAAGCAATAGCGAGGATGGGTTGGATGCAGGACCAATGATTCACAGCATAGCCTTTTTTGTTGGTCAAACAAGAACCCCTTCTCCCTTTTTCTCCAGCAGAAAAACTGGTTGGATCCAACCCCATAGTTTGAGCATAGGTGGAGGAAAACAGAATGACTACGACTGAACAAGGGTAATTCATATTAGTGATTACTCCACAATAACCATGTGGTGCCTTGACCTGGATGGCCTGGGCTAGCCTGACCTTGGAAGCCAAGCAGGGTGAGCCCTGGTTAGTATTTGAATGGGAGGCCACCAAGGAAGTCAAGAGTTGCTACACAGAGGCTGACAATGATAAACCACCTCTTTTCGTCTCTTGCCTTGAAAATCCTATGGGGTCATCATAAGTTGCCTGTGACTTGATGGCACTTTCCACCAACTCCACCAACCGTGTGCTCCTGCTCGAAGACCCCATCTGCATTAGTGTAAGGTATGTATTACTTGCTTTGTAATCTATCCTCTTCCCCAGGAGATCAGAGCTGCACTGGAGACAACCTATGAGTAGACTAGGCTGAAAGACAGCAATTTACTTGGGGCCAATCAGTAAGCTTCATATTTGATCCATAATTTATACCTGGGTGTTCTGCATCCAACCTCAACATCCTAGGGCGACTGCATTGCTCTGGCTTTCAGGGATTGCTGGTGTCTAACCCTCTCCAATGTCATTGCTTGTGACGGAGGGATCTTTGCCATCATTTTAACGTCTTCTTGCTTGACGTATCAGGTGTACTGAGAATCACACAACCCCAGAGCCTGCCGTTGAAATCTACCAAGCTAATCATCCCATACTCTGATCCTTAACAGGATGTGCTTAGTGGTGGCGTCTCCATCCCACTGAGCTGTCTCCCCTTGTCTATTTGTGTCTATTTTATTCTTCATGGAGCCATTAGAACACACTGGTGGTCACTTCTTGTTAGCAGAATATGCTGTGTCCATCTCTCTGCCTTCAGAACGTTTATCGTTTCTGTCGCATTGTCCTGTTCCACACAGCCTTATTATAGATAGCTTCTGTCTTCTCCTTTTTTGTCATATTCGGCACCAAAATGTCCCCCAAATGATTCTAAGCTTCATTGTGACTTCTGCCTCCATTTGGATTGACTTTCTCTATTGACAAGCCATTTCTGCCCTGTGGGAATAATAATTTTATGGAGGCACAAACGGCCGAGCGTTCCATCTGCTGTCTGAAAACGCTCAAGGTTCACACAGCACCTTGGCCATCAATTATGGGGAATTTCATTACACTTCTCCTCGTCGTGTTTAAAATACAACCTCCAGATTTCTTGCTCCATCCTCTTTCCTAAGTTTCTTTAAGCGGTGATTGCAGTCGACATTTTCTACCATCTAGATTGCTATCTTTTAAATGTGATTTAACACATCACTTCCCCCCCCCCCCACACACAATGTGCATTATAATCCAACCAGTCGGTCTCCCTGAGGGGGAAATGTCCTCCTTTGACTCAGCCCAGGGGTACAGCCTTACTTCATGAAAGTAACAAGATTTCTAGATGTGTATGCTGAACGATGCTCAAAAATACAGTCTGAGAATGAGACACTGGCTGGGCAAAGGGAAGAAAAGGCTGCTAGATGGCAGGAATGTACCTTTGACCTGGAATGTCCTTTTGTATTTTTAACAGCAAAGGATTGTCAAGTGATGACTTTGTTTATATGAGTGATCCCTAAGCATTAATGCCCCCTTCATCTGAGCATTACCCAATAATGACAGCTACTATGAACTGACCCTAGAAGCTAAAATGACTAAACTGAGGCTATCGAATTTTGGTCACGTCATGAGACGACAAGAGTCACTGGAAAAGACAGGAAAATTTGCTAGGAAAAGTTGAGGGCAGCAGGAAAAGAGGAAGCACCAACAAGAGATGGATTGACTCAATAAAGGAAGCCACAGCCTTCAATTTGCAAGATCTGAGCAAGGCTGTCAAAGATAGGACATTTTGGAGGACTTTCATTCATAGGGTCGCCATGAGTCGGAAGCGACTTGACGGCACTTAACACACACACATGTCTGATAAGTCTTTCCTTTAAAAAGCGTTCAGGATTTTTCAGCTGCAGCCACCAGACTTTGGAGTTCCCCATATGCCATGCCCCTGGTCTTTCAGAAGGGGAAATGGAAGGAAATTGCTTCCAGCTTGAAACACCCATGCCGAAGATTTTTTTCTCTCTCCCTTGCTGCAAGTATATATAGCTTGAGTATAGCTGGGGCACCTGCTGAAGGGCAAGAGTCGAAGGGCTCTTGTTCCTTGGATTCTTGCCCATGACATGGAATTCCCTATCCCAAGAGACACATCTTGCTCTTTTGCTGTGCATCTTCCAGAGATCTGTAAAAGTGATCCTGTTTTGGAAGCCATTTGGAGAACTGATTTTCTGATGGAACGGTAAATGCTGAGCATTTTCGTTGTCCAGGATGCCCTATGTGCATTATCTTGTTCCACTCCTTGCAACAGCCCTGCAAGGTGGGCCTGTGTTATTACCCCCTATTGAAGAAGAACCCTAACCCAGATGGCCCAGGCTAGCCTGATCTTGTCATATCTCAAAAGCTAAGCAGGATCGGCCCTGGATAGTACTCGGATAGGAGGCTACTGAGGAACTTGGCAAAAACTGGAAGATTTGGGGAGCAGTGCTTGGGGAGGGCAAGTTTGAGGAGGATGTGATGTCACTTCTGGCTGATGATCTATGCTGCCTCCTCTAGTATCTATGGTCTTTACCTCAAGCATCCTCATGTGGAGGACATTTTCCCTCCCACTTCTCAGTTCCTTGGGGGTATGAAAATTTGGGAGTCAGTAAATTTGGAAGCAGTATATGATCTGGGGGCAATCTCTACAGTGGCAAGAGAGGATCAGCAAAAAATGGCACTCTCTCTGCTGGTTGAATGGGCCTTCCACTGGAAGAAAGTAAGTTCCCAGTTCTGGTGGGGACTCCACGAATGGTCAGTGGAATGCTACAGTGGCAAAACATCCAAATAGGCACGGCTGAATTTATAAAACTTTTTAGTAATTTGAAGGATTTCAGCCAATGGATTAACGTTTAGGAAACACCATTGGAAAGAAAAACCATATGTACAGTTTCAAAGCTATGGTCAAGTGGCTTCAAAGACAGAGATGTTAAAAGTAACTTGCCAACTGAGTCAACAATGGGAATTTGCTATAAAAAAGCCAAATGCTATTTTGGGATCCATTAGCGGAAATATCATATACAAGAGATGAAACGCGATAGCTCCTGCGCTCAGCATTGTGCAGTTTTGCAAACCATAGTAAGAAAGAGATTTATAAATTGGAAAAGAGTTCACAGGGGACTAGAGAAAAGTGATAAATGGTTTGGGAAGAACAAGCTATAAAAAAAAATGGAAAGAACAGTGGACGTGAAGCCTTAAAGAAGAAGAAAGCTGGATTCTGGAAAGAATGGTGATCTTTTAAAAAAAGTTAGATTAAATAAATTGGCATAAAAAGCACAGGCCTGAAAAAAATGGGCTTTTAGGCTCAGTCTATATACACTGCAGAAGATGGAGCAAAAGTTTTCCTGGACTGTACCATTTAAAGTGCAAGTGGTACATGGCATGTTTGAATGTTACCCCCCCCCCCAAATAATTTTTTAAAAATCCCACTCTGCCCATAGAAAGTTAGATGTTAGGGGAACATTTTTTATACTTCAGTCTTTCCCTGCAATGTAATTTTTCAATGTCTTGGAGATTTCCCCCCCCTTCTGTTGGAGAGCAAATTTCAGACATGTGGCTGAAATCATCTAATGCAGGAGCAGTTTTGCCAGCAGTCTGTAGCTTGTAGAGGCTGGTGTTATGGGCTAAGGCTCAGGGACACCTTGTGCTGCTCTCCTGTGGTCACCTACCATTGTATGTTAGAAATACCATTCACATGAACACATATGCATGAAGCTGCCTTTATACAGAATTAGACTATTGGTCCATCAAGGATAAGGTTGCCCAGTCTCTCTTTGCCATGGGTGGGAGGTTTTTGGGGTGGAGCCTGAGGAAGGCAGGGTTTAGGGAGGGAAGTGACTTCAATGCCATAGAGTCCAATTGCAAAAGCAGCCATTTTCTCCAGGTGAACTGATCTCTGTGAGCAAAAGAAAGGCTTTTTAAAAACGAGGCTTGGATTTCTCCCCCCCGCTTCTTTCAGAGGTCTGTGAACCCTGTAAAAATTGTATGAAGCTAATATACTTACAACTGATGAAGCTTAGATGCGAAACGAACACAGATCCGGAAGTGTCGTTTTGTTGTTGAAATGTCTTGTTGACTGGAACTCTTCTACTTGGAACACTTGGATTTTGCCCTCCTAGACTGCGCACGCAATCCACCAGCGCGAAAGTATCTTATGACAAGTTGCTGGAGAGTTTTTTTGCAACTTATTTGCATTTATTTACTCTACACCACGTTTGGATATCACAATTCTGAACCTTGGACTTTAGTTTCTGTATTATATTGGTCTAGGGACGGTCCGGTATTTTCATCTCCGGTGCGGCAACCGGTTTTTTGATTTTGTTGGTGAAGTAACCTTTGTATTACTTGTGTTCCTCAGATGATTAGGATATAATTCATTGTGTACATAGTCTTAGTTTAACAATATAATTATCATAAAAATACCTTCCTTTAAATTTGAGCCTGTGCTGTGATTTTACATAACAGTACCTGGAGGTTGGCAGCCCTAATCAAGGACAGTATTGTCTACTCAGACTGGCATAGGGATGCCATTCCCACCCAGGAAATAGGGGGGGGGGAGAGGTGTTTTCATTGGTGTGATGGCATCACTTCCACTTCCTTTGAAAATTCATTAAGTGTCCCTAGGAGGAGAGTTTTTAACTTTTTCCATCCCCAACTCTTCCATGACACATGAAATCTGCAATTAGCTCTGCAGGAGGGAAAATACAAGTGGAAAAGTTGTACCCTTTTCCCCCTTAGAGTGCTAACTGCTACTTCAGAGGGGCTCTTTATATCATTGAAAAGGCAGAGAAGCAAAGAGTTAAATGGCTTCCTTTCACCACAACTCTTATTTTCAAAGCAGCTTCATGGGACAGTTCATGTTATAGCTTCATGGATGGTGCAGGCTAGCTCAATCTCATCAGGTCTCAGAAGCTAAGCAGTGTCAGCTCTGGTTAATATTTGGATGGGAGACCACCAAGGAAGTCTAGAGTTGCTACGCAGAGCCAGGAAATGGCAAACCACCTCTGAACATCTCTTGCCTTGAAAACCCTACGGGGTTGCCATAAGTCAGCTGCGACTTGACTGTGTTTTCTACCTCCACCAACTCAGACACACTTTGACCAGATGGTCCAGGCTAGCCCCATCTCATTAGGTCTCAGAAGCTAAGCAGGGTCAACTTTGGTTAGTATTTGGATGGAAGACCACCATGGAAGTCCAGAGGCAGGTAATGGCAAACCACCTCTGAATGTCTGTTGCCTACGGAATCGCCATAAGTTAGCTGCGACTTCACATCATGTTCCACCGCTTCCTCATTTTCAGAACAGTTTCATGAGACAGTTAATTCGTGTTTTAAGTCACAGCTTCCTCACATAAAGTCTAGCCCACCCCTCAAAGACTGAGCTAAGAAGTGTCTTAATCTTGGGAACCATAGTAGGCATGCCACAGGGTTGCCAACCTCCAGGTAATAGCTGGAGATTTCCTGCTATTACAACGGATCTCCAGGCGACAGAGATCAGTTCAACAGAAGAAAATGGCCAATTTAGCAATTGAACTCTATGGCATTGAAGTCCCTCCCCTCCCCAAAACCCACCCTCAGGCTCCACTGAAAAAACCTCCTGTCAGTGGCAAAGAAGGACCTGGCAACCTTAGCATGCCAGGAGAAGGGGCTGTTGATTTTCACCCAGTGTCAGTATATTGTGCCCACTAGTAATGGTGGCAAGCCAAGCCTCTCCTATCCAAGATCAACACTTTGCCCACTACACCACATTGGCTGTTTCAATGAAATGCATGGAAGCTGCATGTGGAAAAAGGATGAAGGTTTCAGGGGAAATTAATTCCGTGTGTCTCAGGGAAAATTAATTGAGGTTTAAGTACTGGGAATTAAGTACTGGGAATTTTCCCACAGCAGACAAGCTAGCTGGAAGAGAGCTATTTGGCCGTCCCACAGCAACTGTCAACTGTGCATTAACTGTATCGTAAAATACGACTAAGCCTAAACAGAAGCCCAAACTTTGTAGATTCATTTGTGGGCTGCCAACCCGGGCTCATCCACATCATCAGTTCTTGATTGGGCGGGTGGGGTGGGGGGGGCTTGAAACTAGGAAATGTTTGTGCATTGCATCAGGGAAGACAAGCACATCCCTACATTACCCTGGTAAGCTGGGGGCAATTCCTTGTTGCACAGCACCAGAAGAAGAAAAAGAAGAGTTGGGTTGTATATGCTGACTTTCTCTACCACTTAAGGGAGAATCAAACTGGCTTACAATCACCTTCCCTTCCCCTCCCACAACAGACACCCTGTGAAGTAGGTGGGATTGAGAGAGCTCTAAGAGATCTGTGACTAGCCCAAGGTCACCCAGCTGGCTTCATGTGTAGGAGTGGGGAAACCAATCTGGTTCAACAGATTAGTGTTCACCACTCATGTGGATGATGGGGAATCAAACCTGGTTCTCCAGATCAGAGTTCACCGCTCCAAACCACTGCTCTTAACCACTACACCCCGCTGGTTCCCTATCCACCAAGGGCAGGAATTACTAGACTCCAGCTTCGACGTCCTTCTCCTGAGGAATTAAGGAGTGGGAGAAAAAAAATACACTTCACATTGTTAAGATATAAGAATTTCCCCTAGTCTCTGTGGTAAAGTCCACGAGTTATCAAACTCCTGAATTTCCCCTAGTCTCTGTGGTAAAGTCCATGAGTTATCAAACTCCTGGACTGGTCATGGCAACCACATGCATAAGTGCGCACGCTGTTTCTCGTCGCGCGCCTAGCCCCAAACGCTACGGGGAAGGCTCTCACGCGCACCAATGAAACTGACACGAACGCTCCTTTTGCATCCCGCGGAGCCGGCAGCTGAGAAACCGAGGCCAGATCAACCTCTCTAGTGAACCAGAGAGACTCCATTATGTACCTCCGTTCCAGCAGAGGCCATTTCCTAGAAAGCGCACAAGCACATAGCCTTCACCTACTCCCCCCCACCCATCAACAGCGATTAATGGACTATCAGCAGACATCCTGATATCAACGATGAGTCGTCCCTCTGGCAATGCAAAGTGACGATCCCCGGACGAAGCAAGATCGCGCCTATTGTTGTAGATCGTTAAAGCCCATCAGTGAGACTCCCGGTTTCTCCCGATGTTGCACAAGTCACTGGAATTAGTATAGTCGTTTCCAAATCACCCTCTCCCCACCCCGGCAGCCGACCATTAGGGTCATTATCATCTTTTGTCACACGGGAACCACAGAGGAGTAATCCCATCACCCCGCCCACAGAAAACAGTATAACTGGGGCCACCCACACCCATAATGATACCTTAGGTCTTTCCCTGGCATATTTGCCGTCACTCTGTTGGTTTAGGTTTTGCGGAACCTGGCCACGCTCCCTCCCGCCTTGCTGGTCAAGTCCCCAGGAACCCCTATCCCCCTGCCCCTCTCTATTTCTCTGTATCTTAGCCTACTGGAACTCAGGACATCTCCTCTACAGGAAAGGTGCAGTATATCCCGTCAACGAATTCCTGCCACATTGGCTAACGTCTTTGTACGCCTCTCTTTGAATTCCTAGATTTTCTGTGTATGTTATGTTGCACCACTGAATGCTTGAAAACATAAACTCTCTTAATTTGCATTAATTTGTATCTTAATTTGTATCTGAAGAAGTGAGCTGTGGCTCACGAAAGCTCATACCCTGCCAGAAAATATTTTTGTTAGTCTTTAAGGTGCTACTGGACTCTTGCTCTTTTCTACTCTCTTAATTTGGAACCCCTTGCCTCTGTCTTTATTCCAAGGTCACAAAATACGGACTCTGGTATAGTTGGTTGCATCCCGCTATATAAATATTATAGTTACCGTCTGTGCAGCTAAGTCCCCATTTAAAGCGCATTTCGGCTAACCACCCAGTAATGACATCACATCCTCCCCAAACTCTGCCATCCCCAGCCACTGTTCCTAAAATCTCCCAGCATTTGCTGGCGGCAACGTTGGGAACCCTACATGATGCTCCACGCTACTATTGCCTCTCCCAGAAATTGGGGCTATCGTAGTGTGGGAAAGATCCATAGACCAGAGTTTCTGATGTTACTTTTGCAAGAAAAGCACAGTAACAGGTCTCCTACTGCTCGAATAATACAAGAATGTAGAGCTGGGCTGCCATAGTGTTTGCTTTCAGAAGTACCAAGAACTCTCGCTCTTGTGCTCTCTTCATTCAACTTCGGATTCACCCCTTGGACGTCAAAATAAATTAGAGATGGAAGTGATTTGAGGGGTTGTTATCCCCAAATAGCTGATTGTGACATTTCCCATAATCTGCTCTATGCCAGAGAGCCCGTTGGGGCAGGTTTCCCATCAGCTTCCATGGCTGGTACACTTGATAGCAACGTGGCCAGTTTCACTCTTTGGTGTCGGTGGGAGAAGGAAGGAAACCCAGACTGTATCATTATCTAGGAATTAACTCTTGGCATCCTTTACACGAACCGGATTCATTTGATTAAATGGATAAAAAGAAAGGGAAGCCCAGTGCAAAGGAGGCCTCAATTACCCTTTGCTGGTTGCTGTGAGAGTGCCCCATGCAAAGTTGTACAGGAAATTCGGGTACCCGGAAGGCTCTTTAAATGCCGATCTGCACTTAGAAAAATGGAACTGTAGCCAAGAGATAATAGCAAAATCCTCACGTCTGGTTCCCCCCCCTCCTTTGGAGCCTCGCTAGACCTGATTTGTGTGAAAGATGATTTACAAAATACAAATAGATTTTGGCAAGGCACCGACTCAAATTGACTGCTCTCGATCACAAATTAATATTAACCAGAGCTTGTCAGTTGCTAAATATTTATTTTAGGGATACATCCAGCTTCGGCTTTCATGAAGGTTAAGCTGTAATCTTTGGCTTGTCAGTTCCAGGATATAGCAGTGGATAAATCATGCACTCTTGAACTGATAGATGTCAGAACCGCTGTATACAAATGGAAGGAGATGTCAATGAACACCCTAGTTTACGTTACATTTACTATAAACATTGACATTCCTTTGCGCTGAGACCATTTGCTGGCTAAGCAGTCCCAGCTTCTCCGGCTTTGATGCTTTTTTGTGCTCAATCAGGTCCTAATGATTTCAGATGCTTGCAATTAATGAAGCATTAGATTAATTGGTGGAGTACAGTGAGACAGGCTTTGGAATTGGGTCAGAACCACAGACAACCTATTACCCAAAGTGACAGCAATCACCAGAGGCAAAACAGTGAGAAATTGAATTAATGATTTTACTCAGTTTCCTTTCCCCCTCTCCTGGAGCAAAAATTAGCAGTTGGCTTAATGTTTGCACCCAGCACAGGTGGGAAGCGATTGTGGAAGGGGGTGGGAGACCAGGCGACATGTGAATGCCACGATTCTGCAGGGGCATATGTACAATCTGGGGTTGCTATCCTCCAGGTGAGGCCTGGAGATCTCCTAGAATCACAACTGATCTCCAGACTACAGAGATTAGCTGCCCTGGAGAAAACAGCTGCTTTGAAGAGAGGTCTCATTGGTATTATAATCTGCCAAGGTCCCTCCTTTCCCCAGCATCGTGTAGTGGTTAAGAGCAGTAGACTCTAATCTGGATAACTGGGTTTAATTCCCCACTCCTCCACATGAACCCTGCTGGGTGACCTTGGGCCAGTCACAGTTCTCTCCTGCTATTACAACTGATCTCCAGCTGATAGAGGTCAGTTCCCCTGGAGAAAATGGCCTCTTTGGCAATTGGACTCTGGCATTGAAGTCCCTCCCCTCCCCAAATGCCACCCTCTTCAGGCTCCACCCCAAAAACCTCCCGCCGGTGGTGAAGAGGGACCTGGCAACCCTAATGATCCATGGTATCGAAAGGTTCATGATGCCATTTATACTCCACATTTCTCCGTGGTGGGCACTCAACACAGCATGCAATCTTTGTCCTTGCTGCCATTTCATCCTCACAACAACACTGTAAGGTAGGTTAGGCGGAGAGTGTGTGAGTGGCCCAAGGTCACCTAGCAAGCTTCCATGGCAGAGTGGGATTCAAACCTGGATCTCTTTGATCTTCGTCCAACACTGCAACCAGGGCATTACCCTGGCTGCCTTGGTCACATGGCGCTGTAACAAAGCCTAGGTGTGGGCTTTATACAGAATGGTGGTTCAGTCAGCACACCAGAAAGAAAGCAGTTTGCATTTGTTTAAAAAAAGGAAAGAAAGGTTGGGCTGAGTTATCCTGCTCAAATACCCATGAGTTATTCACCAAGGTATAACTTTTATTTATGATGATTGCACTTCTGCTGCTACAGTGTTCCAGAAAATAAAATGGAACAAATTAAGAGAGGGATCCAAGAGCACAGCAAAAAAAAAAAAAAAAAAAAAGAGGCAGGCGTCTGAATTTTTGATGCAGTGTATGCATTCTCATTATAGCATTGTCTTTCTGTATTACTTTTGATTTATATTGTAATTGGGGAACTATAGAAATGTTAATGGGAATGATGCTGTTCTGAATATGACAAAGTTGTTTACTAATTATTGCCTTTAACTTGGGCTAATTTTGATAGTATTTAAAATTGCAAGGGTTTTTCTTTTTTCCCCTTCTCTCTCCCCCCCCCCCCCACTCCCCGGTAAAGTATCGTCTGTGCTGACAACTTCCATGTTTACAATCCCCTAACCACTCCTGCCACTACCACCCCTTTAAAATGAGGGATGCATAAATAATTTTTAAAAAACACTAACCAAAAAAAAAAAAAAAAAAGGTTGACTAACAAACCTTAAGGCAAGCCTATTTGTTCCATTACACTCCGAGATGAGAAATTGTTGCTTGGGAATTTATTTATTTCACAACATACAGTGTGTTGCTCATTATCTTAAGGCAGAAAGAGAATGCTGCAGTGATTATTAGTGTGTTCGGTAATGAGATTACTGAACCATTTGCCGTTGAATTTGTGTGTGTGTGTATATGCGTGATGCATAATTACAGTGCTTTATTTACAATGGGTTGGGTTTCTTCCCTCCCCCCCTTTAATGATCCACATTTTCTCTTCTTTGTCTGAAGAATACCATCCTTTTTCTCTTTGAATTAAGGTACAACCATTTGCATCACCTTCCCTGATGAAATGATGGTCACCCTGTGCACAGAGGGTAACCTTAGCTGTGGAGGCCATGGAGAAACTCCGTCCTCTGCCCAAGAGCTGTGGCTCATTTGCAAATATTTTATTCATGTTCGGTGAGCATGGGTTGCAGCTCTTTGTTTGGAGTATGGCAGACAGCCATTGTGAAATGGCGGTTTTTGGATCATCCTCCCAGGTCCTTCCAGCGGCAGCAATTTACAAGCAGTCGGCAATCTGAATTAAATCACCTACAATCTGCATGGGGACTGGCATGACTCCCACACTTCTTGTTGTTAGCCAGATGTACTGATGCAGGCCCATACGACTGGCAATTCTGTATACCAAACATGGTGAAAAGTGCCATCAGGTTGCAGCTGATGTATGGCAATTCTGTAGGATTTTCAAGGCAAAAGAAGAAGAAGGAGGAAGAGGAGGAGGAGGAAGAGGAAGAGGAGGAGTTGGTTTTTATGTGCCAACTTTCTCTACCACTTAAGGAAGAATCAAACCAGCTTACAATCACATGAACACATGAAACTACCTTACACTGAATCAGACCCTTGGTCCATCAAAGTCAGTATTGTCTACTCACACTGGCAGCAGCTCTCCAGGGTCTCAGGCAGAGGTCTTTCACATCACCTAGTCCCTTTAACTGGAGATGCCGGGGATTGAACCTGGGATCTTCTGCATGCCAAGCAGAGGCTTTACCACTGAGCCACGGCCCCTCCTTCCCTTCCCCTCCCCTCCCCACAACAGACACCCAGTGAGGTAGGGGGGCTGAGAGAGCTGTGATTAGCCCAAGGCCACCCAGCTGGCTTCATGTGTATGAATGGGGAAACAAATCCAGTTCACCAGACTAGCATCCATCGCTCATGTGGAGGAGTGGGGAATCAAACCAGTTCTCCAGATCAGAGTCCACCGCTCCAAACCACAGCGCTTAACCACTACACCATGCTGGCAGAGGTGGTTTGCCACTGCCTACCTCTGAATAGCAACACTGGTATTCCTTAGATAGTGTTGTCAGCTCCGGGTTGGGAAATACCTGGAGATTTGGGCGTTGGAGCCTAAGGAGGGCAGGATTTGGAGAGGGGAGGGACTTCAATGCCATAGAGTCCAATTGTCAAAGCGGCCATTTTCTCCAGGGGAACTGATCTCTGTCACCTGGAAAACAGTAGTAATAGCAGGCGATCTCCAGCTACCACCTGGAGGTTGGCAACCCTACTACAGATGCAGCAACAACTAGTAAACTAGCAGGGTCAGTGCAGGCGCAACAGCAACTGGGCAAACAGGGCCAGCGCAAGTGGAAATAAACTAGATTAGAAAGCTGCTGCAGATACAACAGCAACCATCAACAGTCTGCAAAATACCTGACCCTTCTAGTTAAACATGTTTTCCTTTCCATTTTGGTTTGGCATTAAGGTGACCATTTTGGGCAATAGAACAGTGCCCTGATGAGGTCCTGAAATTCCTAGGGGTCACAAAAAAGCTAAGCTTGAGCTGGCCCAGCCTCTCCAGAAAGATGCAAGACACTGAACGTGGGTATCCTTCTTGTGCTGTGCAGACGGACACAGGGCAGTTCTTTTCTGCCATTGCTATGCAGCAACAAGCATATGATGGACCACTGATGGTCACCTAGAGCCAGCATGGTGTAGTGGTTTGATTCCCCACTCCTCCACATGAGCAGCAGACTCTAATCTGGTGAACCGGGTTGGTTTCCCCACTCCTCCACACATGAAGCCAGCTGGGTGACCTTGGGCTAGGCACAGTTCTCTTAGCCTCACCTACCTTACAAGGTGTCTGTTGAACGGAGAAGAAGGGAAGGAGATTGCAAGCTGGTTTGATTCTCCTTAAAAGGTAGAGAAAATCGGCATATAAAAACCAACTCTTCTTCTAACTGGCAGTGTCTCATTAGAGTTTCAGGCTGAGGAAGATCTTCCCCAACACCTACTGGTGGCTAGGGTTGCCAGCTCTGGGTTGGGAAATTCCTGGAAATTTTGGGGGTGGAGCCTGAGGAGGGCGGGGTTTGGGGAGGGGCTGGACTTCAATGCCATAGAGTCCGATTGCCAAAGCGGCCATTTTCTCCAGGTAAACTGATCTCTATCGGCTGGAGATCAGTGGTAATAGCAGGAGATCTCCAGCCACCACCTGGAGGTTGGCAACCCTACTCGAGGCCCTTTAACTGGTGACACCAGGGATTTAACGTGCAACCTTCTGTAGGCAAAACATCTGCTCTACCACTGAGCCACAACCAGTCCCCAGAGAGATGGCTTTTTTCATATATGATACAAATGCTGCAAGGCTGTAACTGTGGAGAGACTTCTAGCAGGCTGGTGGGATTATCCATTGGCCTTTTGGGGTCTCAGTAGCATTACAGTTAGGGTTGCCAGGTCCCTCTTCACCACCGGCTGGAGGTTTTGGGTGGTGGAGCCTAAGGAAGGTGGGGTTTGGGGAGGGGAGGGATAGAGCCCAATTGCCAAAGCGGTCATTTTCTCCAAGTGAACCGATCTCTATCAGCTGGGGATGAGTTGTAATAGCAGGAGATCTCCAACTGGTACCTAGAGGTTGGCAACCATAATTACAGTGCCTGTGACCATATGCAATTTCTCCTGTATGGTTGTAGCAACTGCACCCCATCCCCTAACACACACTGGTGATGAAGTTCCTAGCTTTTTATTCCTATTTGTATTGTCAAGAGAACTCCTTACATCGTCTCCAGAGCCAGCATGGTGTAATCGTTAAGAACGGTGGTTTGGAGCGGTGGACTCTGATCTGGAGAACCAGGTTTGATTCCCCACTCCTACACACGAAGCCAGCTGGGTGACCTTGGGTAAGTTACAGCTCTGTTAGAGCTCTCTCAGCCCCACCTACCTCACAGGGTGTCTGTTGTGGGGAGAAGAAGGGAAGGTGATTGTAAGCCGGTTTGATTCTCCCTTAAGTCGTAGAGAAAGTCGGCATATAAAAACCAACTCCTTCCTTCCTCCTTCCTTTCTAAGTTTATTAAGATGCCTGATTCAGCAAGGGGTCAGTGGTCCCTCTAGCTCAGCATTACCTGAACGAAATGGCAGTGACTCTCTGAGTCTTTCCAAGTCATTTTGCCTAATATCCTGTAAATATACATGAAATTGGTATCTTTTGCATGCAAGTGTATCGGCTCCCACTGAGCCACTGTTTCCTCTGCCCAGAGATGTCTCCTGACTTCCCGGTTTCCTCCTCCTCTCTTTCTGTTGCTTTCAACATCTGGGATAGTCTCTCCTTTTTCTTCAAGGCACACTTGCTTAACAAACTGTTTTCAGACTCATCATCATATCCTCACTTCGGCTGGTCTTCCTGTTGTTGTTGTTTTTTTGCCATAATAAGCAATGCGTAAAAATGTCAGCATCTGTAATTTTTGAAATAAATTTTATGAATTTCAAAATTTACGAGAAAAAGAAAGGCTTGCTTTTAGAGGATGCTTCTGAAGGTGATTCTAATTATTAGAAACTTGGATCAGCACCAATTTCTTAACCTTTCCAGATGTGTTGAAGGGATGAGGTAAATTAATGATAGTGTTTAAAAGCAGCCTTATTTCTGGATTTAAAAATTGTATTGTTTGTTGCAGACGCAATTGCTAGGAGATAAATCTCTCTCTCTCTCTCTCTCTCTCTCTCTCTCTCTCTCTCTCTCTCTCTCTAGTTACATATATAGCGATTATTTGTGTGAATATGTGTGTTTGTGTGTTTGCATGTGTTTGTCCCTGGATGGAGTCGTGCGGCTAGATACATTCAGTCACCTGCTAGCTCGGCATATGTTCTGCTTGCTAGTCACAATCAGGGAGCTGATAATCTGCAGAGCTGTTTGGATGTATTTGAACAAATTCAGTTGTACATCTCAGTATTATTATACAGCTTTCTCACAACTGCCACATACCCCATCTGCTGCCACATACTCCAATTGTTTAAAAGCTCTCAGTTAAAAGGAAACAAAATCTATTTGAAATTTTTAGCTTAGAGTTACTACCTAAATGTCTCTGTGTTTTTGGACGCCTTTCCACCTATCTAACTAATGTTGCCATCAGTTCTTGCAATCTCTTCATGAATAGATTCCGCTGACTGAGTGGGCACAAAAAGCAGGTACGGCAATGTATACGGTGTTATTCATTTAAAATATGCATCCAACTGTGCACAAAGAGGGGATGAACTGCAAGCACTTTCTTGCTTGGCATATAGGTCACATTAATGACCGTGACCCTATGGAACACATTCCTCTTCTGCAGTAATTGAGATGATTAACTAAATGATAGGGGACCCCTTGGAAGGAGGAGTTTAAGGGCTGCTACAGTAGGGGGAAATCAGCAAAAATCATCACCCCCTTATGCATGTTGTTCTTTACCTTGGAATTTAACTAGGGTTAAATCCCATGGTTAGTGATGGTGGGGGAGGGGGGAACTTACTAGAGGTGGACCTTACCAGTGGTGAACTGAGGCCTAATCCCCAGTGCTTGCAGGAAGTGACATCACTGATGACATGGGGCACTGCTATTTGGGCAAAAACTCTATGGTAGAAGCCATTTTTACCATAGAGGTTTTGCCCAAATACCACAGTGTCCCCACGTCATCAGCGGCGTGATGATGTCACTTCCAGAGAGCACCAGAAGTGACACAAAGCTGCTCAGTATGGTGCTCAAGACAGATGTTGATAAAAAACCATCAAGACTATCCAATCTCACATGCCAACTTCACATGTAAGCAAGGAAGTTGATTAGGGTGAGTTCGCCTGGTGGTCATATTCATATTGAGGTTCTCAGAATGCCTAATCGTGGCCATCACTAACAACAGGAGCAGATAATGATTGCACAAGAAATTACTACCTTGAAAATTCTTATGTAGCCTCTGGAGGATAGGCAATAGACAGAGAGACAGAGAGAGCTATTCATATATATCCCAGTGTTAGCATGAATGTGAATAAGGTCTGAGCCTGTGACATTTTCCATCTAGAAGCCCAGATTGTATGCACAACATCTGGAATGTATGCAAATGCATATGCAATTAAAAACAAACTCAACTAGTAGATTTGTTTTGTCTCATTTCTGAAGTGGTGACAGCCGTCCTTAAGATCTTGGGCTCTTGAAAAGATACTCATCAAAATCTTGAAAAGATATTCATCAAAAAGTGATCTGAGTGCAGGAAGAGATACTCTGCATAACGTCAGACCCTCAGAATTTCTTTGTTTTAATTTTAAAGTACAACGCAGCCCTTTCAAAGAGAACTGTGGATTGCAGGCACTAAATATAACAATCAAAGTGCATGGAATAAGACTGAATGCTCCAAACGAGTCTGATACATCTATGAGCTTTAGTGCAAACTATCAGTCTAAAAAGCCAGCCAGGAGCATGGAGAGAGAAAGAAACAAGACAGGCAGAGAGTCCAATTGCCAAAGAGGCCATTTTCTCCAGGTGATCTGATCTTTATTGGCTGGAGATCAGTTGTAATAGCAGGAAATCTCCAGCTACTACCTAGAGATTGGCAGCCCTAGATAACAGGCCTCAGCTGAAGATGCCCCTTGTTCATGGCAGGCCAGCAGGGGGAAACTTTTCTAAAATGATGCTGGCAGTGCAACATCACTTGCGTCGAATACCTGGAAGTGACATCATGCCACCAGCGTGACATTGATGTGACACATTAGGATATGAGCGAAACGATATGGTTTTGCCATAGAGTTTTGCCCAAATCCTACAGTGTCACGTTAACGTCACGCTGGTGATGTAAACCTGGCAACCAGTGGGAGGGACAGAGGTGGGGACATAGTGGGAGGCAGTGTCAGTGGGTAGCTCTAGGACTCACTGGAAACTCTGTGGTAAAACCATAGTTTCCAGTGATTCCCAGAGCTACCCGCTGCCACTTCCACGTTTTCCCTGGAAATGACATCATTATGCTGGCGATCCTGGCAGGTTAAAAAAAAATGTTTCCCTGCTGCCACTCCAAGTAGTGGTGAACAACGAGAACTTGGGGCCGGTGATTCCCTGCTCCCACCAAGGCTTGGCTACCCTGTTGCCAGTTAATGGCTGGCGAGTCTAAGTGTGCCCTTGCTCTACCCCTTCTCCTCCAGGGGTGGGGGGCTCTGGCCAGTGACAGGGGGAAAAGTGGGGAATATATAAATCCATACACACATACAGAGTAAACCAAGGATGCTGGGAGGCTGGCACAGGGGCTGGCACATATTATGAGCTACTGGAATCAGTGTGCGTTCTGGGTCACTCTGCATCTTTCATGGCGTGCTTTTTAGCAGTCTGGCTACAAACAGGGTTATCAAACAGGGTTCTTTGCATAATGCGTTAATGCAGAAATATTTTTCTCAATAACATTTGCATCCTCCAGCCATCTCATTTCAGTGACCATCATCACGGGCAATTTTAATAAGAAATAGATTAATAGATTAAAATATTAAAAGCCACACACACACAGGCGCGCACGCACACACACACATACACACTTAAATAATCCACAAAATACAGTTAGCACAGAATTGATGTATCACTGCAGAGACAGTGAAATAGGAATAGTCAGCATCATAATAAATGCAATTAAAATACATACATTTTTATTTAACATCGACACCAGAAGTGCTGAGCGAATGCGCATGGGGTGAAGAAAAATTCTGTGAAGTTTCATATGTATTCTTTTTATGCTTTCCTTAGCCAAATGAGGATGACAGACCTTTCAAGGTTACGGCTAAAATAACAAGGATGTCCAGTGGAATTTATCCCCATTGGTGCTTGTGTACAGTATATATTTACACCACCTGAGTGGTCCATAAATCCTCCTCATAAATGCTGTTACCTCCACCACTAGCAGTTTCTCATTTTTATGAGTATATAACTTTAAGAAGTGGTGTGCGTACACATATCCCTCTCCCTCTCTTACAGTTCTCTTAAAACATCTGGTCTAGGGAAATGCTGGACACACCAGTGATGTGATGCAGGTGCAGCCTTTTTTAATGAATGGTGATGGTAGCCTAGCATTCACCTGATCTGTGGTTTTTCCCTGTGAGGAACCCAGAGGACCCTTTCCCAATCCCCACTGAGGCTCCTGAGCAACTTGAGGCCCTGCCTTGAATGTTGTGTTCTGCCAATCCTTGCCCAAGTCATTCCTACAGAGAAGAAACATGTACTGAGTACAATGTACTGAGTGGGTATTTTCTAATGAACCTCCAGTGTTTGGGAGAAGCCGTGGCTTAGTGGAAGAGTACATGTTTTGCATGAAGAAGGTCATAAGATCATAAGAAAGGCCATGCTAGATCAGATAACATCCATCAAGTCCACACAGTGGCCAACCAGGGGCTTCTTTCTAGGAAGCCCACAAACAAGATGACTGCAGCAGCATTGTCCTGCCTGTGTTCCCCAGCACCTAATATAATAGGCATGCTCCTCTGATCCTGGAGAGAATAGGTATGCATCATGACTAGCATCCATTTTTTACTAGTAGCCATAAATACCCCTCTCCTCCATGAACATGTCCACTCCTCTCTTAAAGCCTTCCAAGATGGCAGCCATCACCACAAGGAGCTGGTTTTTCATGGGACTGTTTGTCTGTTTGTTGACTGTTCATGGGTAGATTGAATCAGCTATATTCCTTCCTAACAGCACAATGTAGGGCAATTGGCTTTTCATGGATCTGTAATTACCATTTCCCTTGCTGTGATGCTGGAGGGCTTTAAAATTGATAGTTGCTATTGGGCGTGTGTGCATGCTAAGAGTTTGAGTGGTCTAAGGCTCCTCGCAAGGAGTCAGCGGAAGTGCTGCGTCAGCGTGAGCGTGCACGATTGCCTGCCGGCCCTCAGCTGGTCGGCGGACAGAGGGGCACATTACCGGGGTTTTGCCCGCCACCAGTGGGTACCTGGCGACCCTAAAGACAAGTGATGTTCAGAGGTGGTTTGCCATCGCCTGCCTCTGCATAGCAACCCTGGACTTCCTTGGTGGTCTCTCGTCCAAGTACTAACCAAGGCCAACCCTGCTTTGCTTCTAAGATCTGATGACATCAGGCTAGCCTGGGCCATCCAGGTCAAGGGAAACATTAAAATAAAGAATTAAAAAATGATAGTGTCACTGAGGTCAGAAGGTTGCTTTATAACATGGAGTTTCACCCCAAGGGAGAAAACATTTGCCAAAGGCTCTTCGATATTAGCATTCAGAAAAATATGATCACCCGGAGCTGACTTTTACACTGAAACGAGACGAATCCTGGAGGGGGGAAAGCATTCATTGCCCTCTAGTGGGCCTCTGTTTCTAAGAAAGCTCATTTATTTTTGACTAAAAAATAACAGCAGGAAGTGCTTTGGGTTCAGCTGTGTTAGTTGTCTAAATGGCAGTTCAGCTCCCTGAAATTATAGCCGTGCTTTTGGGTTTCAAAACCAATTGAAAATCTGATCTGGAGTCCTTTTTTTTTTTTTTTTTTGAAACCTAACATTTTAAAACACACACACACAAAGCAGATAACAGTAAGCAGCTAGCTTAAGGGCAGGTGCATTACAGCACATTTATGAGACACAAATGTATGTTCTCATAATAATGGGAAATGATTAGTATAATAGCAGCAGACTAAATTTGCTCGCACTTCCCATCTGTCCGTCCACAGGTTTAGGGCTTCTCCCACTAGTTTTTCAAAATCTAAACTCAGATGTTGTTTTCTTCCATTTCCCTTCCTTTTTATGTCCCCCCTTCCCCCCCCCCGTTGCTGTCTTGATTTATGGTCATTTGTGTGATTGCATTGCTTTGCTTTATGGTAGTTTATGTCATTCTGGTCTTGTCATAAATGACTACCATAAAGTGAGGTAAAATATCATAAAACATTAGTGAGCCGCTGATATTCAAGGTTCCCGAGTACGAGTGCTGACAGGTAGAAGCCACCGAAGAAGTGTGCGTTTTGAAGGTTGTGTTATTACAGCTATGCTGCTGGGGTGGGATTCAACGGGACAAATGCCCCACCTGGCTAAAGCGAGCCATTCTCAAAGGGGGCCATGAGGGGTTCTTCCATTTAATGTCTCTTTTGAAGGGGTTATTGAGAAATCTGAAGGAGAGCTGGCCCCAAATCTGCCCATTTGTGAAACTGCATCTCATAGGATACGTTCGTGAATCCCATCTCACTCTGCAGATATGAGAAGAAGAAGAAGAGCTGGTTTTTATTCCCCGATTTTCTCTACCATTAAGGCAGGGGTGTCGAACTCAATTGTTACGAGGGCTGGATATGACATAAATGTCACTTGGTCAGACTAGGCCATATGTACCATAAAATTTTACCCCAGGTACTAGAGATACAAACTTTATAGAAGACACAGGCAAAGCCAATTAATGATATTATTTTTACTTTTTTTTTTTACTTAAAGTCAAACGTGCTTAAAACAATAACACCCTTACACTATTTTCTTTTATTTAACAGTCTTTGATTATTGACACCTCGGGACTGAGAGGGTGGCGGCCCCAGCGGGCAAACCCGCAGCGGACTCGCCAACCCAGATCGGGGCTGGGGGAGAGGTGGCTGCCTCAGCTGGTTCACAGGCCAGATAAGAGACCTCAAGGGGCCAAATCCGCCCCCCCCAAGGCCTTATATTTGACAGTGACACCCATGCTTTAAGGAGTCCCAAACTGGCTTACAATCACCTTCCCTTCCTCTCTGCACAACAGACACCTTGTGAGATAGGTGGGGCTGAGAGAGTTCGGCGAGAACTGTGACTGGCCCAAGGTCACCCAGCAGGCTTCATGTGCAGGAGTGGGGAACCAACCGGGTTCACCAGATTAGCATCTGCCACTCATATGGAGGAGTGGGGAATCAAACCCGGTCCTCCAGATTAGAGTCCACCAGTCTTAACCACTATACCATGCTGGCTCTCACATACACTTATGGTATTCACTCGTGGTTCATGAGGTATTCACTCATGGGAATATTCAAGTTTAGCGATATTCTCTATTTTGTTTCTTTTAATATTCATTATTATTTTTGCTGGTGGTTTCAGTTTTCTGCTTCTACTAGCGGTTTTGTACATTCATTTGTGTCATGAACTCTGGCTCTCTCTACATGAATGTAAGAACCTAAGAAGACCTTTGATGGATCAGACCAGTGGCCAACCAGGCATTCTGGAGGGCCAAAAAGCAGAACAAAGAGGCCAGGACCTCCCTAAGGTTGCCTCCCTAGCACTGAAATTCAGAAGTCTACTGCCTCTGACTGGCTTGTTTCCTGCCTCTGACAGGGTTGTTCTGAGGAGACATGGCTACTAGCTACTGATGGACCAAATCTTCCATGAACCCACCAGATCCCATTTTAAACCCATCTATGCTCACTTCCATCACTATGTCCATTGGCAGTTAATCCCACAATTTAATTACTTGTTGAGTAAAAAAAGTACTTCCTTTTGTCTGCTCTGAATCCACTGCTGAATCACTGCTTTCCCCTGAGTCCTCGTGTTACATAAGAAGGAGAAAAAGAGTCTCTCCCTTTATTTAGGACATTTGTATGCAGCCTCTCCAGAGCTGCTTGAGGCGGCTCACAACAATAAAACAAAAGAAAGCAATACAGCAAAACAAGTCAGAAAAACATATCACCCAATCAAATGAATAAAACAGCCAACCTGGTAGAATAAATAAAAAAACAGATCAATAAAAACCACGTCAATAAAGAATCCAAGCCAGTTAAAAGATCCAGAGTATAAAGGCACATAAAACAAATGGCGCAGTTTGAAATGACCTTAAAAGAACAAGCCACTACTGTATCACCCCTGTGCTGAAAGATCTGCATTGGTTCTTACACACATGAACACATGAAGCTGCCTTATACTGAATCAATCCCTTGGTCCATCGAAGTCAGTATTGTCTACTCAGACTGGCAGCGGCTCTCCAGGGTCTCAGGCAGAGGTCTTTCACATCACCTACTTGCCTAGTCCCTTTAACTGGAGATGCCTGGGATTGAACTTGAGACCTTCTGCATGCCATGCAGATGCTATACCACTGAGCCACAGACCTTCCCCTAAATAGCTTGGGGCCAGGGTACCTGAAGGACCACCTATTGTTATGCTATCCAGCCCTTCAGCTAAGATCTGCTTCTCAAGCCTTGTTCTCTGTCCCCCCACCTTCAGAGTTGAGAGACATGGCATTTTCTGGGTGGCATTTAGGATTGCCAGTTCTGGATTGGGAAATACCAGGAGATTCTGGGGGGTGGAGCCTGGGGAGAGCTGTTTGGCCTGTCGGAAACCCACAAGTATACACGTGGGTTTTCCCAATGGGCCAAAAAGTGCCCATGGGATGGAAAGGGGGTCAATGGAGGCTGGATGGAGAGGAACACATGAAAAATCCATGCTGGTGTGTTTTTTTTAGGATAAAAGCCCCTGTTGTCTGGCTTGGGCTCCCTCCAGATTATCCAAAATTTATGGCCAGCAGCCAAAAGATTACATAACTAGTCCCAATCACATATAAGAATTGTCACTCAGACAGCATGCTATGTGGCATTTGAAGCTCAAAGGTTTATGTAATGAGGCTTGAGAGTGTTCTGCTATCCAAAACAGAAACACAACATCTCCTTGAGTACAAACAAGGTCTTGGGTTCACCTTATGGTCCAAATGAGATTTCCACTTTACCTTTTTTTTAAAGTATTTGAAACGTCGTTAGGAGGGTCATAATGCTGGTCCTTCTGCATGTGAATAGTTGCATATGGAGAGGCTCCAAATCTACTCTTTCCACATTTCGTGCCACGCTTGGAACTGCATGGGGATGAGTTGTCTGCTGGATGAAAAGACTGTGGGACATGAACCCAGTAAACACTGATTCAGGTGGGTAGCAATGTTTGTCCGCAGTAAAAGTGGAAGATACAAGTCCAGTGGATTATACAAGATTTCCAAGGTATAAGCTTTCCAGAGTCAAAGCTCCCTTTGTCAGGTATCTGAGGAAGGGAGCTTTGACTCTCAAACAGTGCATTCCTGAAGGGAGGGTGAATGTTCTTAGGAGCTGGTGTGACCTCTATGCTGGCGACTGTGCCACTTGTGCCGTGCAAACTGGCACGGAGGGCAACGTTGGGGCGCTGGACCGCAGCGGCAGCACAGCCCTGAGACGACGGAGTGGCCTCATGCCAGCATTCTCTCAGCATAAGTCCCCACGCTGGAATCCCGGGAGGCATTTCGTGGGGGGCGGAGCTGCTGTTAGGCAGCCTCTTAACCCCTTTCACACTTGGAACACCCCCTAATGCAACAGTGTTGCTGCAACACCATTTTTGCCACTGGCGGGAGGTATTTGGGGCAGAGCCTGAGGAAGGGGGGGTTTGGGGAGGGGGGGACTTCAATGCCATGGCGAACCGATCTCTATTGGCTGGAGAGTTGTAATAGCAGGAGACCTCCAGCTAGTACCTCGAGGTTGGCAACCCTACACAGCATTGCTGTTTGCAATGGGGCCTTTCCCCCCCATTTTTGTTTTTTTCTCAATTCAAAACCCCCTTTTCCCCATCATGGCAGCGATGCAATCTCTGTGGAGGTGCCGCAGCAGCGCCGCGGCCACGCCATCCTCAGCCACTGCGGGTTTCAGGAATGGGCTGAAAAGCTTATACCCTGAAAAAGTCTCGGTCTTTAAGATGCTGCTGGACATATATCTTGCCCCTGTAAAAAAACTACTATAAACTTAATGTTGAGAAAACAGAGGACTTATTTTTTAATATTAAGAAAGACCTAAGCCTTATTGCATTATGTAAACAGATTAAAAATAGTAGTAAAGTTAGATATTTAGGAATTTACATATCTAAGGATAGCAGGGATCTTTTGAAATATAATCTCACTCCTTTAATGTTAGATATTAAAACCAAAGTGCAAGCTTGGCAAAAACTAAATATCTAGTTTGGGGGCAGAATAAATGTTCTAAAAATGTCTGTTCTACCTAAGCTTAATGTTATATTTGTGAATCTGCCAATAATAATAAAAGAGAATTTTTTAAAAAAGAATTGCAGCATTTGATTTTTTTAAAAATGATAAGAAGCCAAGAATAAATTTAACAACTTCACAGGATGGTTAGTTGGCAAGTGGTCTCAGCTTTCCAAACATATGTTATTACTTTGTAGCTTGTCTAGCACGGTTAGCTGAATGGTTTGCCTTGGAAGATGACTCTTCTGTGATCTCTGTCATCTGGAGATCAACTGTAATAGCGGGAGATCTCCAGCCACCAACTGGAGGTTGGCAATCCTATCTGTTGACTGGTGTGTAATGACTGGATATTACTGCAAGAGAATGATGGACATCATATGAAATTTCCTTAACTTAAAGCATCAAAAAGAATGCAGAATTAATCTTGCAGCAGAAACTAATCTCGTTCTTCACTACTGATACTTGTAAAAATACATTACATTAACTCTGCCCTCAGGTCCTTGTGTACTTGATCACTGGATTGTGACGAGGGCCTATTCCAATTCTCATGGAAGCCAACAGACGGACTCTTATTTTTACTTTAGTGGCAGATAGACAAGCTGCTCACTGAATGGGCATTTAAGTCACGCAAATGCACAAGCCACTGGCCAATGTTCTGGGCTTAATTTCTTCCCAGCTGTGAGCACCAAAGTCTTAGTTTATTGTGAGAAAAGCAAGTAGCTGTATGTCTATATCATGTAAGCATTTGTTTTCCTAATGCATATTTGGAAACCAATCACAAAGCCATACCAAGGCCATCTTGAAAATGTACGTGAATTATCCTGGAGCAGGAAAAGGGCAATTGAAATGGGCCAGGTGGGGAGCCTTACATTTCAAATGTTCCATCTGTCTTAAAATGCAGAAAATAAAAAGTGTCATTCCATAGTCAGCCACCACATTTGTCAAGCATCATGTCAAGTTCTGGGTTTTTTTCCCCACTTAAAAAAAAATTCAAAGCCAAAGAAAATGCCCATCTATCAATTTTGACAGGCAGTATTTGTCATTCTAAGAGCTGGGTACTTTTCAAGACCGTGAATGAGTGGACACAAACCAAGAAACCACCAAAATTCTAAGGGTCGGTTACTGGCTATGTGGAGCAAAAAGTCCCTGAAGCATGTGAGAAGATCCCTTTCCCAAGTTATTTTCACACCCCAGGGAAAAAATTCTGCTCCATGTTTGGATTGCTGCGCCATGTGGAGACTGGTAAATCATAGGTTGCATTCAGATGTCACCAACAAGCCACTGTTCAAGATGCGCCTTTTTCTGCTCTTGGAACTGAGACGGAAGAGTTTCTTGCTTAAGAAGTTGGTCATGTAACCACACATTGTTAACACCCAAATTTGAGATCTTTAACGCATTTTGTTTCTTGCTCATGAACCAGGATTCTAAACCAATATGAAACCACAGTTAAAAGACCCCAGACATTGGCCCCAGTTCAGGCCAAGCTTTTCATGTCAATGTTGTACTGAAAGCAACAGGACTCAAGGGAGTTTTAAATCCAGTTAGCAGGGAAGAAACAAACCATTAAAGGGACAGAATTTGCACATCAGAACAAATTGTGGTTAACCAGGCAAACAATTTCAAAGAGTTTGGCAACATTAGCCCTTTATAGGGTTGCCAACCTCCAGGTAGTAGCTGGAGATCTCCTGCTATTACAACTGATCTCCAGGGGATAGGGATTAGTTCACCTGGAGAAAATAGTCGCTTTGGCAATTGGACTCTATGGCATTGAAGTCCCTCCCCTCCTCAAACCCTCCCCTTCGCAGGCTCCACCCCAAAAATCTCCCACTGGGGCAACCCTAGCTTTTTATATAATTTTTTTGAATTCTACAGCCACCAGAAAGCTGGGGAGCTGATAGACACATCTACTCTCAGGTGGGGTTCCAGGTTCCAGTCTAGACAAGTCATGGCCCATTTTTAGGGTTACCAACTCTGGGTTGGGCAATTGCTGAAGATTTGGGGGTAGAGCCTGGGGAGGCGGGGCTTTGGGGGAAGGGCGAGACCTCAGTGGCATATAATGCCACAGATTCCACTCTCCAAAGCTGCCATTTTCTCCAGGGGAACTGATCTCTGTAGTACAGAGATGACTTGTAATTCTGGGAGATCTTCTGGCTCCATCTGGAGGTCGGCTACACTAAATCCTTTTTCAAGTTGCTCCTGTTAGCCGGCCGAGGCCGTTGTGTTCCTCCAGACCTGCTCGATTTTGGGGCATCCTTTTTGTGGAGAGCCCACTGAAGGTCCCACTAAGGCTTCCAGCGAGCTGCATCGGCTTCATGACTTTGGTGACACAGATAAAAAGTTCCATTTCAGACACAGAAGGGAAGGGTTTTTGGGAGGGCAGATGGACACCATCATCAGAGGGTACAACTCATATTAGGCCTTCCATAGTAGTAATCTTATCTGAGACGGAAGGACTGCCATTGAAATCAAAGGAACGAGATAGACATGACTCCCTAGAGCCCTGTTGCTTTCAGTGCAACATTAACATGAAAAGCTTGGCCTGAACTGGGGCCAATGGCTGGGGTCTTTTAACTGTATTGTAAGTCAAAGGAACATTTTTGGCTTAGAAATCTCAGGGCATGGTGTATTCCAAGCTCCAGAACAATTAGGTGGCTAGAGACTAAAATGATTTCCTGCTGCCAAGACTAAGTGATAAATAATGCCTTAGAATGCATGCCCTTACAATTACTCAGGCAGCCTAAAGAGTTAATAGCGGCTGCAGTAATTACTCCCAACAAAGATAGGACTTTTGGTGAATATACATTAAAACAGGAAGGAAAGGGCCTGCCCTTGTGCAGGCCCCCAAGGGATAAATATAGCATTATTAAAACAGGAGGAATTTAATTGATAGGAATTGTCAATCTGTAAAGTTCTTGATATGATAGTCCATCCTGATACTTGGAGCTTCAGCACTATAGCTAGCAGCATCAGTCTCTCAGAGCTTTCATTCTAGTGCTTTATACTGTTTTAAGTTTGCTTTTGGATGCCTGTGAGTAGGTATACCATCATTGTTTTTTGTGAAAGTGTTTCCTGCTTAGGACCAAACGACACAGCACATTTTTTTGCCAGTTGGGTCTTCGCTTCCTCCCCAGCCACACAGCAGCTGTGGGATATATTTCAAGAATTGGTGGGAGTCCAATTTAGCTCAGAACTGCAATGAGTAGGGTTGCCAGGTCTTCACCACCAGTGGGAGGTTTTTGGGGTGGATCCTGAGCAGGGTGGGGTTTGGGGAGGGACTTCAATGCCATAGAGTCCAATTGCCAAAGCAGCCATTTTCTCCAGGGGAACTGATCTCTATTGGCTGGAGGTCAGTTGTAATAGCAGGAGATCTCCAGCTAGTACCTTGAGGTTAGCAACTCTAGCAGTGAGGAGGAGAGGGAGCTCCTGCCTCCCCTCTTTGCATGGTTTTCCTGAGCCAGAATGGCCCCAACAGTTATTTTCATAACTTTGGAGTGGCACATGGAACATTCTGGCACTCCGTTTTGTAAATAACTCCCTGCCAGGGTCATTTCAGGTTGGGAAAATGGCATGGAGGGAAGGCAGGAGTCCTTCTCCACCATATGCCACAGTTCTGATTCGAATCGGGCTCCTGCCAATTTTTAAAATGACAGTCACTGAAGCTACTGTGGGGCTGCAGGTGTCAGGTTTGGGAAATCTGGACCCAGCTTGCCAAAGACAATGTTGTATCATTTAAGCCTTAAGAGTCAGGTATTTGGGGAAAGAAATGTTTCCTTCATTACTATGGATGATCAAATGAGTGGTAATTTCACCTATAGAGGTGTGGACTTGAGATAAGTACTTAGTAAATTGGTATATGAGAAACAGGTGTTCGCAGTTTTTGAAGCTGGAGACAGAGAAGGAAGGACAGAGATCTCCAAGCTGATTGAATGTCAAGACGTACTCCTGGGGATCTGCAACCTTGTAGCAATGCTTGTGTTTTCCTCTATTTTTGCTGTGCTGGCGTAATAGCAAAGAAAAGTAATATTACAAAGGCATCTTACATCTCCAATGCTTTCCTAGTGCAAAACCAACTAAGAATACCATCCTAAGCAGAGTTACTCAAATCAAAATAGGGTTACTAGATCCCTCTTTGCCACCAGCGGGACGTTTTGTGGGTGGAGCCTGAGGAGGGCGGGGTTTGGAGAGGGGAGGGACTTCAATGCCATTTAATCCAATTGCCAAAGTGGCCTTCTCCAGGGGAACTGATCTCTATCAGCTGGAGATCAGTTGTAACAGCAGGACATCTCCAGCTAGTCCCTGGAGGCTGGCAACCCTAAATCTAAACCAATTGAAACCCATGGGCCTAGACCGGAGTAATACTGCACAGGCCACACTGTGATTATGATAGCATTGCTCCTGGAGTATTTCACAGAGAAATGGGGAGTAACAATATTTTGGAGGGAAACTGATGGTGAAATCTGTGCCTATTTGCTTGCAGAATGAAATGTGGTACAATTGCCCACCATTGTCACTGAGACTGAAGGTTGGATTATAAAATTAGAAGATGGTGCAAACAAAAAGAGTTGAAAGAAATGACATACCATGAACAATACAGAAAACAGACTATAAAAAGTAGAAAATGCAGTAAGAGGTGAGGAAGAGGCTACATTCAATAAACAGTCCAATATGCTACAATCTTGTACCCTTATAAAAGCACCCTCATGAGCCATTCCATTATACTATAGCTCTCTTCCCTGTGACTTTCGAATATTTCTGTTTTACACATTCTGCGGAATGCTAAAAGTATAGGAGCCCCCAGTCATGAACTCGACAGAAAAGCAGTAGGCAGAGAGCATTGTTGGTAGGCTGTATCCTGCCATAGTTAGGTCTGCCTACATCCAGGTGGTATCCAGGTGGATTGTTTTTACATCCAGGTGGTGGCTGGAAATCCCCAACTATTACAACTGATCTCCAGGTGACAGAGATTACAACTGATCTCCAGGTGACAGAGATTACAACTGATCTCCGGGTGACAGAGATCAGTTCACCTTGAGAAAATGCCCACTTTGGAAAGTGGACTCTATAGCATTCTATCTCACTGAAGTCCCTCCTGTCCCCCAAATCCCGCCTTCCCAAATCCATCCTCAAAATCTCCAGGTATTTCCCTACCCAGCACAGGCAACCTTAACCATAGTGGAGACCTGGCAACTAGGGTTGCCAATTTCCAGGTACTAGCTGGAGATCTCCTGCTATTACAACTGATCTCCAGCCTATAGAGATCAGTTCACCTGGAGAAAATGGCCGCTTTGGCAATTGGACTCTACAGCATCCAAGTCCCTCCTCTCTCCAAACCCCACCCTCCTCAGGCTCCACCCCAAAAACCTCCAACTGGTGGCGAAGAGGGACCTGGCAACCCTACTGGCAACCCTAAGTCCCCTCTGCACTTCAGCTAGGATTGCTAGCTCTGGGTTGAGAAATTCCTGGAAATTTGGGAGTGGAGCCAGGGAGGGCAGAGTTTGGGGAAAGAAGGGACCTCAGGAGGGACGTGATGCCATATAGCATACCCCCTGATGCTGCCATCGTTGTAGTCCAGAGATCAGTCGTAATTCCAAGAGAACTCCAGGCTCCCGCCTGGAGGCTAGCAACCCTAACTGTAGCCTGCAATGTGTAGGACTACAGTCTGTCCCATCCCAGCCGGTGAATTTCTTCACACAGCACAGCATTAACTAAACTACTTGACAGGGTGATTGTGCAGATATGATTGGAGAAAACACCATACCTCTGTTCAGATTACGATGGGACTGTGCATAGGGGCATCCTGAGTAGCCCCAAGTCCTGCCTCTTGCATCTGCATGCCATGCTTTCTAATTTGCAGCTTTTAAAAGTAAATTACCCTTAATATTGTTTTAATTTCAAAATGAAAACGTTCAGAAACCTTATGTTTTCAGCACAATGTCTAGGTATCATGTCTATTTGTGGAAACAATGTTAGCTTTTAATTGTTTCATGCTTCCTGTATAGAATCACAACTCAAGTGCTTGATCTCTTTTATTTTACAATATATCATCAGTAAGTGTGGCTCATATTGTGCAGTCAGTTACATAGAGTTGTTCAATGTCAACTTTCTGTGAGCTCCTATGTGTGTGTGTAAATTGCCTTCAAGTTGCAGCCGACTTATGGCGACCCCTTTTGGGGTTTTCATGGCAAGAGACTAACAGAGGTGGTTTGCCAGTGCCTTCCTCTGCACAGCAACCCTGGTATTCCTTGGTGGTCTCCCATCCAAATACTAACCAGGGCTGACCCTGCTGAGCTTCTGAGATCTGACGAGATCAGGCTCCTATAGGCTCCTATAGGCTGTAACAAATGAGCCCTTGCACATTGCCTCTCTCCAGCCAATAAAAAAAGCCTTTGCCAAAAATCTGGCATCAGCACAATTACTTCACCATAAGCCAGGCTAACTCATACCAAATGACCATTGGAAGAGATTAGACTTTGCTATTCTTCTGAAGGTGAAAATGAATGGCACCTAGGGTTGCCAGGTCCCTCTACACCACTGGAGGTTTTTGGGGCGGAGCCTGAGATGGACGGGGTTTGGGGAGGGGAGGGGAGGGACTTCAGTGCCATAGAGTCCAATTGCCAAAGTGGCCATTTTCTCCAAGTGAACTGATCTCTATCGGCTGGAGATCAGTTGTAACAGCAGGAGATCTCCAACTTGTACATGGTTGTTGGCAACCCTAAACTAGAATGGGATTGAAGAAATGACACAACTATATGTACTTGATGAAACTTGTGAATAAACGTTGGCCTACACTGAGTGTGACTCTGATTTGACAGACTAGGACAGTGGTGGCGAACCTATGGCACGTGTGCCAGAGGGGGCACTCAGAGCCCTCTCTGTGGGCACGCACACTGTTGCCCCAGCACAGAGTTTGCCTGAGTTTGTTACAGTACACGAGTACACCCCATACACCCTGACCGTCACATGAGGGATTAGGGCCCCCCTGGGTGGCGGGGGCCAAGGGGCGGACAATGGGCCCGCCACAGCTGGAGCAGAGTCGCGCCGGGAGCCCTCAGCGTTCTCAGGCCGCTTAATGGGATTAGCCCTGCTGCGGCTGCCCGGCGTGCAATGGCACTTTAATGAGGATTAGATGGAGGGGCGAGGGGGAGCCCCCCACCAACACCCCCCTCTCACCTCATGCGAGGGAACAGGGATGGCGGGCGGGGTGGCGCCGAGGGTTGCCAGTCTCCCGGGAACCGCACTGACCTGCAGTTGGATAGGCAGATCCAAGCCCAGGGTCCCCTTCCAGACCTGCAACACTTTCGGGGTCTGAGCACCCAACAGTAGGGATGCCAGCCTCCAGGTGGGACCTGGTGACACACACACACACACACACACACACACCGGAATTACAGCTCATCTCCGGACTGCAGATGTATTCAGGTTAAATTGCCATGTTGGCACTTTGCGATAAATAAATGGGTTTTGGGTTGCAGTTTGGGCACTTGGTCTCTAAAAGATTCGCCATCACTGGACTAGGATGAGCATGCATTCTCTCCGAGGCGAAATTGGGCTACTGAGACAGGAGCAACAGCTCTGAGGTACTTGAGGGGGGGAAACTTCCCAGCTACTTTTCCATTCTATTTGATGAAGTCCTCAGCAGCATAATGTAAAGCTTTGCATATTTCTGCACCAAAAAGATCAAAGGAAAAAGGAGGAGAAGGGGGAGGGGAGAGAGGAATGACCACTGGACATACACAAGGCTTTTTATCTGCTGTGAAATCTTCCGTTTGCTCCATCCCTTTTTTCCACTGCTATTTCCTATTCATGATTTATTAGATTATACCTGTCTGAATGATGAAAATGGGAAAGCTTTTACCAAGTATGTATATCACAGAAACGCAACCATTATGTACAGTGTACTGAATGTTTTTACCCATACACATACTGCGGGGTCATTAATTTGAAGACTAAGTACGGGCCTCTGTTTAAAAACCCACAAGATGGGCAACAAATCATAAAACTGGCAACTTAAATGTATGCCTGAGAACCATTTTTCCTCAAACCTTTGAAGATACCGAGAAACATCAGCCTCCTGATTTTAAATCCAGGCTATATGGGATGGGTTAGCTATTTGGAGCAATATAAATACTAGGGAGGAACTAGGTAGAAAGCCAGCAGCGTTAAAACAAGTCTGGAAGGGGAAATTTATTAAAATAATATGTAGGAAACAATCCTCTGCTGGAGCCGAAAGAAAATATGTGAGAAAACAATTCTCAAGCAAATCTGTTTGCAGTATTTCCAGTTTCTGTTATCTTAATTCAACTTTTAAAGCTAGGGATACATTTATGTATCTAACTTTTAAAGCTAGGGATACATTTATGTATCTAACTACTCTGCTTAGCAAAATCTGAAACCTTCCTTCAGCCAGGGGAGCCATTCTCCAACTCGGTATCGGACAAAGAGAGCTTTGAATCTGGAACAGGATTGCCAACCTCCAGGTGGTACAAAAATAGACACTTCTGTGTATATAATAGTTAAACCAAAATTCACACAGAAAACCTATATTCCAAGCAATTTCAATATAATTCCAATATTACCATCATAATGCAAAAGTCATATCAAAGCATTGGTCACAAATTACAAAGTCACATGTATTGTTCACAAGTATTGTTCACAAGTAGGTGCATACAAACAGGTAAGTGTATAGTCCTTATTATAAATATAGGTAAGTAAACACATCACCATGTATATAATAATTCTAACAATAATACAAAATTCTTATGGGCATATTTTTTTTTTTACCAATATAGGATCAGTCTTCTACCCATGGGGAGTTTAAACTTGTGCTTATAAGATTAAAAAAGAAATACATATCAATTAAAAAGATTAAGGTAGTAACAACATTTCATTTTCTTATATATTTATATGGAAATAGTCAGAAAGAGGAGAACATATTATTGTATGAATTTTTATTGATGATAGGTTGAGGAACTGATGAAGAACGAAACGGCCATCTTTCTCACCTGTCTGACTTCTGATGAATATATTGTTGCTAAAGAAGAAGAAAAAATATTGTTAGAAAGTCAGAGATTCAGTTCATACATAACTGAAAACTATGTTTTATTTTAGCTATGGCTAGTTTGTAAAGCCCTTACCTGGATAACCCAGGCTAGCCCGATCTTGTCATATCTCAGAAGCTAAGCAGGGTCGGCCTTGGTTAGTATTTGGATGCATAGTAGGGCTGCCAGTTCCGTGTTGGGAAATACCTGAAGATTTTTGGGGTTTGGTAGGGTTGCCAGGTCCCTCTTTGTGGTGGGAGGTTTTGGGGTGGAGCCTGATGAGGGCGGAGTTTTGGGAGTGGAGGGACTTCAATGCCATAGAATCCAACTGCCAAAGCGGCCATTTTCTCCAGGTGAACTGATCTCTATCAGCTGGAGATCAGTTGTAACAGCAGGAGATCTCCAGCTAGTACCTGGAGGTTGGCATCCCTAAGGTTTGGGGAGGGGAGGAGCTTCAGTGGGGTATAATGCCATAGCGTCCACCTTCCAAAGTGGCTATTTTTTCCAGGTGAACTGATCTCTTTCACCTAGAGATCAGTTGTAATAGCAGGAGATTTCCAGCCACCACCTGGAGATAGGCAACCCTAATGGGTAGACCACCAAAGAAGTCTGGGGTTACTCTGTAGAGGCAAGGTGGAAGCCAGAGAAGTTTCTGCTTGAGATCCCCTGATGAAGCTTATCATGAAATGTGCTGGGATCTAAACAGTCAAATGAACTGCTCTTCCTTGCATCTTGTTCTTTTTTCCCTCCTGTGTAGACTTTATGGATTATTAATCAACATGTCAATTATCAGTATTGTAAAGATGTACGTATTCAGTTATGGAAATGAGTGTTCTTATCCTGGCTCTTTGTCGAACTCTTGCTCTGAATTTCTACATTGTTTAGCTCTTTGATTATAAAAGGTTTCTGACTCCAGGTTTGGAGGATCATCTGACTCAAGCTATTGCCTTTTCGTCCCCGGAGAGTAACCACAGGGTATCTCCACTGCTCGAAATATGAGTGACACTGAGACAAGCACTTCAATATTTTTTTTTTAGGAATTACTACCCTCTCCTTCAAGATGCATTTCTGAAGAAGAGTGCTCTGTATGGCTAAAACTACCCTCTACTATGAAAGATTGGCCAATCAGAAAAGAAAAGAAAAGAAAAGAAAAGAAAAGAAGAGGTAGTCACAAGCATAGATGCCTTTAAACGGGAGTTAGATACATAGATGATAGATCCATCAAAGGGAATAAAGGGAGCCTCCATATTCAGAGGCAGCAAACCTCTGAAACCCTGTGCTAGGCAGAAACATCAGGCCCTATTTGTTGACCCTGCATGACAACTGGTTGGCCACTGTGCGAAACAGGTTGCTGGACTAGATGGACCACTGGCCTGATCTAGCAGAGCTCTTCTTAGGTTCTGATGTTCTTAAAAAGGAACTGATCCAATTTTGACCTCCAAGTTCCTAATCACTTTCGTAATGTCTGAACTGCATCCAATCTAACATTTAGTTTAATCTTAGGACTTTAGTGTTGCGAATGGAAACTGTTTGTACTCAAAGCCCCTGTAACAGTATTATTATCCACAAATCTGTTCATTAATGTTTTGGCAACTGACATCAAAAATTAACTTCAGAGGAGGAAGCCATGAGGATGAAAACATTTCAAATCATGTCAGTCATCAGCGTCTCAACTCATCCAGCAAAACTACCTTTTGAAAGAGGTAATTGTGATGCTTAATCTCTGCACATTTCGGCAACATAATTTTTTTCAGCGAAAAAAGAATATCCACTGGAAATTGAAAATACCTTTTAACCACCAAGCCTAACTCCCAGGCAAAGCAGAGCATCTGTATCATATATGGAATCCATCCTATTCTTGGTTTCAATCAAGAGATGTGAAACAGAAATGGTTCTTTTAAAACATGTTAGGAGATATAGGGTTTAAAATAATTTTAGCACTAATAACCTGAGCGGTTAAATCTAAAGTTTAATTTATTTATTAAAATACTAATATTCCGCCTTTTGAGATCACTACTTGACGTATACAGCCATTATCAAAATGCTAGGAAACAATTTCTTCATTAATAATTTAGTGTGTAAATGCTGATCCCTTCCCCTTATTTTCTTATTATCTTCAATGCCCCATTACATTGGAGTGCAAATGGAAAATCTGGGGATTGCACAGAATTCTTTTAAAGACAGCTAAAATCCTACTGAAAAACTGTTTGCTAAAGATGGAGAAACTAAACTGAACCCTCCTGTTCCCATTCCTGAGCAACAGAGTTGCACATTTTTCACCTTTTTGAAAAGGATCTGTGAATGTCATCCCAGTTATTGGATCAGGGTGGGAATAATGTGCACAGGCCCCATTTGTGCATGCAGTTCCCCAACTAACTGGGAATATCTGTGTGGAAATCTCTATTTCTGTGCACTTGGAGTCCCTAACTAGAGGGCTGTCCCCTTCATTTAGAGCTTGAAATCGTTCAGGGGTGCACTGTTCTGATGGCTCAAACAAGTGAGCCAAACATCATGTGCCTCATTACAGCCTCAATTTGCCTCTGGACCAAGCTGGGAGGGCAGAAGGTGTTTAACCCTTTAACCTCCACTCAGTTTCACTCTTTGAAACTGTGTTCCCTGCTTGATTATTAGTATTTTAAAGGGGAATAGATGTGCTATTTAAAAACACACACATCCACCCCTGCGCTGCTATAAAACAGAGGCTGCACGAGTAAGCAATTTTCATTTTACAGACTCAACAAGATGCATGATCTTCATCTCATTGGTTTGAGCCCCAAGGTTCATCAATATCAGAGGCAAAGGATAATACAAGGAGGAGCAGGGTCTTTCTGTGAGTTGCACCTTTCTTCTTAAATGCTCTGCCCAGACAGGCTCAATAAGTCATTGCACTGAGCTTATTAGGAAGGTTGTCAAAATCCTCCTCTTAGAAAGACCTTTGGCCAAGTAAGGTGTTGTTATGACCTGTCTGATTTGCTTTATTGTAGATTGATGGTGCGTTGTTCGTAATGTTAGTGTCTGCATGTTTTCTTCAAACTCTAATATGCTGTGAATTAGCTTTCCCTATAATCTTTCATTGAGTGAAAAAAATCGAATAAATAAGAATGTGTACCATACTGAGTGCCCTGACCTGGATGGACCAGGCTAGCCTGATCTCATCAGATCTCAGAAGCTAAGTAGAGTTGATCCTGGTCAATACTTGGATGGGAGATCACCAAGGAATACCAGGGTCGCTATGCAGAGGAAGGCAAGGCAAACCACCTCTGTTAGTCTCTTTGAAAACCCTACTGGGTCACCATAAGTCGGCTGTGACTTGATGGCACTTTACACACACACACCATACTGAGTCATACTTCAACAAAACAAGAACTTTCCTCCTTTACTATATAAGAGGACACAGGTAAAGATGAAAGTCAAAGTTGACTTAAGTCATGGAAATGCATTTCCCCACAAAACCTGTAATTAAATTGTCAAAGACATGTATATATTTACTTATTTAACCCCCTTCCCTCTCCTGAGGGCTCTAGGTGACTACAAGCTTAAAGCCATAAATATGCCATTAACACAGAAAAATTTGACACGATAATGCCATCAAAAGTCCCCAGCCCTCCATTGGCTTGATCATAATTCCTAATACCCAATGTTATCCTGGGACCAGGGGGAAGTATACATGTGTGGCCAATCACATGTGCATGCCCAGCTCTTGGTCTTTGGTTACCTGAGCCTTTGCATACCCAGATTGCAGATTGGTATGGCCATTTTCTCCATAAGAGAATGGGACCACTGTTTTAAAAAGGTTAGCTTCTATAAACTACAAATGGATAGACTGAAGGCAAGGCAGAAAGGAAATTTAAAAGGCAGTTGGCAATCAAGGCTGTTAAAGATAGGACCTTTTGGAGGGCATTGATTCATAGTGTCACCATGAGTCGGAAGTGACTTGACGGCACTTAACACACACAAAATACAATAATATTAATATCTCCTTTGGAAAATCCAATCAATTAATTACTAAAATCTTTGATAATTAAAATGGGCAGTTGTGGCTCACTGATGAGAGAGCTGTGGGGATATACGCACGTCTCTGAAAAGCATGAAAGATGGAAGTCTGGATGAGAGAGGAAAAGAGAATGAAATATAATGCAAGGAGAAGGCTTGGGGATCTGAGAGGGAGAGCTATGCTGGAGCCCTAGACAAAAGGGATGCTGACAGCAGCCAGAGAACCAGAGAGATCTAGAGAGGGGTTTGGGGAGAGATAAAAGGGGGAGTCAGGAGTTGTGTCAGGCAGTGCAGATAGAATTGCCAACCTCCAGGTGGTGGCTGAAGATCTCCCGCTTTTACAACTGATGTCCAGGCGACCAAGATCAGTTCCCCTGGAGAAAATGGTTGCTTTGGAAGGTGGGCTGTATGGCATTATACCTCACTGAAGTCCGTCCCCTCCTCAAACCCCAGGCTCCACCCCCAGAATCTCCAGGTATTTTCCAACCCAGAGCTGTCAACCCTGGCCGAGTAGGGCTTTCTCTGCACTTGTGCAGACCATGCTCATGTGTGGGAGGATTTAAACACCCCTTCCATTTTTAAAAGTTTTTAGATCTTTCTGCAAACCTGGGCGGGAGGGGGTCCCCCAAGCTTGTAAAGAAAGAAAACCGTACTTCTGTGTAAATGACCTTGACCCTCAGATTTAATTATCCACAGATCAGGACACACATGACTAATGGTATAAGTGTACAACACATGGGAAATAACATTGCATGATGTTTTTAGTTTCCGCTTCGGTCAAAATTAGAACAATTTCTTACCTGACAGAAGTCGGTTTCAGGTAGCAGGCTCAAGGTTGACTTAATCTTCCATCCTTCCGAGGTCGGTAAAATGAGTACCCGGCTCGCTGGGGGTAAAGGGAAGATGACTGGGGAAGGCACTGGTAAACCTGTAAAACAAAGTCTTCTTAGTAAATGTCGGGATGTGACGTCACCCCATGGGTCAGGAATGACCCGGTGCTTGCACAGGGGACTAACTTTACCTTTACCTAAAGGAAGAAAGGAAGTCCTACAGACCTGGAATAAGAATAAAGAAGAAGGAAAGAGCAGCCCAGAGTAATTTTGTTTAATAAGATTTCCCCCCACAAAATTGTCACTTAAATAAAAACATTAACTTTGGTTTGTTTGTTTCAGCAGAAGAAATTTATGTAGAAATCCATTCTTTCCTGGACCTCCTCCTTCATAAATCCCTCAGTAGTGAAAGACTGCCGGTGACCTTTCTCCCCCCTTTTAATTTAGGCGTCTTGATATGCTCGTAGTCTCTTTTTACATCAGCCAGGGTTTCCTTTTCACCTTAACATTCTTGTTTAATGGTTTCTGGACAATTAAGGAATTATGAAGGTGCACATCAGTATGCCATTGCTATATTGATGGAGGCTGTGAGTTGGCTACATTCCAGGATTGTGCCATGAGTCTGATTTAAAATTATGGGAGTGATTTTCCCCTTTGAGTTGATGCCATTACTTCATTGTGGGTCACAACAAAGGATGGCTCGTTCCGTAAAATGAAAACCTTGTTCGTGCCTCTCCTCAGAAAACTTCGATCAAAAGGGACCTGTTTTGGAGGCCTGGATACTTAGGACGAAAACGCATGGTCGCTTTATCCTCCTTTAATCGCTGTTTTAGCCAGGATCGAACGCACATTAGGCGAAGCAAATGCATTCGATCCTGGCTGAACCATGGATGAAACAGGGATTAAAGGAGGATAAAGAGACCATGCGTTTTTGTCCATAATTGAATACATTTAATTTCATTCGGGATAGGACAACTGATTATTTATACACTATAAACAAAGATATAATGAAGGTAGTCCCGTGTCTGTGGAGATCTTTAACAGGTGTCTGGTGGACGTAATGGGGTGATATCGGATTGCCAATCTCAAAGTGATAGCTGGAGATCTCCCACTATTACAACTGATCTGCAGGAGACAGAGATCAGTTCACAAGGAGAAAATGGCTGCTTTGGGAGGTGGACTGTATATATTTCCCAACCTGGAGCTGGCAACCCTAGGGATAAATGAGGAGCAGTAAAGTTCAATCCGAAGAAGAAGAGTTGGTTTTTATATGCCGACTTTCTCTACCACTTAAGGAAGAATCAAACCGCCTTACAATTGCCTTGTCTTCCTCTCCCCACAACAGACACCCTGTGAGGTAGGTGGGGCTGAGAGAGCTCTAAGAGAGCTGTGACTAGCCCAAGGTCACCCAGCTGGAGGAGTGGGGAGGAGTGGGGAGTTCAACCAGTTCTCCAGATTAACGTCTGCAGCTCATGTGGAGGAGTAGGGAATCAAACCCAGTTCTCCAGGTTAGAGTCCACCACTCCAAACCACTGCTCTTAACCACCACATCACATAAGACTAGGGTTGCCAGGTCCCTTAGCTCCACCAGCGGGAACTTTTTGGGGGCGCCAACATCACTTCTGGGTTTACACAGAAGCAATGCGGACTCTCTAGCAATCTCCTCCAAAACTCTATGGTTTTCACAGAGTTTCAGCGGAGGTCGCTAGAGCATCCGCGCCACTTCCAGGTAAACCTGGAAGTGATGTGGGAGTGTGTGTATGTGTTGCCCCGCCCGCCAATCCTCAGCTGGTTGGTGGCCACCAGGGTGGATTGGTGGGATTTTGCCCACCACCACCGGACACTTGGCAACACCATTGGTGAACGACAAAGCTACTTGAGGGGTCAGCCTGTTTTGGAGAGGGTTTCTGTCCCCCTGAAGGAGCAGTTTTGTAGCTTGGGGGGCACTGTTGGATCCTAGCCCATAGTTGGAGGCTCCAGTCTCACCTTTAAGATCCTCAGTCGTTTGGAGTCAGGGTGCTTAAGCATTGTCTCCTCCTATACTGTCCAGTTCACCTGTCAAGATCCTCCTCACAAGGCCCATTCACAGAGGGGAGATGGGTTGCAACCGGCAGGGCCTTTTCAGTAGTGGCACAATGCCGTTGGAATGCCCTTCTCCTTGAGACTCACCTGGTGCCTTCTCTATTCTGTTTTAGGCACCAGGCCAAAATATTTCCTGTTACCTAGGCTTTTAACTAAGGGGTTTTAGTTTTAAAATTGTTTTTACAAGCTGCTACTAGTCTGACAGTTATGAGGATCATTAAGGTTGCTGAATATCTTATGCTCTGAGTTTTTATGCTGCTTTATGCCTCTGGCAGCTTATGCTGTTCTATGGTCTTGAAACATATGCTGTTTTATGAATCTAGGTTTTTAATTGGCTGGGTTTACATTGGTTTGCTAATTCTAATGATTTTATGTTTTTATGATGTTATTTGTTTTTGTGTTGTGAGCTACTTAGAGGCAGCATAGACAAACAAGCAAATAAATATACGTTTAGAACTAACCCCCCCCCAAAAAAAAACCCACAATAACCAAACAATCTTGCTTTGCTTCACGATGAGTCAAACAGGAAGAAAACTCCCAAATAGAATAAGATGCAGGAGAAATGGATACTACAGTACAGTCAGGCTTCCCCATTAGAATACTGGGAATATTTGGTGAGGGTTTTAGATTGTTCTTTATTGAAAATTAAAGGGAATGGGGTGTGGGCAGCAGCAGGGGCCCAGGGAGGACAGGGTGGTGGTCTCCTGCTTGTCCCCCTGATTTTCAATAAAGAATGGTTGAAAAACCCTCACCAGTATTCCGTTTTGACTGTTGCCGTGGAACTCAGCATGGTTGTTTTATTACAGTGAGTTTCTTTGGGGAATTACTTCTAAACATATATTCAAAACATAACCAGAGTTAATGACACATGTCGACTGGATACTCCAGCAACCCCCCCCCACTTACTCTCCTAGCATGGTGTAGTGGTTAAGAGGGTGGTTTGGAGTGGTGGACTCGGATCTGGAGAACTGGGTTTGATTTCCCACTCCTACACATGAAGCCAGCTGCGTGACCTTGGGCTAGTCACAGCTCTTTCAGCCTCACCTACATCATAGGGTGTCTGTTGTGGGGAGGGGAAGGTGATTGTAAGCTGGTTTGATTCTTCCTTAAGTGGGAGAGAAAGTCGGCTTATAAAAACCAACTCTTCTTCTTCTTCTTCTTCTTCTAAGGTTTGGGGGTTGCTAGAGTGTTGTGGGTGATATGTGATGTCACTTCCAGTTCCATGACTGACTATGACATTGCCACACTCAGAAGGGCCGCTAGGTCTTGGTTGGCAACAGTGCCCAGAGCTCTCCAGAGCACAAATAGCTATTAAAGCAGTTTAAGCCAGAAGAATACATATGACCACAGTTTTAAAAGCATGTGTTAATATTCTCAAACAGCATTTTAGGTGTTGGCTTGCCAAGGCCTAGTTGCCAAACCAAGAAACAAAACCAGAAAACATTTCATTGAAGAGTTTCTTCTTATCCTATTAATTGTTTGCATTCCTTCTGTCTTGCAGATCCTCTTAGGTTTTGGCACAATCTAGATTTGGCTTGACAGGGTCCAATACACTGAATTACAATGCTTGTCGCCCACCATAGCACCATGAAACTTCACATCTGGTAGTGCCCTTTGCAATTACACACAGTTTCCAGAAGCATGTGAGGTATCACATGTTCTGTCCAACCCAGTTTTTCACAGTAGCTCATAAGAATACCCTGTCCTTTAAATTAATTCATCTCAAATCCCAGCAGCTCCCAACAGTCACTCCTAACACCAATTGAGTCTGAATTCTTAAGCAATTCCTCCTGACTTGTGACCTGCAAAAAAATGTAATATAGAGTTTCCCAATTTGAATTGTTACAGCATTCCCAAGTTATTTTTATAAAAAACATTTCTGTCCCGTCTTTCTAAAAATAATGATCAAATTGTTTCTTAGGGTGTTTTAGGGCTGAATGGTTTTTGCAAAGCTGGGTGAAAAATAACGAAATTTGCCCATTGATGCTCAGGAATAGCAGCATAAAATCTATCAAAAACCAATAAGCTTTCAATTTTAAAAAAATGAGTCCCACCAGTCAAATTTTTAAACTGGCATTTCCGTCCAAGAAAAAAAAAACCCTTTTGCACAACTATAGAGTCTCCGCACATGCCCAGAGGCTATCCTTATTTCACCAGTAGTCCCTTGGTCTGCCTCTCTTCCAGATGTGATGCTTTGGTTTCAAACATTAATACACCTGAACTTTGTACAAAGTTTTGGTCGCCCCAAAGAGTGTTCTGAAAGATGAGTGAGTCTTGCTCTTTAGTCATCAATCAACAGAAACTGATTGGAGAATCTTAAGGAAAAACAGATCGCGCAAAATGACTATGAACGTCCACTCTTGACTGTCTCAGTCGACGGAATACCCCTGTACTACCCGTGACAATCAAATGAATGTGATCGTGTCCTCTCCACTTGTGCTAACTGACAGTGGTGTAGGTCAGTAGGTGACCTCTTTTTTTTCACACTGTCTCTTGGTTCCAGGACCTTAAATCAAGCAGCGACACTAGTTTTACCCCTCTCCTTTTTTCACGCTGCCTTTCAGCAGAGCCTTTTCAGTTATGGGTTGCTGTGGGCTGCAAAAGAAGGCAGGAAGAGGCAGCCCTTGGCTGCATCCACGCAGGAGTGCTTTTTCATGTTCCTTCCATTGCTGTTGCAAATGCAGTGTCAATGGAGAGTCCACATAGGGACCAGTGCATTCCCCAATTTTATTGGCCCCCCCCATTTTTCCTCCATTCAGGGGCCAATAAAATTGGACCCTGACCCAATCTTTACCAAACTTGGGGATTCTTATAAGGAGAGTTACCAGCAGCTGTGCTGCAAATTTGTTGCCTCTGTCTTTAAAAATAGCCCACCCAGAGCCCCAGAAAGATTCCCCTTAGACTATAATGGAGCAGGGGGATTTAAAGCCTCCCATTGAAGCCTATGGGAAATCCCCAAAAGCCACAAAACAGCTGATTTTTTTTTTTTTTTTTTTTTTGCTTTTTCAGGTTCGGCGCTTTTTTTGCCACTGTTAACAACACCATCTTTTCAGTCAAAAAATGCTGGAAAGGTATTTTTGGCTTTTTTCAGCTTGGCAAAGTTGAACACACAGTCCTAATGTGAAGGTTTCAGTTCCATATAGGGTTGCCAGTTCCCTTCTTGCTACTGGCGGGAGGTTTTTGGATCAGAGCCCGAGGAGGGCGGGGTTTGGGAAGGGGAGGGACTTCAGTGCCATAGAGTCCCATTGCCAAAGCGGCCATTTTCTCCAGGGGTACTGATATCTATTGGCTGGAGATCAGTTGTAATAGCGGGAGATTTCCTGCTGCTACCTGGAGGTTAAACAAATAAAGGCATCGCTATGCTTGTACCTAAATAGGTTTGGAAATCAGCACAGTCGAGGTACAAAATTACAAAATTATTCACTTGATGTCAACCATTCATACCCCAGCTCATTCTTTTTGGATTATACCAATCATTGGATATCCTACTTGAATTGGACTTTTTCAACCATACTATAAAGGTAAATTGCATATTGCATCTATAACACAAAGAATAATTGTACACCTGAATGGTTGACATCAAGTGAATCTTATGTATTATAGTAGTAGGATAAGTATTTGTTGTATAGCACTTGTTGTAATTTGTCCTAATCACTAATAATAATTTTGTAATTTTGTACCTCGACTGTGCCACCTGGAGGTTGGCAACCCTAGTTCCATAGCAGGCATCCTCTGCTACTCTGTTTGTTTCCATACATCGGCCATTTTCATCTCACCGTTCACGCATGTTCAGTATATGGAAAATGGGAGAGCAGAGTGAGGAAAATGACAGAGAAAGCAAATATAGAAAAGGTGGGGAATGGTGGAGTGATGGACAACAGTGGACAGTTGGCTAAACGAGGGGGCTGCAAGCCAGTAAAGAATTAGGATCTGAACCAATGGATGAGTTTCCACCTTATCTTCCCCTTGGCTTAACCCCCTTGGGCAGAGAGCCAGTAGAAGACTCAACCACTAGCTGCTCACTAGAGGGCGGCAGAGTACGTTCTAGAAGCCCATACTAGATGCACACTAAATTGCAAAATGGCTGCCAGCTCTGTGAGGTGTGGTCATAAACACAACGGAGCGGCTCTTCAGTAGCTTTTGTACCAGCTTTCGGTTGGAAGTAGATTCGTACAAGTCTGGCATTGTTTTGCCGCGGCTGTGTTCTGGGCCTTTATTTGAGTTCATATCATCATAAATTGTTCAATCTGTTGACAAAGAAGTGAAAGAACTTGAAGGGACAGTGGGGGTAACCACCGAAGGCCTGCTTTGTTCGGGAGGAAAATCCGCTTGACTTGTTAGTCTGTTTGTTTAGAAACAGCCTCAGAGCTGCTGTGGTTTCCGTTTGCTGAGCTATTTGTGTTTCTGCAGAATTAGTAATTGGAGAGGGAGCTCCTTTAATTCCCATTTCCCCATTTAAAACGTACGGTTAGGTACTGCATCAAACTGAACCGAATGTGTAGCTATGCTCAGTGACAACCGGTTTACTCATTGCTCGATGGTCTTATTAAATTGAATTTTTAATGGGCTATGTGGAAACATGGTAAGGCACAGGCAGCTACCAGAGCCTATATTAATTCCCCCACACACACACCTGGCCTTTTTTGCTTAAGCATCTCCCATCAGTTCCACAGTACACTGTGAACTCATTCATCAAAGCACAGTCCTGCATCAAGAGGCTTCAGGTTGAGTTGAGAATCCATCCCATAATAAGTCTGTTTCCAAAGGAAACGGCTTTTGCCGACACAGCTTCATTTCTATATGGACTTCCAGATTGGGTTTGACAGCTGCAGGTTGGGAAATTCCAGGAGATTTGGGGGCAGAGCCTGGGATGGGTGGGCTTTGGGGAGTAGAGGGACCTCAGCAGGGGATAATACCAAAGCAGTGGAACTGATCTCTGTACTCTGGAGATCAGTTGTAATTCCAGGAGATCTCTAGGCCCCACCTCCATCTGGACATTGGCAACCCTAACCCAGATTTAAACCACTTTTTTCAGTGTTGGGGCTCATCTTAACAACAGTTCCTCTGAGCATGTTGCTGAGTCCACAAATCTGGGGCTTCCAAGTTAGAAGGTGTGGCTTTTAGGCCAGTTTATCTCCAGTGCTGCTGCTGGTGCTGCTTCTTCTAGAAATTAGACCCTTTGTTTGACCTATATGTTACAAGCATCATCTTCTTTGGTTATAGAAATGGTCATCTCCTTATATAGTCTTCTAACTGAATAGATTCTTGCTCAGGTAGCTACCGGTCACCCCATCTACTTTTGTAAAACTGAAGGATAAAACAGTGACAGTTCTGAGTCAGAAAAAAAAGAGTTCGAATTTTTACAAGTGCCTACAAGAAGCAGATTTTTTTTTGTTGGAATGGGGAACTGACTGCTTGCTCCCTCTGGCTCCACCTCCATATTTGTGAATGCTCATCTGTTAGGATTGCCAGCTGGAGATCTCCCACTATTACAATGGATCTCCAGGCTATAAGAGATCAGTTCCCCTGAAGAAAATGGCTGCTTTTGAAGGTGGACTCTATGGCATTAGATGCTACTGAAATCCCTCTCCTCTCCAAACTCTGCCCTCCTCAGGCACCCCCCCCCCAAATCTCCAGGTATTTCCCAACCTAGAGCTGGCAACCCTAAAAACTGTTAATAAAACACTACAATTCTACAGTAGTTACTGTTCACAAAGAAACTGAATTTTTCAAAGACTGTATCTGAAATGTCCTACACCCCATAGAGGTGGAAGCTTAGGCCCAACAAACTATGGAATCAGAGAACTCCTTAAAATAAATATTTTCAAAGTTCTTCTCCTGGAGGAAAAATCTGTGTGAGACTTACACTGCAATCCTAAATAGCACGACATCCTTCAAAGTGCATGGATTTAGAACAGTATAACTCAGTTTAGGATTGTACTGCCAGTTTCCAATTTGGAAGCCTTTCACAAATTTGGCAGTTTATTTTTTTTAACTTGAAATAATTATTAATCTATGGCAAACCATATGATTATGTGTGAGATTTGTAATTAATATCATTTAATTTGGTTCCAATTATTCCTGTAAAAAACAATTAAGAAAATGAATAATTATAAAAGTAAGGTCAACTCAATTTTCGCAACTAATGTTTTTTTAGTTACTAGACTCATTATGGCTAATTTCTTTCATAATCTTTGCCATCTCACCCCATTTGTTTCATTTATAAGTAGCGAAAAGTGAGCATCATGAAACTTCAGTAAAAACAAAGCAGCAAACCATGTCATTCTTGTGATTTCCTGAGAAAGCAATTACCCCTTGTTAACATTTATGGGAAGAACTCTTTGGATTATTCTTAATATAGTTATTAAAGGCTTCAGACTGAAATCCTTTTCCTTCCATGTGCTATCACAATTTACGAACATTAAAAGTAAATGGACTTTTAAAAACTCTATCTTCTCAGGCTTCATCGCAAAACTACTTGGTTTTGTCTGGCACGTAATGTAACACAGAAAGAAATGTTGGCAAGTGTTTTGAGAGGCTTGTTCTATAGGGAAGTAACTCTACCAGATGAACTGCAGATAGGAGTTTTAAGCACATGAGTTATTCTTAAGACATTTTGCTAAAGCACTAACATTACAAAGTCCTCAATTCCCCCATAGGCTTGCCAGGTGCCCGCTAATGGTGGGCAAACTCCTGGCAATTCTGGCTGCTGCCTGCCAAACCAGGGGGCGGGAGCTATTGTCATTGCTATGTGATGATGTCACTTCCAGTGCGACCCAGAAGTACCAGCATCACACAGCGATGACAATCACTGCCCTTGTTTCCCTCCATCTCCTGGCTCCTCTCATGGGAACCTTATCCATAGGCCCTGTCGGTAGGGTTGCCAACCTCTAGGTAATAGCTGGAGATTTCCTGCTATTACAACTGATCTCCAGCTGATAGAGATCAGATCACATGGAGAAAATGGCTGCTTTGGCAATTGGACTCTATGGCATTGAAGTCCCTCCCCAAACCCCACCCTCTTCAGGCTCCACCCCAAAAACCTCCCGCCGGTGGCAAAGAGGGACCTGGCAACCCTACCTGTTAGCTAAATTTGCTATAGCAAGGTTGTTAGCAGAATTCAATCCCCAGGAGTTTGAGAATTCCCTCTCTATCTGATATGTCCTTCTACCTTATGCCTCTCCAAATGACAGGAATATATTCTTAAAACTGTGGGTCCACTCCCATGTCTGATTTTTAAAGAGAAGGAAAATAAATAAATCAATCCCTACAAGGGTTGAGTCCTATTGCCTGAGAATTCATCATATGCTGTCGCATATTACTTGTGATTTTTATTCAGTTCATTTAAAATTACTTCTAACACATAGCAATCAGGTTTAAGGAGTGTAAGGAATTCAAATGATCACCAGGCATCCTAGATTTCTCAAGAGACAGCTTTCAAATCACAGGCAAGGTCTATTTTCCTTTAGGGATTGAACATTTTAAAAAAATAGATCTAATGACTACATATGTCTCAAAACAAGACAGCCTTCTCCTTGTTGCACAATCAGTTGAGTTGTAGCTCATAAGGGCAGATTTTTTTTTAGTGTGCAAAAAATCCAGCCATATTGATATGGCCTAAAAAATTATGTTCCATCTGCTGCATGAGCCGAGTGATAATTCACAGTAGTGATCTAGAGAACATGTGCAGCAGAGAACAGGTACTATGGATGTAACTTCACACTACAGGTGTGTGATCATGATACCCTAACTGTCAGGGTTTCACTGTCCCTTGCAAGATGGATAAATGCCAGTAAAGCAAATTAATTTGACTGCAAAATAGCCTAGGGTCCAAAAAGTAAAGGAATGAGCCTAAGAGGTCTACTCAAAAGTAATCCCCCTTTTTATTCCAAGGTGCTTATTACCAGGAAAGTGTTCTTAGGACTGCAACCTTAGTGATGATTCTACAGAGAGAATGGGAATGATTATGATGGCTCTGTTCTCAAAGATATATACTGGACAGAATTCTTTCACGCAGGGACCGTCAGGGCTTTTTCAGATCCTGTTGCAATGCAGTGTCAAGCTTGTATAGGAAAATTTCCCTGTGTATTGTGGCCTGAAGCAAGTAAAGCATGAATGGCTGGGTGTTATTATTATTTTTAAATGTTTTTATTTGCTTTTAAAGATATGGGGTTCAGAAAAGAAAAAGGGAAAAGGGAAGAAAAGGGGATCCACACTACTCATAACTCCAGAGGGAGAAATAAATGCTATTTGCCTTTTGTTTACATTCTTAACTTGTACTAGTATACTCTTGCTACAAGACTGCATTCTAATCCTCATTTTATACTTAAATGCTTGATTTCCTATTAATTACCTTCAATATGTTACTTTTAACATCAATGTTACTCAGAGAAAGAGGGATAGATAGACAATTGAAACAGTAAAATCAAATTCATTTTCCGGCTTAAATTGGAGAATGGCTGGGTGTTATGAAAGGGGAAAGCAATTTGAACAACAATTAATATTTACATTTCAAGGCATTAGATGTTCAGAGGTGGTTTGCCATTGCCTGCCTCTGCATCATGACCCTGATATTCCTTGGAGGTCTCCCATCCAAATACTTGCAAGTAGGGTTGCCAATTGCCCGGTGGTGGCGGGTAATCTACCGCCCATCCACCAGGCTGCCCGCCAGCCAGCTGAGAGCCGGTGGGAACTCCGGACACTCGCGGGGCCTGCGCGCACAGACACAGCGCACACATCATTTCCTGTTTAACCCGGAAGTGACGGGGACGCTCTAGCACCCTCGGCGAAAACTCTGTGGAAACCATAGAGTTTTGGCCGGGATCACTAGATCATCCCCATCACTTCCGGTTTAACCCAGAAGTGACGGGGCGCTCTAGCACCCTTGGCCAAAAACTCTATGGAAACCATAGAGTTTTGGCTGGGATCGCTAGAGCGCCCCCGTCACTTCCGGGTTAAACTGGAAGTGACGTAGGTGTGTCGCATGCAAGTCTGCTGTGCTGCTGTGTGCACGCGACGGACGCTAAAGCCACAGCCCCGCGAAGCTCCCGCCGGTGGAGCTGCGGGGCCTGGCAAGCCTACTTGCAAGGGTTGACCATGTTTAGCTTCTGAGATCTGCTGAAATCAGGCTAGCCTGGCCTATCCAAGCCAGAGCCTGCAACTATAACACAGGCTTTAACCAGATTAACTATCATTAGCTCTCTCCCCCAAAGAACAAATTGATATCTACCCAACTAAAAAGTTTCTATATTTATCGACTATTCTCCAATCATCACAGGGCCGTGTACATTCTCCTCGCCATTTTATCTTCCCAACAATCCTGTGAGATTAATTACACACTGAAAGAAGATGACTGGGCCAAACTCACCCAGTGTGTTTCACGAAAAGTGAGGATTTGAACCAAGGACACCCCAGTTCTAATCCAAGAACCCTAACTAATTCACTGCACTAGAGATACCATCTACTTGAGATCCAAATCTTCACTTCTCCTAGTATCTATTGCTTCCGCACATGAAGGCTGCCAACTCCCCCCTCAACCACTCTTTGCTCTTGTGCCTTTAACTGCTGCAGTTCTATCTGCAGACTTGAAGAGGCAATTTTTCTTAATTCCATGCTGTAATTAGCTTCACCTGATGATTTCTGAAGAACCAAGCTGCTGCTATGGACACAACAACCAGTAGGGTTTCTAACCTCCAGGTACTAGCTGAAGATCTCCTGCTATTACAAATGATCTCCTGCCAAGAGATCAGTTCACCTGGAGAAAATGGCCGCTTTGGCAATTGAATTCTATGGCATTGAAGTCCCTCCCCTTCCCAAACTCCGCTCTCCTCGGGCTCCACCCCAAAAACCTCCCACCGGTGGCGAAGAGGGACCTGGCAACCCTAACAACCAGTCAGGCTGCTTTTGTGATCAGCCTGCAATTCTGGACATTGTCTTAACAGAATTTTACAAGCAGGGGGACCTACAAAGCTTCACAGGAGGCATCACATTTTCTCCTTTATCCCTCTCCTTTATCCCCTTTATCCCCCTCCCCACAGTATTTCCTTTCTCTCCCCTCACAGAACCTATAGTCTCTCCCCTTTCTCTGCTTCCTTTACTCTCTCCAACTAATCAACAAACCTACCTTTATCTGCCCCCTTCAGTCTTCAACTTTCCCTCTCCCTGGAAGTCTTTCCCCCCTTTCTTCACTCCTGCCCATCTAACTACTCTTCCAGCTTCTCATTCTTCTCTCTGCTTTCCCTCCATTGTCCATCTAAGGTTGCTAGGCCTGTCCTAGCAACTGGTGGAATCTTCATGTGGGTGGGGCTGGGACAGTGCTCTGCACGCCTAGTGTGATGATGTCACTTCCGGGTTTACCCGGATGCACCGAAATCACGTCAGGGACGCTCTAACACTTCCCCCCCAAACTCTATGGAAACCAGAGCAACCTGGTGCAATGCCGGTGCTTCCAGGTAAACCCAGAGGTGACATCATCGCACCAGGCGCATGGATCACTCCCACGTTTCAGCTAGCCTGCTTCCGTCTGTCAACCAGCTGAGGGGTGGCAGGCAGCCTGGTCAATTGGCAGATGATTGCCCACCATTGCTGGGAAGATGGGAAACCTGTGTCCATCCCTTCATTTTCCATCACCTGAGAAGGCTTGGCAGTATTGTTATGATTCCCTTTAACCCCTTGAAATGGCCACCAAGATCTTAAAATGTAGACTTCTGAGATCTCAGTGGGCATCAGTCTCTTAATGCTTCAGATGTATTTTCTATTATTTGGGTTTTTAACTCTCCCCTAGGGTTGCCAGGTCCCTCTTTGTAACTGGTGGGAGGTTTTTGCGGTGGAGCCTGAGGAGGACGGGGTTTGGGGAGGTGAGGGACTTCAATGCCATAGAGTCCAATGGCCAAAGCAGCCATTTTCTCGAGGTGATCTGATCTCTATCGGCTGGACATCAGTTGTAACAGCAGAAGATCTCCAGCTAGTACCTGATGGTTGGCAACCCTACCCCACCTTAAGGTGTTTTTTAAAGATTTTCTTGTCATTATTTGTTTACAGGTTAACTTTACACCATTTGGTGGTGGTGGATGAATTCATTTCTTAACCAGTTGCTTTCTATACTGGGTCCAATATTCAATTAAATGGCGCTTTTTAAGCAATAATGGAATTATCATGCACAGGAGGTAAAGGTAGGCTGGGGTTAGGGGTTAACTTTTTGTTGTAGCGATGACAAACCCAGGCTTTCCCTATATTTATTTATTCACAACATTTTGTCCTCGCTATAATAAAATTACTAGCAACTGTAAAGAGGTTAGGATTCAGTGTTGTGGCAGCAATAATTAGAAAATATGGTAATGAATATACAAATCTAGCTCCTAAATGTTTGGTCTGGTTCCTAGAGCCAAATAAAATTTGTCAAGGCCTGCGTTATAATTTAATCTCACATTATTACTGTCAGCATTCTGACAGTTGACAAATACAGGCCATTCCTGAAATAAAACCCATCACGAAAAAAATGTGCATTTCTGCTCTGAACCATGTCAGTTTGTCCATACGATCTATTTTCAATGCATTGGTTAACCATTCCACAACAGTTGGTAGGGAGGCCGTTTTCCAGTGATGTGCTGATACAATTTTGACAGTGATCAGTAAATTCTGTATCCAAAATCATTTGTGCACCCATTTTCTCTCATTCTAAATAATTCAAAGCCATAGATAATGCATCAATTTTTAAACTTCCCCCTGTCATCTGCATAATAATGTGTGCTACTTGTGCTCAGAAAAGTTTTAATTTGCAGGCAGCTCCACTAAACATGTTAAAAATCTGTATGAAAAGCATTGCATTCCCAACAATTAAAGGTGTGAACTCTGAATATTCTATTTAATCTTGCTGCTGTTACGTACCATCTGTACATCATATTTCTTAAGGCTTTTGTTTGCCTACATGCCTCATTCTGTACTGCAGCCACTGAAAATATTATACACCTTTTTCATTGTATGGAAAAGGAAGACTCGTTTCTGGACTATGGTTAGGGTTGCCGACCTCCAGGTAGTAGCTGAAGATCTCCTGCTATTACAACTGATCTCCAGCCGATAGAGACCAGTTCAACTGGAGAAGATGGCCACTTTGGCATTGGACTCTATGGCACTGATTTTCCTCCCCAAACCCTGCCTTCTCAAGCTCCACCCCAAAAACCTCCCGCCAGTGGTGAAGAGGGACCTGGCAACCCTAACTATGGTTCTAGCCCTAATTTTATAGCCTTAGAAGGGTTGCCTGCAATTGCCCACCACTGCAACCCATTGTCTTCCACCAGTAAATTTGGTGGCAGGCTGTCAAAGGGGGAAAGCTAACACCTCACATGCACTGTGCTGTCATTTCTACAGTGCAGTATCACTTCCATTTCTCCACCCCTTCATACCCCAAACCCTTCTGTTTCTGCCTCTCTGCCCCCAAGAGTCCCTCCATCGCACAGGTAAGTCTCCTGCCAGTTAAACCCTAAGCCTTAGTCAGGGGCAGACTGGAAAGTTAATATGGCCCACCAATAAGCTAAGCAGAACAGCTATGGTGGCATTTAGGGTTGCTAACCTCCAGGTCATATTCAAAAATTAACAGCTAATAAGTGCTTGCAGGAGTGTGGAATTCAAAATACAGCACTTAAACAAAAATATCCAATTCAGGAAAATCACAATGCAAAACTTGCAGTGAGAATAATGTATTAGAACATTAGAAACAGAACCACTTCTAACACAACAAATATAACATTAGAACAAAGTTCCAAGACAAATACAAATTGTAGCTTATGCTGGCAGAGCTCAGCTAAATTCAGTTCGTAGTCTGTGGTATATTTTACAGTCACATCATACAGCACCAGGAACCATGAGTTGAGTGGCAATGGAAGTCCGGTAAAATTCCATTTCGTATAGACTTTCTCAAGCCTTTAGATTGTTCCGTGCAACATTCTGTGAAAAAATGCATAGTCCTATAACAGGCCATCCGTTGTAAAATACCAATAAATAGAATAAATAAGAATACATAAAAATAAATAATTGCATAATTAAAACAGCATACCATTCAAAGTTTGAAGGAGTGTGCCTTTCCTTTTTCTTAGGACGACAGAAGTAAGACGCCTAATACATTCAGTGAGCCACGTCATTAAATAGGGTCTCAGAGCAAGCGAACTCATTACCGTAATACCCTTAAAGTTGTAGCCCAGCCACTTTAAAGTGCAATGAACCAAACTGATTTTATTATAAATAGCTAGATAAATCCATATAAGTGTTTAATCCATTAGGAATAAGGGAATTAAACATGAATATAAAGCGGGACTCTTGCTGAGACATCAAACGGTCAATATCCACGGTAGAAAAGGACCTGCCCTTGTACTGCCATACAACAAAGAATTGCATCTCCGAATCTTGGTGCCTTTTTTCTAGATAGTGGGTGGTTAATGGCGCCTCCAAATTGCGGTTCCGGATTCTGGACCTGTGTTCTTGAATTCTGACTTTAATGGGTCTCTTTGTCTTACCCACATAGGGGAGACCACATGGGCATCTGACGATATAAATAACATATTTGCTGTTACAATTGGTAAAGTTTCGTAAAGTAAACTTAAAGCACGTTTGCTCGTCCCTAAATTCTTTGACCTGCAGCGCCTGCGCACAAGCGCTGCAGTCGCCACACTTAAAATGGCCGACGGTAACGGCAGGAGGCTGTGATAAGGTGCAGTCTGAGGTGGTTAATTTATCCCTTAAAGAGCCCGTTCTACGGAGCCCAAAGCGAGGGGGAAGAGAACAACCCGGAATGTCCTTGACCAAATGCCAGTGCTTATTTATGATTTTTTGGATCTCCTTCGTTTTATGGCTATATTGTAATGCTGCAGTAATTCCTGTTCCTGAGTTATTATTTTTGAAATTTGATTTATGAGTAAGTAAATCTTTCCTGTCTACTTTGTCCGCACGATTTTTGCATTGTTGTAAAATGGCATTCGGAAAATCTCTTTGTAATAGAATGTTATTCAAACCTTTACCAGCGTCCTGATAATCATTATCATTAGTAGCATTGCGTTTAAGACGCAATAATTGGCCATATGGTAGATTTCTTTTAATATGCCCGGGGTGAAATGAATTAAAGTGCAGTAATGCTCCTCTATCTGTAGGTTTTTTAAAAGGTTTAATAGCCAAGGTAGAATTCTGGGTTTTATAGACTGTGATGTCTAGAAAATTAACCAGTACAGGATCAGAAGTACCTGTGAATTTAATAGCAGGATCTCTATCATTGAGCCAAATTAAAAACTCTGTAAATTTACTAGCAGGATGAAAAATTAAAAAAATGTCATCTATAAAACGTTTGAAGAGTTTGAAAACATTCTTCGGTAATCTTCCAGATATACTATTGTGAGATTTGTCAATCATTGGATTTGTTACTGCATTAAATTCTCCTAAAAGTATGATTTCTCCTTGATGACAATCTACAAGCTTCCCGAACAATGCTTCATAAAAACTTTCCTTTGCAGCATTTGGGGCATAGATGTGAACCAACGTTAAACATATTCCGTCTGGTCCATGGAGAATTAAAATCTGATAGCGTCCATCTGGGTCTGCTATGTGAGTCTTGACAGTTAAAATTTTTTCATTAATGTAAATAGCTAGACCTCTCTTCTTCACTTGGGCAGACGCTAAGTAAGGGGTTCCAAGATGGTTTGTCTGTAAGATTTTTTCATGTTCTTTTTTAATGTGAGTTTCTTGAAAACAGATGATATCATTCTTTTGCTTCTTTAAACTATGGAAAACTCTCTTTCTTTTGTTAGGAGAATTAAGACCGTTAATGTTCAATGATACAATTTGTAAGTGGGCCATAATGGAATTGCGTTTGTGTCTACAGTGCTGCTGCCTGGTCTAGTTTATCTCCTTCAGTAGTCTTCTTTTGTTTTCGCAATTCACGCTTTTCAAGTGGTTTCTTTTTGTCTTTTTGAGATTGTTGAGAACTGCTAGAACTTGTTCCCGGAGTGTCCTCCAATTCTTCCAGGGCAGAATCTTTTGATGATTTTAGTTCCTCAAGTAGTTCTTCTGCTTGAAGTTGATTATGGATTATTCTTTTCCCTTGTGGCAGTGAAATATCTAAAGAATATGGAATGAGCCAACGGAACCTGATCTGCCTCTTTATCAATTCTTGTTTTAACTCGGTGTATTCTTTTCTTTTTGTAAGAACACTTCCCGGAAGGTCAGAGAAAATCTGAATTGATTTCCCCTCCCAAACTAAGGGATCATTTCTTTGTGACCTAAGCAGCAGATCTCTGGTTCTTTTATGAACAAATCTCACCAAGATGTCCCTTGGTTTGTTATATCTGGTGGCGCAAGATGAGTTTATTCTATAACAATATTCCAGCAGAGTGTCATCGTCATCAAACTCGTAATTATCGTGAAGAAATGTTCTGATATCTGATTCCAAGCTGGTTTTTCCAAATTGTTCAGGAATCCCACGGAATTTAATATTTTTGTCTCTAAACTTTACCTCATGTGCATCAGCTTTAATTGACAGGTCTTGGATTAATTTAGATTGTTCTGAGAGCTCTGTGGTATGTTGCGTAACTGAGGTCTCTATATCTTCTTGCTTTTGTTTAATCTTGACTATTTCTTGGGAGTTAAGTTCAAGCTTTTCTTCAACCTTTGCGATACTTTGAAGCACCTTCTGTTCAGAGTCTTGAATGGATTTCTGTAAAGAAGTTTTCATATCCAATATCATCTCTTGAGTTCGCAAAAAAAAATCCTGATTTTCTTTGGCCATAACCGAACTTTTTTTCTGAGGGTTCTCTGATGTAGGCTTGAATTTTGCAACGTCAACCTCTTGTTCTTCTTCTTCAGAAATCTCAAAGTCTTCTAAAAACTTCTTTTGTTGTTTGCCTTTCAATTTTTGAGATTGTCGATGTGCAAAGCTTGTGAATCTTTTCCTCATAATAATTAAAAACCTGAAAAAGTATCAATTCAAATTTCACCCCTCAGAATTATTGTCCCCTTCACCCTCCAATCCACACAGTACAATATGGCAAATTGGACAGAATCAGTAAACTAATTAATTCAGTTATTAGTTCAATCAATACAATCAGTTAATGTGGCTTAAAATATAAAATTAATTGTTTGCCAAATAGTTTTAAAAAATAAATATAAAAAAACAGAGAACCAAAATAAAATATTCAAAAGAAACAAAATTTCAAAAATATGTTTGGTTCAGTTAATAGTTTGTTCCAGAGTTCTTAATCAACGTTGTTGTAAAAATTTCCATAGTATTAAAAAGTTATATTGAGGGCGAAAATCATTGAATTACTCCTGTGAGATAGCAGACAAGAACATCAAGTTATAATATGAGGATGGGAGGACAGTAAGTTGCACAAAAAAAAAGCCAAAAAATAAGAGAGTTCAACTCCTGTAATTAATCCGAGAACCACTGGAGGGCAGCAAAGCGTTTATATTGGATAACTCTCTCAGCATGAAGAAACGAAAGTAATTCTCAGGGAAGCCAGCGCCATTTTATAATCTCCTCTTGTATTCTGTATTGTTTATTGGTGAAGTTGAAAAAGAAGAAGCAAATAGGGGCGCGGAGCTAAATCCAATATATGACGAGGAACTTCAGGGGGGGGAAGCAGAGAAAGAAAAACTGAAGCTGAAGTCTTTGGTGGCCGGTACCGCCTCCGTCACCGCGCTGTCGCCGCTGCTGTCCTGTCTCCTTCAGCCCGCTCTGCACCCATCCACCCGCCCGCTCCCGGCTGGGCCAACAGCTCAGAGCAGCCGCACAGAGAACAATAATGGATTTTAAAGCACGGGTAGTTTGTTATGAAGACTCTGCCACACCCAGCCAAGGGACTCAGCCGAAAGAGCAAAGTTCCCCCCCTGCTCCTCTCCCTCCGGTCGCTCTGCCGTCTTCGCTCACACGCAGCCCCTTCCAGCCGCTTTAGAAACTTGAATTATTAAAGTGGTAAGTTCTGAGTTTTTTATGGCTACAGTTTATTTTTAGATGAGTTTTAAATAAAGTAAAAATGAGTTCTTTAAAAAACGGAAGTGGGGGGGGAGGGAAAGTTTAGATGGAGGGCTGCCATGGTCTCGGTAGACTCACCCCCAGCTGCTTCCTTCGTCGCCAGACGCTTGAAACGGCGTTTTGCTGGCAGTTGGACCCCCGTAAAAAAATGTGGGGTGGCTTTATGAAGATTTTCTTCTATTTGGCCCACTCCCCCCAAGCCTGGGGGGGTCTCCACGGAAGCGGTTGGGAACCCGCGAAAAAAATCGTGTCTGGCAAGGCTCGGTCTCCGCCGGAAGTCTCCTTACACCTTACCAAAAATACACAAAGGTTTCCCTCCTCCAGGCCGTCCCATCATAGCTGGCATAAATTCCATCACAGACCCTATAGCTCAATTTTTAGAATTCCATCTTCATAAATTTAGTACTATAACCCCTTCCTATATTATAGACACTAAGCACTTTATCAATCTTACTGAGAATTTTTCCATCCCAGAAAATGCCTTATTGGTGACTTTAGATGTAACAGCACTTTATACGAGCATACCATTACATCACGCCAGAAACATTATCGAAAACATTTTAATAGCTAGAGACAATGATACTCCACCCACTCATTTCATTTTAAACTTATTAGATTTAGACCTAGAAAATAATGTTTTCCGTTTTCAAGAACAACTTTATATCCAACAACGTGGCATTGCAATGGGTTGTGCCTGTGCCCCTACTATTGCTAATATTTATATGTCCCATTTTGAGAAGATTAATATTTATAATAACAACCCTTTTGCCTCCTGCATTAAACTCTTCAAACGTTTTATAGATGACATTTTTTTAATTTTTCATCCTGCTAGTAAATTTACAGAGTTTTTAATTTGGCTCAATGATAGAGATCCTGCTATTAAATTCACAGGTACTTCTGATCCTGTACTGGTTAATTTTCTAGACATCACAGTCTATAAAACCCAGAATTCTACCTTTTAAAAAACCTACAGATAGAGGAGCATTACTGCACTTTAATTCATTTCACCCCGGGCATATTAAAAGAAATCTACCATATGGCCAATTATTGCGTCTTAAACACAATGCTACTAATGATAATGATTATCAGGACGCTGCTAAAGGTTTGAATAACATTCTATTACAAAAAGATTTTCTGAATGCCATTTTACAACAATGCAAAAATCGTGCGGACAAAGTAGACAGGAAAGATTTACTTACTCATAAATCAAATTTCAAAAATAATAACTCAGGAACAGGAATTACTGCAGCATTACAATATAGCCATAAAACGAAGGAGATCCAAAAAATCATAAATAAGCACTGGCATTTGGTCAAGGACATTCCGGGTTGTTCTCTTCCCCCTCGCTTTGGGCTCCGTAGAACGGGCTCTTTAAGGGATAAATTAACCACCTCAGACTGCACCTTATCACAGCCTCCTGCCGTTACCATCGGCCATTTTAAGTGTGGCGACTGCAGCGCTTGTGCGCAGGCGCTGCAGGTCAAAGAATTTAGGGACGAGCAAACGTGCTTTAAGTTTACTTTACGAAACTTTACCAATTGTAACAGCAAATATGTTATTTATATCGTCAGATGCCCATGTGGTCTCCCCTATGTGGGTAAGACAAAGAGACCCATTAAAGTCAGAATTCAAGAACACAGGTCCAGAATCCGGAACCGCAATTTGGAGGCGCCATTAACCGCCCACTATCTAGAAAAAAGGCACCAAGATTCGGAGATGCAATTCTTTGTTGTATGGCAGTACAAGGGCAGGTCCTTTTCTACCGTGGATATTGACCGTTTGATGTCTCAGCAAGAGTCCCGCTTTATATTCATGTTTAATTCCCTTATTCCTAATGGATTAAACACTTATATGGATTTATCTAGCTATTTATAATAAAATCAGTTTGGTTCATTGCACGAGGCACTTTAAAGTGGCTGGGCTACAACTTTAAGGGTATTACGGTAATGAGTTCGCTTGCTCTGAGACCCTATTTAATGACGTGGCTCACTGAATGTATTAGGCGTCTTACTTCTGTCGTCCTAAGAAAAAGGAAAGGCACACTCCTTCAAACTTTGAATGGTATGCTGTTTTAATTATGCAATTATTTATTTTTATGTATTCTTATTTATTCTATTTATTGGTATTTTACAACGGATGGCCTGTTATAGGACTATGCATTTTTTCACAGAATGTTGCACGGAATAATCTAAAGGCTTGAGAAAGTCTATACGAAATGGAATTTTACCGGACTTCCATTGCCACTCAACTCATGGTTCCTGGTGCTGTATGATGTGACTGTAAAATATACCACAGACTACGAACTGAATTTAGCTGAGCTCTGCCAGCATAAGCTACAATTTGTATTTGTCTTGGAACTTTGTTGTAATGTTATATTTGTTGTGTTAGAAGTGGTTCTGTTTCTAATGTTCTAATACATTATTCTCACTGCAAGTTTTGCATTGTGATTTTCCTGAATTGGATATTTTTGTTTAAGTGCTATATTTTGAATTCCAACCTCCAGGTCATGGCTGGAGTCTCCTGCTATTACAGCTGATCTGCAGGCAACAGAGATCAGTTGACTTGTAGAAAATGGCTACTTTGGAAAGGTGGACTCTATGGAATTATACCCCATTGAAGTCCCTCCTCTCCCAAACCCCACCTTCTTCAGGCTCCACCCCAAAAATCCTCAGGTTGATCCAAGTCCAGTTTCACCTTAGAGACCAACAAGATTTTTTGGGTATTAACTTTAGAGAGTCAAAGCTCCCTTCATCAGATACAGTTTTAATATAGGAAGTACTAGTGTTGCACTAGTCTGCTAATGTCGCTTCCAGTAAAAACAGGAAGTGATGTCATTAGATGCTCTAGAATTTATCCAGTAAATCTGGAAGGGATGTCATTAGATGCTCTAGAATTTATCATAGCGGTTTTTGTACATTCTACAGTGACAATGGCAGCACTTCTGTTTTTTTTACTGGAAGTGAAGTCCCTCCCCTTCCCAAACCCTACCCTCCTCCGGCTCCACCCCAAAACCCTCCCACTGGTGGCAAAGAGGGACCTGGAAACCCTACCCTCTCATTTCCTGTAAAGAAGTGGGATGCAGAGAGGTCTTCTGCTATAGCAGGAGGCCTGGCACCCCTAACCTGATGTCCAAGCACCAAATACTGTGTTTACAAAGGGGTCACAAGTAGTCTGTCCACCATAAAATCAAAGAGTATAGCAGTGTTGTCCTAAGCAGTTACACCTTTCTGAGTCTATTGAAGTCAGTGGGTTTAGAAAATTGTAATTGGATTCCACTGCACATTTTGCAGTTCAAGCCTATGTACTTGCAGGTTCACAAGCATATATGATGTTCAAAGTATGAACATAGCAAGGGTTCCCAGCTCTGGGATGGGAAATACCTAGAGATTTTTGGGGCAGAGACTGAGGAGGACAAGGGAGGGGAGGGACTTCAATGCCATAGGGTCCAATTGCCAAAGCGGCCATTTTCTCCAGGTGAAGTGATCTTTATCGGCTGGAGATCAGTTGTAATAGTGGGAAATCTCCAGCTAGTACCTTCTTTCTTTCAAACCCCCTTGACCAAAAGGTCCTGAGCAGTAAAAGGCGAGCCTTTATTTCTTTAAGGAAAATATGGTGGATAGATACTAGGCTACCACCAATGTTGTTCTTCGGTCTTGTTGTTCTTCGGTCTTTATCTGCCAGCAAAAAGGGGAGTGTTTTCTCTTTTGTTACGATGGCAGGTAATTTGATTAAGATAGTGGTAATCCATTGGTTGCAGTAGGAATTGTACTGGGGGCATTCCAACATCATATGGGATAATGAATCCACTCTCTTCAGATCACAAGGACAAAGCCTATCTGAATAAGGTACCTGGAGGTTGGCAACCCTAGACATAGCAGAGGATAACACACCAAAACACAGGAGAGGCAACACTATGATTCCTCAGTGCATGTTCAAAAGGATGAGCGCAAAGGGCAGTAATCTCTACCCCACAAGAACATTTTGCCAGTGTCTCACCAGTTAGTGTGTGTGTGTGTGTGTGTGGGGGGGAAACGTACGGTTTTCCTAACAAAGGCAAATGTTTCAATCGGGCCCTGCTTTGATTTATAACCAATAACACTGTGTGGACTCCACAAGCAGAGAAGGCTGACTGGTGAGAACAATAAACTTGTTAGTTAAAAAAAAATTAACAGTGTGTTGTTTAACTGTAATGACAGCAATAAAGCAAGAGATGCGAAGTTGATACAGTCACAACTGAATCGTAATGGATGAGATATTTACAGCAAAGCTGTTAAAACATTGAATAAAATATGGGGAACGAGCAGGAGCAGATGTGGTTTTATTCTTTTGACTTGAAGCTTGTAAAGCAAGAGATCGTATGAGTAATAATCACAGGTTCTAGTTCACGGTGCATGAATAAATATTGATAGGGCCCCAGAGCTGAAACTTTCCAGATACAAAAATAACGTGAGAAAGCCCGCGCTTGCATTATGTATGACTAGGTTTCGACGTTTATGGCATATGGGACAGTATACATTTCAGATAGTGCAGGTTAAATGCACATTTTTACGATAGCATTCCTAGTTAGGAAAAAAAATGAAATCCTACAGAGACCTTTTACAGGCACTGGTTCAAAAGTTACTTCAACAAGGTATGTCCTCATGGGAGCTATCTGGCACGTGGCTTGCTTGTGTTCCCTTAGGAACAAAAGAACAAGTTGGGGTTCTGTTGTCCTAAATATCTTTATCTAGATTCGGTCCCCTTCCTTTTTGTTCTCACAATGGCCTTTTATGCAGGGACATTTCCCCACGGTCACCCCCGCAGACAGCTTCGGGGCTTCCTTTTGATTATGCATGCCTTTTCTGCCCTTCTGAGGTCGCCTCACTCTCCCCGTGCATTTTGCACATGTTTTCCAGATTCTGGCTAAAACAGCATCTGGAAAATACGGCAAAACACATGGGGAGCGTGAGGCGACCATATCACTAATGGTTTAAACCGGAAGTGACGGTGCCAGCACACGAGGCTTTTCCTCCCTCAATTTCTCCAAACAGTGCCCGAGGCACCTGTGAGCATCAAAAGAAATGCTGGGAGACCTGGAATCTCTACTGCTTAGACTGGAGGAAGTCTACAAACTGTTCTGAGCAGAGCGGTTAGATCCACCTTGTGTAGGGTTGCCAGCTCCGGGTTAGGAAATAGCTGGAGATTTTGGGGGTGGAGCCTGAGGAGAGCGGGGTTTGGGGAGGGGAGGTACTTCAATGCCAAAGAGTCCAATTGTCAAAGCAGCCATTTTCTCCAGGGAAACTGATTTCTATCTCCTGGAGATCAGTTGTAATAGCTGGAGATTTCCAGCCACCAACTGGAGGTTGGCATCCCTAACCTCATGGTTATTATCAGTGTTGTGTATGTACATAGTTGGCAGACAGGCAGGGGAATGGAGGAGCTTGAGTCTTGGACGAAGGATCCTAAACCCTGCACACGTGATTGGCCCCCTGCTGGCAAGCGCCATTGGTCCAAAGCCAGCATGCGCCATTGGCACCCCGGGGTTGTTACCCCCCTATCACGGATCGGGGGGAGTGGCAGCGGGCAGCCAGGGTAGCATATAAGCGGGGCCATTTGCACTGTATGCCCAGTTCAGTTCTTCATTACAATAAAGCATTGCTGTTGGAACTCCGTCTCGACCTCGTGTGTCCTCCCCGTGCAGACTTAACAGTGGCGACGAAGGCTGGTAGGCAGTCCGGCTCGCTACTGAAATCACTCTCACTGAAATCACCTTTGATCTTCCGCGACCTCACTGTGCCCGGTAGGCAGTCTGGCTCGCCTTGCTGAAATCTTGCGACACACCAGAGGCGCAACACCTCACTACTATGGCTACCAGAGGCTCACTGGAAGCGTTCGACTCCGCCAACCCTAGCGAGTGGGAGAGCTACGTGGACCGGGTTACATGCTTCCTGGACGCCAATGACATTACAGACGCCGGCAAGAAGCATTCGCTGTTCCTCAGCATGTGTGGGCTGCGGACCTTCCAACTCGCCCAGTCCCTGCTGGCCCCTGCCAAAGTGATCAAGGCATCATTCATGGAGATAATGGCCATGCTGGGCAACCATTTCACACCCAAGCCAATGCACCTCGCTCGCCCCCTGCCGTTCCACCTCCGAGACCAGGAGTCGGGCAAGTCCTCCACCGACTACCTCGCCACCCTACACCAGACGGCCCGGTTCTGTGAATTCTCGGACCTCAACGACGCCCTACTTGACCGGTTCGTCTTCAGCCTCAGGAACGAGAAGGTGCGCCGCCATCTTATCGCCAGAAAAGACATCACTTTCACGACGGCTGTCGAGGAGGCTGCTGCCGCTGAGGCCTCCACCAGAGCCAACCGGGGCACCACCCGGGGCACCGCACCTCCTCCACCCCCGCCAGCGACCGTCCACTACGAGAGCGCCAGCGACGAGGAAGGCGAGGCTGAGGCCTACAAAATGGCCGTCCAGGGGCACCGGTCATGGGGCCCAATGGCTTGCCCATGCGCCAGCTGTGGGGACCAGCATGACCATCGCACATGCCGCTTCCGCGACACCGTCTGCCGTGGAGGTGGCCAGAGCGGCCACATCGCTAAAGTCTGCCGCTCCGCCAAGAAGGGTTGGTCGGCGGCCCCGGGAAAGAAAGACAGCGCTGCCCAGCCCATTCACAAGCTTGCTGAGGGCCGCATCACGTCCTGCCGTTGCCACCATGACGACCTGCTGCACAGCATCGAGCTTCACAAGTTCCACTGTGCCTGGAAAGTCTCCATCACCATCTCCATCGAGGGCGCCCCGTGAGTTATGGAGGTCGACTCTGGGTCCGCGCTCTCAATCGTCTCGGCGGACACCTATCGTGCCTTGGCCGCCCGAACGACCCTTCCCAAGCTGCAGCCGTCAGAGATTGGCATCTCTGACTACCAGCGGCGCCAGGTGCCGGTTCGGGGCATCACCTTCATGACCATCCGCCACAAGCACTTTGAGAGCCGCCTACGCCTCGTTGTCGTGGAGGGTCCTCGCGCCAGCCTCCTGGGACTCGAGTGGTTCCCCGCACTGGGTATCCACCTTATGGGCGTAAACCACATTGAGCAGGCACAGCTCGATGCTGTCTGGACCGAATTCGAGGACATTTGGAGCGGTCCGCTGGGGTGCTACAAAGGCCCTCTCGTCCGCCTGCTCATCAACCCCGCCGCCGCCCCCACCTGCCTCAAGCCCTGCCACATCCCCTTCACCTTGAAAGACAGGATCAACGCCGAGTTGGACCGCCTCATCTCCCAGGGCGTCCTGGAACCGGTCCCGAGCGCACGATGGAAGATCCCGATCGTCACACCGCTGAAACCCAACGGCGACGTGCGGACTATAAGTGCACCATTAACAAGGCACTTCAGAGTCACGCATACCCGGTGCCCGTGGTGAGCCACCTCCTGGCGTCCCTCGCCGGCGGCCGGGTGTTCACTAAGCTTGACCTGGCGCAAGCATATCAACAGCTGCCGCCAACTCAGCGGATGCCCAGACAATCGTCACCCACCTGGGCGCCTTCAGGGTGAAACGACTACAGTTCAGGGTCAGCACGGCGCCCGGCATCTTCCAAAACCTCATGGAGGATCTCCTAGCCTTCCCGGCGGTGTCCCGTATTTCGACGATGTCCTGATTGCGGCCGCCTCCGAAGGGGACCTCCTCGAATGAGTCCGGGGGGTGCTCTGCAGGTTCTGGGACACCAGCCTCACCATGATGCTTGAAAATTGCCAGCTCGGCCTTCCTCAGGTGGAGTTCCTGGGCTACCCGACTGACGGCATCCACCCAACCCTGGCCAAAATTGCAGCCATCCACGGCGCCCCACCTCCCCAGTGCAAGCAGGAGCTCCAGGTGTTTTTGGGACTATTGAACTTTTACCATGCCTTCCTACCCAACAAGGCATTGGTCACAGAACCCCTCCACCGCCTGCTCGACAAGGCCACTCCGTGGTCGTGGGGTAAGCCGCAACAAAGAACTTTCGAGGCTGCCAAGGGTCTTCTGTCCGCATCCAGTATGCTTGTTCACTTCGATGAGCGGCTGCCGGTGGTCCTCACGTGTGATGCCTCCCCCTATGGCATCGGCGCAGTCTTGCACCACCGGATGCCAGACGGATGGGAGGCCCCAATTGCATTTTACTCCCGGATTCTATCTCCCGCCGAGCGCAACTACGCCCAGATAGACCGGGAGACCCTCGCCGTCGTGGCTGGGATTAAAAAGTTCCATGACTACGTCTACGGCCGCCCCTTCGAGATCATCACCGATCACAAGCCGCTGCTGGGCCTCTTCATCCTGGACCAACAAACACCACAGATCCTGTCACCCCAGATGCTCCGCTGGTCTATTTTCCTGAATGCATATGACTTTCGCCTATTGCATCGGCCAGGGAAGTCCATCGGCCACACGGATGCTGACCCAGCACCTGCTTACAACATGATGCTCCTCAAGTCCCTGCCGGAGCCACCCCTGCAAGCCTCGGATGTCACCACCCATACTGCGAAGGATCGCACCCTCGCCCGTGTCCTCAACTGGGTGGGGAAGGGTTGGCCTGCGGCTCGGCCTGGGGAGGAGTTCACGCCATTTGCAAGCCGGCAGCATGAACTCTCACTTCACAAAGGGTGCCTGCTCTGGGGAAGCCGCGTCGTCATACCGGCCAAACTGCTCTCAAGAATACTGGAGGCACTGCATGCCAGCCACCCGGGCATCCTCCACATGAAGGCACTGGCACGCAGCTACGCTTGGTGGCCTGGCATCGAGGCTGCGATAGAGGAATGGGTGAGCCGTTGCCAGCCCTGCCAGGAGTCCCAGCCCGAGATGCCACGCGCCCCGATCCAGCGGTGGGAATCCACACAAGCCCCCTGGTCCCGTCTACACATCGATTTTGTGGGAGCTTTCCAATGCAAGACTTTCCTGGTTGTTGTGGACGCTTACTCAAAATGGCTGGAAGTCGTAGCCATGACATCCCTGACCTCATGGACCGTCATCCGGGAGCTGCGCCGGCTCTTCACCATCCACGGCCTGCCGGACACCGTCGTCTTCGACAACAGGGCACAGTTCACGTCCGCTGAGTTCCAGGAATTCATGGTGAGGAACCTGATCCGCCATATAAGTTCGGCATCCTTCCACCCCTCCACCAACGGCCAAGCGGAGCGAATGGTCCGCACAACAAAGGACGCATTGCGTCGCGTCATTCACGGGGACTGGGATGTGCAGCTAGCCAACTTCTTGCTAAACTAGCACATCACCCCCACTCCGCGACGGGCCGAAGCCCCGCAGAACTGATGGGTCGCCGCCAAAAGTACTTCTCGACCGCCTACACCCTGACTTCGTGCCAGAGAAGCCCTGCCAACTCAGCCCTGCAGTTCCGAGGACAGTAGAGCAAGAAGACCCAGTCTACGCCAGGAACTACGGCACGGGCCCAGCCTGGATCCCAGCCAAGGTCCAGAAAGCAACCGGGCTCGTCTCCTACCGGGTCGCCACTCCAGACGGGCGAGTCCTGTGGTGACACATCAACCAGCTGTGCCGCCGCCTAGCTGACTTGCCCAACCACGCAGCCGCCCCAGAAACTGCTTCAGAAACGGGCACCGCAGACACCGCGCTCACAGAAGCAACAGAGTCCACAGCACCCGACTGGACAATACCGCTGAATGAGGCCGCGCTGCCCGGAGACAGAGTGGAGGATGACCTCCCTGCCCCCGAGCAACAGGGCAGCCCCGCAGCCACTGAGCAGTCAGAAACCCCCGTCCCTGCTCCTCGCCGCTCCCAGTCCGCTAGATCACGACCCAGCCATCTTAAGGACTATGTGTGCTCATGAGTGTCAAGACTTAGGGGGGACCTACTGCCTAGTGAACAGAGTCTTTCAGATCAGCAGTCGGTGATGCACCTTTTATCTGATAGAAACCCTACCGTTACCCAACAAGTAGCTAGGTTTCTCCTGTCTGCACAAAGGATTCGTGAGCAGTTTGTATGTACTTCTAAGTAATGTCCTTTTAATGTAATCTGTTTTAACCGATTTTGTAATTCTGTTTATGGTATACTGATGTAAATACCTAATACAGGTAATGATGATGATGATGACTTAGGGGGGAGGGGTGTTGTGTATGTACATAGTTGGCAGACAGGCAGGGGAACGGAGGAGCTTGAGTCTTGGACGAAGGATCCTAAACCCTGCACACACGATTGGCCCCCTGCCTGCAAGCGCCATTGGTCCTAAGCCAGCATGTGCCATTGGCACCCCGGGGTTGTTACCCCCCTATCACGGATCAGCGGGGAGTGGCCATGGGCGGCCAGGGTAGCATATAAGCAGGGCCATTTCCACTGTATGCCCAGTTCAGTTCTTCATTACAATAAAGCGTTGTTGTTGGAACTCCGTCTCTACCTCGTGTGCCCTCCCCACGCGGACTTAACAATCAGGTTGGACCTAGGTTGCCAATCCAGGTTGGGAAATTTCTGGAGATTTGGGGGGGATCATTGATTTCAGATTATTTACAGTCCGCAAGATTTGGGGGGGATACTAGTTCTTAGTTCGACAACCTTTCACATCTCAGAATTTCTCATAGCAAGTATCATAGCATTGAAACATATTTATCATAGCACTGAATCAGTTACTTTGACTTCACTGTGATGGGACTACTGCTAATATTTCTGGATCTTTTGGTACTATAAGTTAGGATGTTGTCATATTGATCTGGCATTAGCTGCCTTGAGCCTGGCCTCGACCGGGATAGAGGGTGGGGTACAAATCAAAATTAATAACAACAATAACAACAATTAATTATAATTATTTTTAAATTTATTTATATTAGGGATAAGTAGATTTAACCCTTTCAATTTTTTTATGGTTCCAGAAGATCTTTATGCAGTGCAGTTAATTTTCCTGGGGAGGAGAGGGACCTCAGTGGGGCACAATGCTACACAGTACACCTCTAAAGCAGCCATATTTTCCAGGGAAACTGATCTCTCTCATCAGGAGATCAGTTGTGATGTCAGGAAATGTCCAAGCCCCACCTGGAGGCTGGCAGCTCTGGTTGGACCTCATGAAAAAGACCCACAAGTGCAAAGGGAGCATCATTTCTGCTGTCCTCTCCTATGGCAGCCCTCCAGCTGCTCCCTCCAGCTGCTCCCTCATGCTGCTCCTGGAAGCCCCCCTCTCCCAGGTGCAGCATTTCAGGCTCAGGTAGGGTTTCCAGACCTTGCCTGATTTGGAATCCCTCCCCCCAATGCTGTTCAGCTGACCAGTTGGGGGGACACTTAAAAGCAGCAAACTGAAGCCTAGACGTCTGTTGCTGGTGATGCATCAACGTCACTTCCTGTGCTTACTGGAAATGACATCATCACGTCACCAGCGATGTGGGGACACTGGTATTTGGGGAAAATCTCTATGGTAAAAATGGCTTCTGCCATAGAGTTTATGCTCAAATACTAGAGCATCCCCAAATCTCCAGTGACATGATGATGTCACTTCTGGGGTATTCTGGATGTGTTGCTAGCAACAGATGCCTAGGTTTAGTGTTGCCAGGTCCCTCTTCGCTACTAGTGGGAGGTTTTTGGGGCAGAGCCTGAGGAGGGCAGGGTGTGGGGAGGGGAGGGACTTCAATGCCATAGAGTCCAATTGCCAAAGTGGCCATTTTCTCCAGGTGAACTGATCTCTATCGGCTGGAGATCAGTTGTAATAGCAGGAGATCTCCAGCTAGTATCTGGAAGTTAAGAGAACCCACAGCACCAGCTCAATATATACACAAATTAATAAAAATTGTCAAAGTCAGTTTCAAGTCTCGTATTATTTCATATATGCAAAGGTAAATCACCGAATACATGTAAATGACAACACCACAATATGAATGGTAAACAAACAAACAACTGGTTACTTCACCACTAAACAATCAATCAAGGGTCGTGAAATGCACTGGGTGGTAAGAAATTCACCAGGTTCAAGAATGAAAGTCCAAAAATGAAAGTCCAAAGGAAAAAAGTCCAATTGCAAATACAACAACAAAACGTTACTTCCGGATCAGTAAGCGTTTCGCAATAATGATTGCTTCATCAGTTGTAAATGTCGTTTCCTTTCTCAAACGTGGGCTGAGAAGCGTTGATCCGGGTACAATGACCTCTACGCGGATACAACGACCTCTGTAACAATATGGACCAAAATAATGCGCTAAGAACTGTACCATTCTTATACATAAATGACATGTCAAAATATAGTACATTCAGTTTAACAATTCTCAAATTTAAAAATGCCCATGTGTCTTACCTAAACGGACCAGTAGACCCTCACGGTTCCTCAAGCATTTGCTATTACTGGTCCCGAATGCTAACCCTAATCATCCTATATTCCTGTAAATGATGTCAGCTGTGTTCGCAAGTTAATTAAATCAAAGATGGAAGAGCCATTAGAGAAAACAACTTAGGTCGAATTCATTGTTGAGACCCAATGGGGTCATAGTTTTAAAGAGATGGATGAACTTCATTTCCTTTCTATGAAGAATTTTTGAAACATCCTCAGAGTAGTAAGGGCGTGCTTTGTACTGCCACAGCGCAAAAAATAATAAATCTTTGTCAGAATGCCCCTTCTCCAAATAGTGCCCCAAAGTCTTCATCCGGATTCTTGTTCTATGCTCCCCAATACGGATCTTTAGGGGTCTCAATGTTGAACCGATGTACATCTGAAAACATGGACATAAAATTGCGTAGACCACATTGGAGGAAGCGCAGTTTGTAAATTGATTAAGCTTGAATTTAAAATTTGATCCGGAGGAGCCTACTTCCTTGATCGGAAGACTAAATGCGCACATTGCGCATGTGCCGCATTTAAAGTGGCCGTGTGGTTTTACCCCAGGTCTCCCCTGCAGGAGATCCGTTCTCACAAGAAAATTGCACAAGGACTTGGTCTTTCGCAAACCGAAAAGAGGAGGTTCTTTACAGCCTGGAACATTATATAGCACATGCCAGTGTCTTCGGACAATTTTTTGAATCTCATGCGTAAGATGATTATATTCAAGAGATGCGAATACTCTAGACTTGCTAGGCTTGTTCCTGATGGAAGGTTCCAACAGGGTCATCCTGTCCCGGCCTCTGACCTTATCACACAGGGGGTTTGATCCAGAGGTTGTACAAACGGCCTTTAACAAGGTCAGAGGCCGGGACAGGATGACCCTGTTGGAACCTTCCATCAGGAACAAGCCTAGCAAGTCTAGAGTATTCGCATCTCTTGAATATAATCATCTTACGCATGAGATTCAAAAAATTGTCCGAAGACACTGGCATGTGCTGTATAATGTTCCAGGCTGTAAAGAACCTCCTCTTTTCGGTTTGCGAAAGACCAAGTCCTTGTGCAATTTTCTTGTGAGAACGGATCTCCTGCAGGGGAGACCTGGGGTAAAACCACACGGCCACTTTAAATGCGGCACATGCGCAATGTGCGCATTTAGTCTTCCGATCAAGGAAGTAGGCTCCTCCGGATCAAATTTTAAATTCAAGCTTAATCAATTTACAAACTGCGCTTCCTCCAATGTGGTCTACGCAATTTTATGTCCATGTTTTCAGATGTACATCGGTTCAACATTGAGACCCCTAAAGATCCGTATTGGGGAGCATAGAACAAGAATCCGGATGAAGACTTTGGGGCACTATTTGGAGAAGGGGCATTCTGACAAAGATTTATTATTTTTTGCGCTGTGGCAGTACAAAGCACGCCCTTACTACTCTGAGGATGTTTCAAAAATTCTTCATAGAAAGGAAATGAAGTTCATCCATCTCTTTAAAACTATGACCCCATTGGGTCTCAACAATGAATTCGACCTAAGTTGTTTTCTCTAATGGCTCTTCCATCTTTGATTTAATTAACTTGCGAACACAGCTGACATCATTTACAGGAATATAGGATGATTAGGGTTAGCATTCGGGACCAGTAATAGCAAATGCTTGAGGAACCGTGAGGGTCTACTGGTCCGTTTAGGTAAGACACATGGGCATTTTTAAATTTGAGAATTGTTAAACTGAATGTACTATATTTTGACATGTCATTTATGTATAAGAATGGTACAGTTCTTAGCGCATTATTTTGGTCCATATTGTTACAGAGGTCGTTGTATCCGCGTAGAGGTCATTGTACCCGGATCAACGCTTCTCAGCCCACGTTTGAGAAAGGAAACGACATTTACAACTGATGAAGCAATCATTATTGCGAAACGCTTACTGATCCGGAAGTAACGTTTTGTTGTTGTATTTGCAATTGGACTTTTTTCCTTTGGACTTTCATTTTTGGACTTTCATTCTTGAACCTGGTGAATTTCTTACCACCCAGTGCATTTCACGACCCTTGATTGATTGTTTAGTGGTGAAGTAACCAGTTGTTTGTTTGTTTACCATTCATATTGTGGTGTTGTCATTTACATGTATTCGGTGATTTACCTTTGCATATATGAAATAATACGAGACTTGAAACTGACTTTGACAATTTTTATTAATTTGTGTATATATTGAGCTGGTGCTGTGGGTTCTCTTAACTGTGTTAAATCAGCATACGTATCATTTCATTAGTATCTGGAAGTTGGCAACCCTACCTAGGCCTCAGTTGACTACTGGTAATTTCCCCACACACACCCCATCCCCCACCGGTTGCCAGGGGTACTTGGCAACTTTAGGCTCAGGGAAGGGGCAGTCAGCCTGCATGGAATTTAAAAAGCAGCCTCTTTATATTATAGTTCCCCAACCTCTACCACCTAGGTAGCATAGCGACTTAATTTGAGCGGTAGAACTTTTGTGTTTTCACACCATTCTCTAGGCCTTGAGAAAGGAGCAGGTGACAGTAAAATCAATCAAGTTGTGAACATGTCAATCTTGCATGTTTTTTCTTCTTCCATGTTGTATCTTCCTTCTGGAGTGCAAAGACAATTATAGACGCAAAGCCTTTCAGTATCCTAGCAATGAGTTTGCCCTATTGCTTTTCGGTAACCTTACCAGAGTAGAAAGAGTATTTATATACAATAGTATGAATGAGAACGGTGTGAATTAATAACAAAACAATCTTACCCACTTCAGGGGTTTTTTTTGCAGGAAATTCCTGCAGTAGCTCCCCCACCCCACCCCAGTTCTCCTGTTGAGAAGCAGCAGCTATAACCTGCTCTTGACTTATATCTAACCTCAACTCTTCATTAATCATCAGAGTCAAATCATCTCCAAAAGAAAAAATCTACGGCACCAAGCCTCATTTTCTTCCTATTGAAATCTATCTCCAAGGACAATTTTTTTGCTGCTTTCATGCCGGGAAGCAGATTTGCACTGGAGCACATTTACATTTGGCTGGTCAGATGTTGTGAGCTGCACTGCGCGCCTTAGTGCGCGAAGAGCTAACAGTTCACATCTGGCCTGGGATTGAGATGGTGTTGTAATCAGACTAATTCATTAGGAGAGACAGATGCATCTGACAAAACAGAGACACGTCCTGGTTTTCTCTGCTTTAATGGGCCCGGCTTCGATTCGACTGTGCTTAAGGCACAATAGGGGGCTGTTTAGAGTTGGAAAGGAAGGATCGGCAAATCCAAAATCCATCTGACTTTCCATATTCAAAACAGATCATTTTTAGGCATTAATTTTTTGATACCAAAAATTTGGCTATTGTTGTGTATAGTTCTTTTTACCTATCTTCCCTGTTTCACTAAAAGAAGAACCCAATTCCCTTGAAAAAAGATCTGTCAAACAGTAAGATACCGGGCTGGATCCAGCCAGCTTGTTTGCTTAATCTCACCCAGTTCCCTGCCTTCCTACAGCCCCTGTCCACATGGCTTTTATCTGTCCACATCTAGGGTTGCCAACCTCCAGGTACTAGCTGGAGATCTCCTGTTATTATGACTGATCTCCAGCCGACAGATATCAGTTCACCTGGAGAAAATGGCCATTTTGGCAATTGGACTCTATGGCACTGAAGTCCTTCCCCTCCCCAAACCCCTCTGGCTCCACCCCAAAAACCTCCCTCCGGTTGCGAAGAGGGACCTGGCAACCCTAATCCCCACCATAGTCTTTTTGGTGGTCAAAGAGGAAGACGCCCTGGTTCCCTTTTTTCACCAGTGGAAAAACTGGTAGGATCTAACCCATGAAATAATGGCACCTGTGTTTTCCTGCATTTCCTAATTTAATGAACTTTCATTTGGATTCAGTTCATCACATTTGTTTGAGATTGGTTTTGGTTGAATGTTACAATGAACAGTACGTATATCCTAAAATGTAGCAAGGACAGAGGCTTAGAGGAGACAAAGAGTTTTTGAGCCTTAAATTGGTTTTGTTTTAAATGAGCTCCTCACGTGAACATGAAAGTTACATCAGCCACAAGGTGCATTACATTTCTTTTCTGCATTCACAATGGAATTTGTAAGCACAAGAGAGGCTGTTTGGAGGTGGGCTAAGCGCAGCTACAGTTCTGCCCATGACATTCCTACTGTGAAGAATACAAGAAGCAAGGATTGTGGCCTGCCTGGACAGCAGTTTGGCTGTATAGCACCAAAACAGGGCTGCATTCTAGCACACCTGCTCTGCACTAAATGGCTATGATTCCATGGACAACAACTAAAACTACTACATGGGAAAGGAGGATGCACATTAGTTGTAGATAGGGTTGCCAGGTCCCTCTTTGCCATCAGCGGGATGTTTTTGGGGTGCAGCCTGGGGAGGGGAGGGACTTCAATGCCATTGAGTCCAATTGCCAAACCGGCCATTTTCTCCAGGGGAACTCATCTCTATTGGCTGGAGATCAGTTGTAATAGCAGGAGATCTCAAGATACTACCTTGAGGTTGGCAGCCCTAGTTGTAGAGTGGGCTGCAGTGGATAACCTCCTATTTTGTGTGCTTATCTTCTACTAAATTAGAATATTTATCCTGCTTTGCATATCTAAGAATAGTTGAGGTGGCCCTCACACAATTGTTTGGAGTGGAGGAGTCTTATCTGGAGAACTGGGTTTGATTCCCCACTCCTCCACATGAGCGGCAGATGCTAATCTGGTGAACCAGGTTGGTTTCCCCACTCTTCCACATGAAGCCAGCTGGGTGACCTTGGGCTAGTCACACTCTCTCAGCCTCACCTACCTCACAGGGTGTCTGTTGTGGGGAGGGGAAGGGAAGGTGATTGTAAGCCGGTTTGATTCTTCCTTAAGTGGTAGAGAAAGTCAGCATATAAAAACCAGTTCTTCTTCGTCTTCTTCTGAGTGAACCCGTTGCTCTTTCTATTGGATCTTGTTTTAAACTACCCCTCCCACCTCCGTTTATTGCTTCTGGCCTCCCCACCTGCTGCCCCCTTTCTGTTGTAAATATAAAAGCAGGAACTTAATAGTTGTACGATTCAATGCATCTAATGAGCTGATTTAAAATGGATTTAGAAGGGCATAACCATGCTTGTGACTGTACTGTGACACAGCTATCCCTCTAGGAACATCACTCATACCATTCTGCTTCTCATACTAAGGACTATGCTTGCAGCACATGAGCCCCAAAATTGGACTCCATTGGAAAAGAGTTAAAAATAATTTTCTGTAGATTCAGGCAATCAGTTCATATTCTGCCTACATAGGGCTGGCAGCCCAGCAATTGCAGCCAGCAGGAACATAAGAAAATAAGAAAAGCCATGCTGGATCAGACCAAGGCCCATCAAGTCCAGCAGTCTGTTCACACAGTGGCCAATCAGGTGCCTCTAGGAAGCCCACAAACAAGACAACTACAGCATCACCATCATGCCTGTGTTCCACAGCACCTAATATAACAGGCATGCTCCTCTGATCCTGGAAAGAATAGGTATGCATCATGAGTAGTCTTCATTTTGATTAGTAGCCATGCATAGCCCTATCCTCCATGAACATGTCCACTCCCCTCTTAACGTCTTCCATTAAAGGGGGTGGGGATCTACATGATTGGCATTATGCCAACATCATAAAGTCACTTCCAGTAAAAATCAGAAGTGATGTCATCACATCGATGGGATGCCCTAGGATTCACCAAAAACTCTATGGTTCTTACTGGAAGTGATGTTGCAGCACTGGCACAATGCTAAGTCACCTTCCCATTTCCCCCCACTGCCCTGTGAAGAAGCAGTGGGGAAGGGGGGTGCGGTTAGGGCACATCTGCATGATTGTCTGCTCATCATGGGTATTGAAGGCCATTGCAGACAAAATCAAGAAATGACAGATGCTTCAAAGGCCCAAATAAAAGTCCAATAGCACCTTAAAGGCTAACAATGTTTACTTCAATGGGAGCTTTTGTGAGATACATCTCATTGATTCAGACAGACTATGGTATTTTATGCATGGGCTGGATCTCCCTGCTTGGACCTGGGTTCATTGCACATTAAAGTAACCCGGGTTGGGGGAAACTGTATGCATTGGTTTGAATGATCAGGGACAAAACTGTGTGCTAATCAAACCATGAATACAGGAAAGGAGTCTCCCAAGCTCAAATCAAGGCCCAACACTTTAATGCTGCTCTGTAATTGGCTTACCATGAGAGAATATTTCCTTCCCCCAAAACCCAACTGTCGCATAAAAAAGCATTTTAAGAACAAAAAACAAAGCAATCTGAAAGGAGGGGGGGGAATCCAAGCCTCGTTTTTAAAAAGACTTTCTTTTGCTCAGAAAGAGCTCCGAGGTAGCAGGAAGCAGGAAGCACTTGAATCCCCACCTCTTTACACATTGCTTTGTGATTGGCTGTGAGAAAAGCCAATCTTCTGTGTTTCCCCCTAATGCAGTATGCATGCTCTATGACTCCGGAATGAGCCAGGATCAACGGTTCAATTCAGGCCAGAAGAGGAATGGGAAAAGCCGGGTTCATTTTGCGTCGAAACAGCATTGAGCTTCCAAGGAATGAGATATCGTGCATACTGAAAAATTTGATCCTGGCTGAAACAGGGAATAAAGGAGGTTAAAGCGACCATGCATAAATGACCTATCACACAAGCTGAATAATGCAGTTTCAGTCTCCTTTCAGTGATTATAGCAATTGTTTGCAAATGGATTTTGCCATTTCAGACACTAAAACTGAGTTGCAAAGTGCATTGAAAGTGGAATGAAAGTGCATTATTCAGCATGTGTGAAAGTGTAATATGTGAACAAAATGAGCTGTAATTCACAAAACACATCTTGAAACAGATGTTGTTAGTCTTTAAGGTGCCACTGTACTTTTGTTTTATTTTGCTACGACAGATGAACATGGCTACCCTTTCACATTCAAAAGGCCTAGCCATGACATACTTGACCCAATCTTTTGAAAAACGTGGCTTTGCGAGTCTTATATCCCATCAGACATGTACCTATCAATGAACCTAGAAGTATTCAGCTTCTTATTTTCACAGCAGAAAGTAATTCCCTGGTTCATCTCTGCCTCATGTTTACTGAGCCAGCATGGTGGAGTGGTTAAGAGTGTTAGACTCTGATCTGGACAACCGGGTTTGATTTCTCACTCCTCCACATGAGCGGCTGACTCTAATCTGGTGAACCGGGTTGGTTTCTCCACTCCTCCACAAGAAGCCAACTGGGTAACCTTAGGCTAGTCACAGTTCTCTCTGAACTCTCTCAGCTCCACCTACCTCACAAGGTGTCTGTTGTGGGGAGAGGAAGGGAAGGCGATTGTAAATCAGTTTGAGACTCCTTAAAGGTAGAATAAAGAAGGATATAAGTACCAATTCTTCTTTTTCTTCTTCCTCACTTTTTGAGTGGTCACCACACTGGTATACTCGGAGCAGACATGTCTTCCCTGGAAAGTGCGTGAATTGGCTGTGACATTCCATTTTAATAACAAGATGTCATTCTTTTCTGAGGGCAGATGTGTTCTGCAATCCTGGTGTGGCCACTGTGGTAGCAACATCTGTGCTTGTGGCATAAACAAGTGCCGGGTTCCTTGCAGTGAGGGACTTAGCTTGTCAAGCAGGTTGGCCGGCCATTCTCAGTTGAACCAGATGACTTTTAATTTTTTTTTGCTGGCTACCCCGATGCCGCCAGCAGGAACAGCTGCTTGAACAAAGCTCTTTTTGGCAGCTTGCTCTGTGCACGGGACTTAGCAAGCAAACAGTGACAGAGTTTGTACATCCGATCAAGCGCTGACAGTTGCCCTGAACTTGTTTGAAATGCAGTTCTTGTCACTGCTGCTATAATAATTTTTTTTTTTTTAACATCGAAAAAGACTGAAAGGAGTTGTCATGAAAAAGTGTGCAGTAAGGACCCGGGGACTTCACCAAAATCAATCACTGCAATTATTTTGCTAAATTATTTTAAACTGCCAAATGTCCAGAAGTCTTCTCGTTAAATGTCTGCTGTCAAAGAGGCAGACGGGCCTTCCCCCCGCCCCTTGAGCTTGACCTTTTTCATGTTAAAAATGTGTGTCAGTGTGTAAAAAATGAAAGCACGCTGCTGCGAGAGGTTGCTTTTGGCTACATCGCAGGACCCCAAGATTCTGTATTCCGGAGGAAATTAACCTACTGGGGGACGATCCCCCATTTCGGGATGTAAAGCCAATAAGACATCAATACCAACAAGGCAGCACAAAGGTTACTTTCCTTCCTCTCCACCCCACCCCCCGCCAAGGCAGAAGTTGTTTTTGTCAGGTCCATTTTCCTTGTAATATGAACGGAAGCATCAGAAGGAGAGACGTAAATGCCGCGTTGGGTGAATGGATGACTTGATGATGAAGTGTGAAATGCCCATTAAAGCACTGTCCGTTTATCCCTAACGCTGCGCTCGGAACAGAGACCCTACACAAAATGAATTTAGCGGTTGCAGCTCAGTACCTGCTGGACAGGAGCCTATCTATCACCAAAATTTCGATTGGCGCATGCAATTTAACACCGGGCAACGGCTCTAATTCTTAAGAAATGAGGATAAGGTTCCTAAGAGGGAGCAACATTAAAGTATTTGAAATCTTCCCCTGAGGAGGAGTTTGGGAGGAGTTTTTATAGGGAAAGAGCCCTTGTGCTGATTTATTTCTACCACAGCGCAGTGGATAGAGTGTTACAGCGCATTCCTGAAAGGAATGCCCAAGCCGGGCGTTGGAGGCAAACTAGCGCCGTTGCCTCCTAAAGAGGTAAACCTCTGCCTGGCGCCAAAAACCCGTGCAACCCTCATAGGATTGCATGGGAGATACACCAGCAAAAAGCTGGCATATCTTTGTAAAAAGAAAAAGGGGCGTTCCCGAGCCGAAAGTGCTCGGGAGGCCGACTAACGTTGGCCCCACCCTGCGGCCGGCGCTGTTATGTCCCGGGAACTCCTCCCGGGGGGCCCGAACACCTCCTGGCTCGCCGCCTCAGCCTGTGCAGCAGCAGCGGCAGCAGTGATCAGGGAGTGGTGCCCGGCCCTGCACGCCGGCGCTGGGGCCACTAATGCCAGCGTGCGCCTTCTGGGCACCAGCAGTGTGGGCCCCTGCGCAGGTGGAGGCCATAGTCCGCCTCCTAAGGGCTTTGGGTCCAATTTTCAGGAATGGGCCCTTAGACCTGAGAGACCCGGGTTCAAATCCCCATGCTGCCATGTAGTTTGGGGGTAACCTCGAGCCATTGCCTTTCTCAGCTTACTCTACCTCACAGGGCTGTTCCCAGGATAAAAGGGAGGAGTGAAAATGATATATGCAGCCCTGAGCTCCTTGAAAAACAGGTGGGACAGAAATGTACCAAATACATAAATGTCACCAGACGTCAGTTGATGCCAGTGTCCCTTTCTGTGAAGCTACAGACAGTAGGTAGTGAGATAAGAGCTCAGAGAAAGGAGTGAAAGAGTAAAGGTATATGAATTGGGGAGTGGGCCATATTATAACATCAGATCCCCAATGGCCAAGCAGAAGTCCTACTGGGCAAAAGTTCCTCCTGACCCCACCCACTTCCTATAAACACTTGGTCAGCACCAGAAAACATGTCAGCTGGTGCCATGGCACCCAGAGGCACCACGTTGGGGAATCTCATTCGACTTCAGCACTCTAAACACTCTACCATGCTGGCTCTCATCTGTATGGTGCAGCATTTAGAGTATCTGACTAGGATCTGGGAGGTAAAAAAAAAAAAAAAGGTAAAAGTCCCCTGTGCAAGCACCAGGTCATTCCTGACCCATGGGGTGAAGTCACATCCCGACGTTTCCTAGGCAGACTTTATTTGCGGGGTGGTTTGCCAGTGCCTTCCCCAGTCATCTTCCCTTTACCCCCAGCAAGCTGGGTACTCATTTTACCGACCTCGGAAGGATGGAAGGCTGAGTCAACCTTGAGCCGGCTATCTGAAACCAACCTCTGTCGGGATCGAACTCAGGTCGTGAGCAGAGCTTGGACTGCAGTACTGCGGCTTACCACTCTGTGCCATGGGGCCCCTAGGATCTGGGAGACCCAGATTCAAATGCCCACTCTGCCATGGAAGCTTGCTGAGTGACCAGTCACCCTTTCTCCATCTAACCTACCACATAGGGTTATCGTGAGGATAAGGGAAGAAGAAAAACTAGATATGCACTCTGCATACTTAACTCAATGCATTTAATAGCCAAGCTTCATGGCAAAGTCTTCATCTGATTCTTCCATTGCTTTTCAGCCAAAAATAATGTATAAGGAACACATTAATCACTCTAGGTTTAAAATCTACTTGGCTACATTTCCAACTCTATGATTCTATAATTTGATTATTCTATGTTTGTTCATTGTGCAGGGAGTTGGACTAGATGACCTTGGGGTCCCTTCCAACTCTATGATTCCATGATTCTACATGATAAAACTATGTACCCTTTGATGTGCAGCCAGAACCATTGTTTGGCTGTGTGAGGGAGCAGATAAAATCAACCATACTGAAAAAACTCATTCTAAGATTTTTGCTATGCCAGCTAGTGACTTGGGTGTAGCAAATGCATTACTAGTGTGAGATCATAGAATAGAACATTACTGCAGCATGCTAGAAATGATAGGCAGACTCAATCAGGTTTTCTCCTGTTGGAAAAGGGAGGAGGATGCCCTCTTTGACCACCCAAAAGGCTATGATGGGGGTTAAAGGCTACGTGAGACAGGCACTATGATATGGAGGGGATTTGAACGAGAGACGGCAAAAAAGCTAGCTTGATCCAACCCGATAAGATCATGGTGCCATTGGTTAAAACGACATTAATGTTTGGGTTCAGGCAGTAAATTGGTGTGAACTGTGGCCACGGGGAATCCATGCACACCTGTTTTCACCATTCATTTTAATCCGAAACATCAGATCCGCACATACCCAAAAAAGTGCACGTGAGTCTGCTGCATTCATTGAAATAGATGTTGGTGCCTGCAATTAATCACTGGATAAAGGCATGGGACTCCGTTTAAGCACACCATGGGTTGAGAGGAAAGAATGAAAGTCAGGTGAATTCCATTCATTTTGCCACAAATATTTTTCAGTGGTAAATGTTGCAAAAAAAAAAAGGTTCACTGTTTCAAGTAACAGAGCTGAAAGATGGAAACCAAGAACATTAGATACCATATTGCAAAGGAAAACCAAGTTAAATTGTCATGAAACTGAAAGGAAATCAATGTGACAACATTGGAGCCCCATTTCAATCTGTTGTTGACATTGTTTTCTGTAGTAATTTTCTCAAAATGTTAACAGTATTGAGTTTGCTTATTGATTCTATTATTTTTGACCTTGCATTAGTGTGGGCTAATCTTAGATGGCATAAAATTTCCTTTCACAGCTAAAATTATTATATGGCTCTGGGGGAAGAGGGTGGGAGTGGGGATTAACAATTGGGGTCATGGCCCCTTTACGAATTTGACGAGTTTCTAACCATCAACTGTGAGTTATTTTAACTTTGGCTCTGCTCTCATGCTGCTTATGGTCTCATTAAATAGTTGAAGAAGGGTCATCATACAAATAATCACCATATTGACCAAACAAGTGAAGCCACAATGGACTGAAAAATAAGTGGCTGCAGCCGATGGCTCGCTCCGCCTTGATGCACGAGTTAAACATATCATTACGGAAGAAGCCTAGAAGCAAAACGTATTATTCATGCACTTTGGAATATTACTGCAAGCAGATATACAGAGATACAGCCTGGCTGCTGAAAAAGCTCTGTTCCCAAAATAATTTTCGTTGAGGGCTCCATGCGTGCACCCCACATACCTCCTGATAGCAATCATCTGGGACAGAACTCTGCAGCTTGATTACTATCAGGAGCTAGGCAGAGTATGCATATTACACCTATTCTGCATTTCTGATTAGTGTTTGGGTTTGATTGAAGGTGATGGTTATTACCTATGTATGTATGTATGTAAGTGCAGTCAAGTTGCAACTGACGTATGGCAACCCCAGCAAGCGGCTTTCAAGGCAAGGGAGAACTGTGTTAACAGACGGTGTGAACAGACTGCTGGACTTGATGGGCCTTGGTCTGATCCAGCATGGCTTTTCTCATGTTCTTATGAGAAGCAGAGGTGGCTTGCCATTGCCTTCCTTTGCAGTCTTCTTTGGTGGTCTCCCATCCTAATACCAACCCATCTTAGTCTTCGAGATCTGACAAGATTGGACTATACCATGCCACAACCCAATCATCACCTACAAAGCCCTTAATGGTCTAGGACCCATATGGGAGTGCCCCCCCCCTGCCCATATGCTCCTTAGCATCAGCTTCACAAATCTGAACAATGCTAAGAAAGTGCTGCCCTGAAAATAGTTAAGGTCAAGAACTGCTCACATCACAGCATTCTCTGTCAATGGCTCCAACTTGGTGGAATGGTCCTTTTTTTCATTCCATAGAATGTGTAAAATGGAATTGTTCAGGAGGGCCTTTTAATATTGGGACTTTTGTGTCATTTTAATGTTTGTAGAAGTTTTAGGTAGTTTTTATTCTGTTTATTGTTAATTTTTATAATATGACCACCAAAGAAGACTTCTTCTTCTTCTTCTTCTTCTTCTTCTTCTTCTTCTTCTTCTTCTTCTTCTTCTTCTTCTTCTTCTTCTTCTTCTTCTTCTTCTTCTTCTTCTTCTAACTGTTCAATAGGAGCGTCCATTTGGCAAAGCTAAACTGAACCCCTACCCCTCAAAAAATACCTTATTGGTATTTTGGGGGGTGGGGGTTCACCCGAAAAAGGCAGCAATTTAAAGGGAGCTGAAAAGTAGATCCCAAATTCAGGTCACTTTGGCCCCACTGCCATTTTTTTAAAAAAAGAATCCCCTCTCCCCTTCCCCTCTCCCTCCCGCTCCCCTCACTTACCTACTAGTCGGCTCCTCCACCATGGCGTCTCGATTCCATCTGGGACTTGGCGGCCACAGTGGGGCAGAACTGTGATCCTGGCTCGGCTCAGCTAAGCCGGGCTTGCAGCTCTGTGCAGATCTCCACTGCCATGGCCTCTGGGTTCCACGACGGATTTGGAGGCAGCCACCACCATCGCTGGAATCCAGGTAAATGAGGGTAGGGGGAAATGGGGTAGAGATAGGGGGTAAAATTCAGATTCGGGTCTAATGGATCTGAATTTTTTCAGGAATCCTGGATTTTCTGATGTGGGTTTTTTAAAATATCCGAGATGCCCGAAAAAAATTCAGGTCCATTAGATGTGAACCCGAATTTTACTGGGTTGTGTGTGTGTGTGTGTGTGTGTGTGTGTTTTTGCATACCCTATTGTAGAATGGGAGTAATATGCATGTTCCAGCTAGCTCCCAATAATAATAGCTTAGCCATGATGTTCTGAACCAACTGGAGTGTAATCCACCTTCAGTCTCTGAGAAAGGCAGAGTATAAATGAAGTAAACACATTTTAAAATCATTTATGTTTTTTATTTTGCCTCTTTAGAATCCTATGAAGTTGGATTCTGCAAATGGAAACAACAGGCAGTAGTTCTAGCCTCTGAAGGCTGGAAGCCAGGTCTGCTGTTCATTTTTTTAGTGTTCAGTCGCTGATTGGTGACTCATCTGCCCTTTAGATGTTAAAGGTCCATTATTTCCTATGGTGTAGACCTGTCCTCAGAACTCCAGAATGTTAATGCGGGCAGGTGGAAGAGAAAGGTGAGACGGGGTGAGGTGGTTTTGATTTGACTGTTGCCTGAGAACAGAGGGCTCAGGGGGGATTCCCTCCACATCCGGAAAACCTCGCCCCCTGAAAAACTTAAACCTTTCTCCCAAGGGGATCATGGTAGTTCTCCCATCCCCATTTTATTCTCACTGTGAGCTATGTTAGGCTGAGAAAGACTGGCCCTAGATAACCCAGCAAGTTTCGTGGCTGAGTGAAGATTTGACCTGGGATTTCCCAGATCCACTACACCACACTAGCTTTCTATAAATAACTGAAACAATACCTAAGCATTTGTAACTGCATGGTCATGTTCCTCTCTTATTATTCATGCTTCTTTTTGCCCTCCATCCTCCAACTATTGAGAGGTAGGATACCCTGTGAGCTGGGTTAGGCTGAGAGAGAGAGGGTCTGGTCCAAGCTTCCATGACAGAGTATGGATTCAAAGTTTGGTCTCTCAGATCCTAGTCCAACACTCTAAGCCAGGGGTCCCCTATGTCATGGCCAATGACACCTTTCCTGGTGCCTGCCAAGTGTTTTTAGAAGGTGAGTGGGTCCTGGTGGGGCTTCTACCAGCAAGGCTTCTGATTGGCCACTGATTGGCCACCAGCTTTGGCAGCTGCTGCCACCACAACACAAAGATCTCCACTGTATGACCGAAGGCAAGCTGTGGCAGACATATTGTGGCTGGCTCTGCCTCCTGCAGCAGCCATTTTGTGGCTGCACCCACCGTGCCATTTCAGAAATCCAAAGGTGCCCACAAGCTCAGAAAGGTTGGGGATCCCTGCTCTAAGCTAACCACCATACCACCCAGTGTTTAAAATGCTGCCATATGGCAAGAATGTGTTAAATGTAATGTGTAGTTTAGGCCTCAGGTTGTAACTGCTTGGGATATGCTGAAGCTGGAGGGTGGGAGATTCAAAACGGATAAAAGGAAGTATTTCTTCACACAACATGTAGCTAAATTGTGGAACTCTTTGCCCCAGGATGTGGTGATGGCTGCCAACTCGGAAGGCTTAAGAGGGGAGTAGACGTATTCATGGAGGATAGAGCTATCCATGGCTACTAGTCAAAATGACTAGTCATGATGCGTACCTATTCTCTACAGTATCAGAGGAACATGCCTATTATATTGGGTGCTGTGGAACAGGCAGGGTAATGCTGCTGCAGTCGTCTTGTTTGTGGGCTTCCTAGAGGCACCTGGTTGGCCACTGTGTGAACAGACTGCTGGACTTGATGGACCTTGATCTGATCCAGAATGGCTTTTCTTATGTTCTTATGAACCTGTCTTTTTTCTCATGGCACTCTGTATATTGCCATGTATGCTGATAGAATAATAATAATAGATGTTGTTAGTTAAGCGTCTTTACGTACTGGTCCAGTCACTGCCCTCTGATTGTCTATTAGGGTTGCCAGCTCTGGGCTGGGAAATACCTGGAGATTTTTGGGGCTGAGCCTGAGGAGGGTGGGGTTTGGAGAGGGACTTCAATGCCATAGAGTCCAATTGCCAAAGCAACCATTTTCTCCTGGTGAACTGATCTCTATTGGCTGGAGATGGGTTGTAATTGCAGGAGATCTCCAGCTAGCACCTTGAGGTTGGCAACCATATTGTCTATAGTCCTGCTGCCTTTAACAACAGCGAGCACGCCATGCAGAAATGTAGCAGGCAAAGCTTCTCCGGCAGCTATTAAAAGCAGAGTGGCAGGGCAAGTAAATACAGATGGCAACCCAAGGCGCAGGCTGGTCTCATGTTTTCCTGTTTTGACAGTTTTCTGTCAATTTCCAATTGCTTTTAGGCCATCATGAAGCATATTACCACTGAGATTTGGCTGAATGTTTAGAAATAAACAAAGCAGAGCAGACTCTCTGTTTTTCCCTCCAGAGTCAATTTTGGCGATGACAATCCATTGTCCCTGCTGAGTCATTCATGGATGTGTTAGACAAGGATGTGGCTCTATTGAGTTATGCTTTTTATGAACATGGATAGGCAATGGTGGGTATGCTGGTAGAATTCTTACCATGATCTAGCACAGAAAAGGGGGCAGCCCTTGGACTGCTGGGTCAGCTTTGAGATTTGAATAGTGCTCATTCTTATCATCTCATAAGGTAGGGTTGGCAATTTGCATACCAGAGATGGTTCCTCTACCAGCATGGCGTAGTGGTTAAGAGCAGTGGTTTGGAGCGGTGGACTCTGATCTGGAGAACCGTGTTTCATTCCCCACTCCTCCACATGAGTGGCGGACTCTAATGTGGGGAACTGGGTTGGATTCCCCACTCCTACACATGAAGCCAGCTGGGTGACTTTGGGCTAGTCACACTCTCTCAGCCCCACCTACCTCACCGGGTGTCTGTTGTGGGGCAGGGAAGGGAAGGTGATTGTAAGCTGGTTTGATTCTTCCTTAGGTGGTAGAGACAGTCGGTATATAAAAACCAACTTTTCTGCTGCTTTTTTGTCTTTGGAGCGGCGTTGCCGGTACCATTTGGGGAAATTCCTGGAGATTGTGGGGGTGGAGCCTGGGGATGGAGTTTAGGGAGGGGCGGGACCTCAGTGGGGTATAATGCTCTACAGTCCCCCCTCCAAAGCAGCCATTTTCTTCCGAGGAATTGATCTCTGTAGCCTAGAGATCGATTGTAATTCCAGAAAAGCTCCAGGCCCCATCTGTAGGCTGCCAACCCAAGTTTGGAGAGGCCAGTATATTTGCAACCCTGTCTTCTGATCTAGAAAAGGATCGCAAAATGAGAAGCACCAGAAACCTCATTTTTGTCCTACTGGTAAAGGCGTGCCCCTCTCCCAATAGCCTAGGGTTGCCAGGTTGCTGGAACTGGCGGGCAATTGCCCGCCAATCCAGCAGACTGTTCAGAGTGATGGCCGCATGCGCAACCATGCATGACGCACTGATGCGCCTGCCAGGTTTACTCCTGGAAGCATCACATTGCAATGGGACGTTTTACCACTCAACCTCCTGGGTTTGAGTGGTAAAGCGTCCCGCCGTGATGCAGCGCTTCTGGGAGTATACCCGGCAGTGACTTCAGCAGGTCGTGTGCGGCCATGCCAAGCGCTGCCACTCAACCCCGCTCCCAAAAACCTCCTGCCGGAGGAGAAGGAGGACCTGGCAACCCTCCAATAGCCTCCATATTATCTCTGCTGCCTCAAGTCTTAGGTCGACAAAGACAGCCTACTGAATCCCCTGCAAACAAGTATGAATGGGAAACATGAACGACAGCAAAGTTTATGTCAAATGCTGCACGTTGACAGAAGCTCCTGTTAAAACATCAGATATGGGTTTGAGAGACCATCTAGGTGAATTTCTTTTTACAAATAGTTTGGAATTTTGATTCCTTGCAGGTAGGAGTTTTTCTGTCAGTCAAACAACTGGGCTAAATTTGGGTTAAATTTCCACAGGAGGCACTCTAGAATCTGGAGGAATTTAAAAATGAAGCATGGCAAAACAGCTGAAACCTGTATTTTTAGCAAATGAAAAAGGGACTCCAGCAGTTTCAAAGGACTGCCTCCAAATGCCGCGCATGCTCCATTGTTTAGCCGTCCCTAGAGAAACACCCAGGTGAGGAGATTTATTGTTCGAAGTTTTAAACCTCAAGCTTGATTTTTTAAAGTGTGTATTTCCCTTGGAACTGAATAATTCCATTGAAAAGTCACAGGTGCCCCGAAGCTCTGTGTAGAAGATTACCTCAAGTTTCGTTTCATAACATGCTTAGAACTTGAGGCAATGTATTTATTACAATAGGTCAAGAGCGATATATTAGTGCTTGGCTTCCCTTGTTGTCATCAGAGGTTCTGAAATTGCCTGATGAAAATGAAATATAAAATAACAGTAATATGAAATAGCCTTGGTAAGCTTATGATGTTTGCATCCCACTGCGAAAAATGGCTGGAACGTATGTGTTCAAATGTGATATGCTATTCAAACCAATAGAAGGCAAAAGGGAAGGAGCTTAGGTACATAGCTTGGTTTACCATTCTCACTGCCCTATTGTTATATAATGCGATAACAAGTGAACAGTTGTGCTTCCCGTTCTATTATGCCCGCAGCTGTAGAAAAATGAAGCCGAGCAATACTGGGAAACAACAATCTGAGTTTCATCTGCTTAGTGGATGGCAAGATGCTAACTTTTAAAATTGATGAGGTTCCCCATACGTTAACTGGTAAAGAAAAGGAAGTCACTTTTAAAAGGGTGTGTGTATGTGAGGGGCTAGAGAAGACAGTCTTTTCACTAGAAAAGACAGTCATGCTAGGAAAAGCTGAGGGCAGCAGGAAAAGAGCAAGACCCAACAAGAGATGGATTGACTCAATCAAGAAAGCCACGGCCCTCAGTTTGTAAGACCTGAGCAAGGCTGTCAAAGATAGAACATTTTGGAGGACATTGATTCATAGGGTCGCCATGAGTTGGAAGCGACTTGATGGCACTTAACACACACACACACATGTGAGGGGCAGAGAAATCCCATTTTTGAAAGTGATGTCTCACTTGGATAAGTAAGGACACATAGGAATTTGATCCCAGTGATCAACAGCTAACCGCGTAGTCCTGAAGAGAGGGCTGAAGGGCCATAGGAGCCGGTGTAGGTGCCCCTGCGGCAGCTTCCGTGCCACTTTGTCCTGTGATAAGATTTCTGGGGTAGGAACTTTTGAGAGTCAAAGCTCCCGTCATCAGAGACTGTTTGAACATAGGAAGCTGACAAATACTATGAAGGGCAGAATTGTCTATTCTGATTGGCAGCAGCTCTCCAGGGACTCAGGCAGAGGTCTTTCACGTCACTTTCTACCTGATCCTTTTAATTAGAGATGCTGGGTATTGAATGTGTGTCTTTTGGCACGCAACACTGCCACTGAGTCTTGGCTCCACCTCACACATTACTGCAACAAGAATTTTTAACAGTCCGGATACTTAACCCATTAAACATGTATCTACAACCTATATTAAAATAACTGGATACCCTGACAGTCATTTTTGTTTACCAGAGCACATCCCAGGTTTTCTGGGTTGGGAAATACCTGGAGATTTTGGGGGCAGGGCCTGAGGAGGGTGGAGTTTAGGGAGGGGAGGGACTTCAATGCCATAGAGTCCAATTGCCAAAGCGGCCATTTTCTCCAGGGGAACTGATCTCTGTCGGCTGGAGATCCGTTGTAATAGCAGGAGATCTCCAGCTAATACTTGGACGTCGTTAACCCTAAACATCAGGGAAAGGCCCTGTCCTCTATGCCCTATTGTTGGACCTCCACAGGAACTGGCCGGCCGCTGTGTGAGACGGGCCACTGGACTAGATGGGCCATTGTTCTGATCCAACAAGGTTGATCTTATTGTGCTCAGAGTTCTACTTCAGTACCTTCCAGCTGTCAGTTTGTCCATTGTTTCGTTGATCCCTGCCAGCCCTGTCTCCATTCCATGGAGCCTCCCCAGAAGTGACTAATTTGGGTTTTGTCTCCACCCCCCTGGCCTTGTTCATTAGGCTGGTGTGATGCCAGAGGAGGATTCATGGTTCCAAAGAATAAGCACAATCAAATGAAGCATAAATGTGATACACAAGAGAGCTGATGCATGCAGCAGGGGTCAGGTAGCAGTGGGTATCACATATGTAAACTATAGCCTGCTGGAATAAATTGAAGACTTGTTAGAAATGCCAACACGATTTCAACCCAGACTTTGCCTTTCACTGTCCTTAGAAAAGAAAGCATTGTCCACTGATAGGGTTACCAACCTCCAGATGATAGCTGGAGATTTCCTGCTATAACAACTGATATCCAGGTGACAGAAATCAGTTCCCCTGAAGCAAATGGCCGCTTTGGCAATTGGACTCTATGGCACTGAAGTCCCTCCCCTCTCCAAACCCCACCCTCCTCAGGCTCCAACCCCAAAATCTCCATGTATGTCCCAACCCAGAGATGGCAACCCTACCCACTGAGGAGGCAGTGCTAGAAAACAGAATAGGGAGCATGCAGAGGCCTGTAGACAGGGCCACATTAAGACATGTTAGACTTGCCATGATCTCCTGGTTGGGAATTTCCTGGATATCTGGGGGCATAGCCTGAAGAGGGTGGGGTTTGGGGACGGGCCTCAGCAGGTAAAATTCCATATGGTCTGGTCTTCAAAGCAGCCATTTTTGCCAGAAAAACTGATCTCTGTATTCTGGAGAGCAGATGTAATCCCAGGAGATCTCCAGACCACATCTGGAGGCTGGCAACCCTAAGACTTGCAAAGTCTCTAAGATATGCTGTTAAAGAAGACGCATAACATTACTACCAAAAATAGTAAAATAGTGTTTTTTAAATTTCGAGGCACCTAATCATCTGTGATAGGAGGGAAGGCGATATGGTATAGCCAGATCTTGTCAGATCTTATTTAGAGGCACCTAATCATATGTGATAGGAGGGAAGGTGGCATGGTATATAGGGTTGCCAGGTCCCTCTTCTCAACCGGCAGAAGATTTGGGGGGCGGAGCCTGAAGAGGGCGAGATTGGGGAGGGGAGGGGCTTCAATGCCATAGAGTTCAATTGCCAAAGTGGCCATTTTTCTCCAGGGGATCTGATCTCTATCGGCTGGAGATCAGCTGAATTAGCAGGAGATCTCCTGCTACTACCTGGCAGCTGGCAACCCTAATGGTATAACCAGATCTTGTTGAATCTTGGAAGCTAAGCAGGGTCAGTACTTGAAAGGGAGACCTCCAAGAAAGATTCAGCAGAGGAAGGCACTGGCAAACCACCTCTGCTTTTTACTTGCTTTGAAAGTCCCTTGTCAAGGTCTTCATAAGTCAGCTGTGACTTGATGGCACTTTATACACACTATCATCTGAGGCCCTAAGCTAAAATGGTGGCAGTGTTTAGAAGCTCAGAATATGTATTTGGGTATTAACAAATCTTGGGAGAGAAGGCAGCATGGTATGTAGGGCTGTCAACTTCCAGGTACTAACTGGCGATCTCCTGCTATTCTAACTGATCTCCAGGTGACAGAGAAGAGTTCACCTGGAGAAAATGGTCGCTTTGGCAATTAGACTCTATGGCATTGAAGTCCCTCCCCTCCCCAAAGCCCACCCTCCTCATGCTCTGCCTCAAAAATTTCTGAGTATTTCCCAACCCGAGCTGGCAAATCTAATGGTACAGCCTGATCTTGTCATATCTCGGAAGCTAAGCAGGGTTAGCCCTGGTTAGTACTTGGAGGAATACCAGGATTGCTGTGCATAGGAAAGTATTGACAATAGGTTTGCCAACCTCCAGGTAATGGGGGGGGGGAAAAGGCACCACTGTACTGATATCAAAAGATAAGGAACTTAGTAGAGGAGCGAAACATACAACAAGGTGCAAAAGTACAAACTTTATATGCTACAAAGATTCCTATTAGTTACAAGGTGTCTAAACATACATAACACCAATAATAAAGACAAACGTAGTGGCTATATACAAAATCAACAGTTAATATGTACAAAGTCATGGAATAAAGTTGCTTTCTCGTAAGAATGTCTTTCTATAATTATATAGCCTCCAAATGTGAGGAATCCTAAAGAGGAGAAGAGACTTCTCCTCTTACGATTCCTCACGTTTGGAGGCTATATAATTATAGAAAGACATTCTTACGAGAAAGCAACTTTATTCCATGACTTTGTACATATTAACTGTTGATTTTGTATATAGCCACTACGTTTGTCTTTATTATTGGTGTTATGTATGTTTAGACACCTTGTAACTAATAGGAATCTTTGTAGCATATAAAGTTTGTACTTTTGCACCTTGTTGTATGTTTCGCTCCTGTACTAACCTCCAGGTAATAGCTGGAGATCTCCTGCTATTCCAACTGATCTCCAGCCGATAGAGGTCAGTTCACCTGGTGAAAATGGCTGCTTTGGCAATAGGACTGTATGGCATTGAAGTCCCTCCCCTCCTCAAACCCCACCCTCCTCAGGCTCCGCCCCCAAAACCTCCCACTGGTGGTGAAGAGAGATCTGGCAACCCTAATTGGCAAGCCAATTCTGTTAATCTCCTGCCTTGAAAACCTCATAAGGGGTCACCATAAGGCAGCTGTGACTTGACGCCACTTTACACACACATTAACAAATCATACCCTGAACTGGATTCAATCTATTCTTTAATGCAGTTATTGTATCTAATTCAAATTAGGAACTTAACTATGTGAGGATATAATAAGGGAAGATGGCTATTTAATAATCCAGTGCCTGTGGCATTTGCTGACACAGTTTCAGGTAAAGGAATCCAAAAACAAAAGGCGTGTATAGAACCGAGGGAAATGGCAGAAAACATGACGCAAGCTTTTTCGTTCTCCAGAACTCTTCGTCAGGCTGAAGGGTTTTGTTTTGTTTGGTTTTGAAGGGGAGAGATGTCTCACACCATGTTCTTAATGCCTTGTCTTGTAAAAATCATGTCTTGTAAAAATCTGTAACTGGCATCAGGTTGCAGCACCCTTGGCCTCCTGGGGTGAAGAAGCAAAAAAAATGGAAGCATTCCATCAAAAAATACAAAAACTAGCAGTCGATCAAATGTTTTCTCTGACACCAGATGGGATACACAGATCTCTCAGAAGACGGAGAGCAGAGGAAGAATGTGATAGTTCTTGTATTAACAATGCTGGTGATAAATTTTAATTGCTATACAAGGTAAAAAGGCAACAGAAACCAGAAAGTAGTCATTCCTTAGGTTGTGGGAAAACCCAATAAGCACCCATATGCATAAGAAATAAGAACTGGAAAATCCATAAGCATAAGTATAGGTGTTTCTGTTTGTGTGTGTGTATGTGTGTGTGTATTCACTCAAACAGCATGCATGATGTAACCCCTTCTGCCAGCAGATGGCAAAAATAATCAGCCAGGGTAAGATGCAAATGGTTTGGGACTAAAGGGTAAAAATGTTTTATATTAACACAAGTCCACACCAAAAAGTGATAGCCATAATTTTGATATTTCATGCATATAACCAACAGCCCAAGTTTTCAGCTGAGATTTTTTTTTCATTTCAATGGAAAAATATGACCCAGTTTAAAATTGTTCTATTCAGATTTGGAATAAAGATCACAAGATAGCTGCAGTTTCCTTCACTCTTGCCAAACAATTCACAGGCAAATTACAGGTAAATCCAGGAGGAGCAGTTAATCCTCCAAAATGAATGTGAAATAAATAAATCACAGACAGCAAAAAGACTATTCCCCAACAGAGTAAAAAAAAAAAAGTGGTGGAGGGTAGGAATACTAATATGCACACAATAAAATAAAAACAGAGACATGTTTGCATACACACGTGTGTGCGTGTGTGTGTGTGTGTGTGTGTGTGTGCAAAGTGCTGTCAAGTCACAGCTGATTTATGGTGACCTCAGCATGGGGCTGTGAAACCATGAGACGAATAGAGATGGAGGAAGGATACCACCATGCATGCCTGATACTGAAGGTGGGGAGATACAAATGCAGGGTATGGCTTAGGGTTGCCATGTCCTCTTTGCCACCGGCAGGAGGTTTTTGGGGCAGAACCTGAGGAGGATGGGGTTTAGGGAGGGGAGGGGCTTCAATGCCATAGAGTCCAATTGCCAAAGCGGCCATTTTCTCTAGGTGAACTGATCTCTATTGGCTGGAGATCCGTTGTAATAGCGGGAGATCTCCAGCTAGTACCTGGAGGTTGGCCATCCTAGTATGGCTAGATTTTGCTCTCCAGGTTGCCAGCTCTGGGTTGGGAAATGCTGGCAATTTGGGGTGTCAAGCCTGGCGCGGGTGAGGTTTGGGAAGGGAGGAACCTTATCAGGGAATAATGCCATAGAGTCTACCCTCCAAAGCAGCCATTTTGTCCAGGGGAATTGATCTCCGTAATCTGGAGATCAGTTGTAATTCTAGGAGCTCTCCAGGCTCCACCTGAAGGATGGCCACCCTGTTTTGCTCCTGGCATGCTGGGAATAAGAAAAAGAAAGGAAGCTTCTAATTTAAAATACAAAAAAAACCCGCAATTGGTCATATGTCTGTCTTGCACCAGGCAGGACACCCAGATCCCTTAGAAGGCTGAGAGCAGAGGAAGAAGATAGTGGTCCTTGTATGAACTATGCTAGAGATATATTGTCGAAGGCTTTCACGGTCAGAGTTCATTGGTTCTTGTAGGTTATCCGGGCTGTGTAACCGTGGTCTTGGAATTTTCTTTCCTGACGTTTCGCCAGCAACTGTGGCAGGCATCTTCAGAGTAGTAACACTGAAGGATAAATTTCAAGTGGTAAACAATGTAAAAAGTCAATAGTGTGTGTGCGTGGTGGGCGGGAGGGATGAATAAGATGCTAGTTCCATGGTAAGGTTTGCTTTAAAATTTGCTTCTCCTCTTCAAAGGTTCAGAGTTTATTCAAACATGCAAAGATACTTGTGGCATAGTTTTTTCAAGAGCCTGTTCTACCTAAGATAACAAGTCCTTATTTAATATCTCCAAGCAGATAGAAGACTGACATAACAGATTACCTGGGCTCCAGGAAAGGGCCAAAGTGTTAAGAACTGAACATATTACTAGGGATAATCTCCCTGGGAAGAAAACAAACCACTTGTCTTCTCCTAACACTATTGTTGGAGCTAAATCAGTGGTTAAGTAGGAATAGATATTGCATGGCTAAGTAGACTGACGGTGCCTGTAAAATTCTAAGCCTGTATTTCTTGCTAAAGCATGGTGTAGTGGTTAGGAGAGGTGGACTCTAATCTGGTGAACTGAGTTGGCTTCCCCACTCCTACACATCAAGCCAGCAGGGTGACCTTGGTCTAGTCAGAGTTCACGTCGAGCTCTCTCAGTCTCACCTACCTCACAAGATGTCTGTTGCAGGGAGAGGAAGGGAAGAAGATTGTCAACCAGTTTGATTCTCCTCAAAAGGTAGAGAAAATCAGCATATAAGAACCAACTCTTCTTGTTGTTCTTGTTCTTCAGGGAGTAATCACAAGCAGAAGTAAGTCCCATTTGTTGAATATGACATACTCCCAGGAAAGAATTGCTAGGATTGCAGTCGAAGTGTAGTACACTGGAGGGTGATATGACATAGATGAATTGATCTGTTATGCGATGGATTTAGTTTAAACTGCTAGTTTTTATTCTTGTAGTTGGTTCTTAAACTTCTGTTGTCTGCCACCCAAAGCTGATGGGTGGGATATAAATATTTTAAATATATCCAAATAAAGAATTTACAATACATAAGCTTCTTTATTTCAACTGCTCTTAAAATGTGTTAAAATCCAACCAGTGACTCCACAAATATCACTACCTTAATTTTCAAATCCCGGTGTCCATTAGTTCTTATCTATTATTTCTCTGTCTTTTAGTGTAAATACTCCTTTGCAGAGTTAAGCCCTATAATTTAATGTATTTATGCCTGACACCTTCCAACAGGCAGATGAGGATGTCAATACATTGCAAGGCCTTTCCCCAATTATTTGTCTGTAATCCAATCAATTAATTGACTGGTTGGTTTGTTTAGATGTATGACCAATCTTATTGAAATGATTTGGGGTACAATTCCTTTGCGTCATGTTCGACATGAAAAAGGATGAGCTCATCTGGACATAGTGGCTTATTTCTAATCTAAGGGATGCAATTGGGTTTCAGGGATCAAGCTTTCCTCGAAGCCAGACATACCTTTCCATTAAGGGGACCCCAAACCAAAAAGAGTGTGGAGATTGAACACACAGAGTGGTTAAACAGTCCTAGAGAAATGGCACTCCACACATTCTTTGGAACAATTCTTCATTGTTTAAATGGCATTTTTACAGGCATGACTGTGGTATACAGTTTAGCCCTATACTTTCCTTTCCTTGTGCTCTTAAGCTTGAACTCCTCCCACTGATAATTTTCTCTTAGTTCCAGTTTCGGTGAGGTTGGTAGACATCATGGAGAAGTCTTTCCTGGTAGTGGCTGTCCACATTTGCCAGATTTGGTATTTGGGACCCTGACCACCTTTAAGTGGGCTTTAAGATCTGTTTATTTGTATAGGTTTCAAGGTTGATATGCTTATTTGCTCTTCTGCATTGTCTTCAGATTTTTATTTTGATTATGTAATCATTTAAAATTATTTACTTATTTATTATAGTTGTACTAATGATCTCTGCGTTGAGCATTGTTATACGAAATGGCAGTCTATTATTTAGCTTTCCTAAATAAATAAACTCCTGGGAAAATGTGACTGGGGTTCTATGTGGGGTTTTCCATCAGTTATTTATGCCCTCTTTTGAGCATGAGGACTTCTTGAAGTCAATGCTAAGGTGGGAAGGGGCAGAAGAGATGGCATACTTGCCAAGGAAAGTGATAGGTGAGGGGGGAAAGCGGGTACCAGATATCGCCCCTCGGTTTAGGCTTTCTTACATTCTCAGAGCAGTGAGGGGCCCTTGTATCTCAATATTCAGTAACGTTTGAACACCTACTTCTTGTGCGGCCGTCAGGTTTCTGTGAGTAATACTGACACATTTTCCTCCTCACAACTGGGGTCAGTTGATGACAAAATATTACCTAATTAGTGTGGGATGCAGTAAGTGTAATGTTCTCATTAAATCTGGTGGAAGCTGCTTGAGGCCAATGTCAAGCAAAGCATCCATCTGCTCCAAAACCAGAGGACTATAGCCTATCCCTACACACCTACATTTAGAAGACAGGGTGTGGCTTGGTGGCAGAGCCTCTGCTTTGCATGCAGAAGGTCCTAGGTTCAATCCCTCACATCTCCCACTTAAAAATCAGGTAGGAGATGATGTGAAAGACTTCCCCTACTCGAACTTGGGTTTTAATTGCCGGTATTACAAATAAACATATGCTTTGGGCTCATATCAATTCATTAGGGTTGCCAACCTCCAGGTGGTAGCAGGAGATCTCCTGCTATTACAACTGATCTCCAGCCGATAGAGATAAGAACATAAGAACATAAGAAAGGCCCTGCTGGATCAGACCAAGGCCCATCAAGTCCAGCAGTCTGTTCACACAGTGGCCAACCAGGTGCCTCTAGGAAGCCACCAACAAGACGACTGCAGCAGCACCATCCTGCCTGTGTTCCACCGCACCCAAAACAATAGGCATGCTCCTCTGATACTAGAGAGAATAGGTATGCAGCATGACTAGTATCCATTCTAACTAACAGCCATGAATACCCCTCTCCTCCATGAATATGTACACTCCCCTCTTAAAGCCCTCCAAGATCAGTTCCCCTGGAGAAAATGGCTGCTTTGGCAATTGGATTCTATGGCATTGAAGTCCCTCCCCAAACCCTGCCCTCCTCAGGCTCCACCCCAAAAACTTCCCGCCGGTGGCGAAGAGGGACCTGGTAACCCTACAATTCATTGACCTATGAGGATGCTTACGTACTTTTAAACCATTTGCTTGTCTCTTGGAGGCTAACTGGTGGTCAACCAAAATGGACACTCTGTGCCATTACTGTTGCTAAAAGACTTATATTACAATGCTGGGGAGATTAATGCCCACCTCTTGAAATCCGGTGGATTGAGGATTGTACATCCTTATCAATATTTGAATGTACAGTATATAGATGACAATAGCATATGGACAAATTTTGTAGATACTTATGTGTGGACTTGCTACCATTGTGGTGATAGTTTTATTTTAAAAAAATCATTTTTTAAATTTTTTTTTAATTTTTCTATTTTCTACTTAAATCACATTCAGTTCCATAGATGATCTGGCTCAGTATAAGGCAGTTTCGTGTGTGCGTCTTCATTAAGATAGAAAATGCCCTTGGATTCTTTCCTCCTCCATCCACTCTTTTGTCGCTGCTTTGGCTTAGATTCAGGTTTTTCTCAACCGACTGGTGCCCTTTCAACTATGTAATGATGCCATCGATGCCCAGTAAATACATAAAATTCATATTGCAAAACTGCTTACCGGTAAATACATCTCAGCATCTTCCCATCTTCGAAAAGATGCTTCATACATGTGCTTCATCTTGCACATATCATTTCAACCTCAGTCTGTTTGTACATCCTGTATAGTTTAATGTTTTGCTGTGAAAATGCTATGCGAAGCTGGCTGAAGCACAAAGGAAATGACAGTCGGAGGAGGTCTGAAAAGCTATTGAGCCAAATAATTTATTGAACTGAAGTTTCTTTTCTTCTGACCTTGCGGAGAGGAAGGTATTTTCAAATGTCCCCGTTTTGATAAGCAAACGTTTTAGAGTCCTGCAAGGCAGTTAATGAGGGACTTAAGATATCAAAACACTGAGATGTCATTATTTACTCTGCTGTAAGATTATATAAGCATTTCACTTGGGAAAGACTCTAAAGTCAACTGTAGAGAGTCTCAAAACATAAGTCATCAGGAGGATTTGAACTAGACATTTCATCAATGACCAAAGCAAATGTAAGATTGTGCCTCTGGAATGTGGACACTCTAAATCAGTGGATTTCAGACTTTATATTCTCAGTGAACCCTTTCCTCTTTGATTTCTCTTTCTCATCTGCCACTGAATCTTTGTTTATGGCAAAGGATCTTGGGATACATTCTTTGGCTGTACACTCTCTTAACTTGTGCAGGGCAGTGGCATGTTGTCATCATGTGTACATGCTATAGTACACCCTAGAGTACTACCCCTTAGCTGGGTGTTGTAGAGAAAGGTTGTTAATGGTGAGCAAGCAAACTGTCAGAAAACGATTGTCTGCTGTTATTGGTGTTCTCATGGAGGTTTACTTGTTTAGTTTCTCAGCAACACAGACAGCATGGATCTGAAGAAACATGATTTCAGGGGTAAAGAAGGCCACAGTGAAAGAGGGAAGTGAGGAAGTTGCCCCCCTCTTGCATGATTCTGTTTCATTGCCAGTGCTGCTGCTGCTACTACTACTACTATCACCACTACTACATAGTTAGGGTTGCCAGGTCCCTCTTTACAACCAGTGAGAGGTTTTTGGGGCAGATTCTGAGGAGGATGGGTTTTGGGGAGGGGAGGGACTTCAATGCCATAGAGTCCAATTGCCAAAGCAGCCATTTTCTCCAGGTGAACTGATCTCTATCAGAGATCAGTTGTAATAGCAGGAGATCTCCAGCTAGTACCTGGAGGTTGGTGACCCTATACATAGTAGTAGTCATCGTCATTGCTGTAGTAGTAGTAGTAATTATGAAGTAGTAGTAGTAGTAATTATGAAGATGTCTGGCCAGGTAGGCCAAAGGCTTTTCCAGCAATTGTATTCAACTTTCTTGCAATGACTATCGTCCGATCAAGTCATGAGCAAAGGCGTAAGGCAAAACTGACTATTGTTTTAATAAATGGTTCTCTTCACCCATTGGTGATCCTTAGTTGGCAAACAGTTGCTCTTGGCAGGTTCTGTTCAGCTTTCCAGCCGACTGCCTAGTTTTGGATAAATATTTGCTCGCAAGTTCTCAGGGCTGAAAAACATGCAAGTGATAGAATAACCCAGTTTCCCCCTTGCATATCTCCCTTGAGTGCATTAGAAATTGGGCTGCTTCCGAACGACTCATTAATCAACTTTATTTGCCTTCGTTAATTGCCCAACCTGAGTGCACTGGCTGTGGTCATTAGGACTGGAAGGGAGGCCTGAAAATGTGGCGTACCCCCAAGCCATCTTAAAAACATAAAAAAGCACAGCTCTTCATCTGCAAATGCCTACTTCTTGCAATTCTAGAAATAGTTACAAATTCATTATTGTCAGTGACATTTCCTGTACTTTCATGTGTTGCCCTAGCACTGCCTGTTTCCTCCATTTCATTATTATGAAACAGCTCAGCTGTGATAGACTGCTGATCCTCATCTTCATATTGATTAATTTCATTTCCACATACATCATCCTGTTTTTCAACAGCCACAGCTCAGTCTTATTAACAGTGAGTCATTTGCAAGACAGATTTTTCATTACCAGGCTCGTCTTCTGGATAGGAGGATCGCCAGGTATGGGACTGAATCCTACTCCCCGGTAGACTGGCATAAATTGGGAACACAATGGAGTTTTTCCAAGTTTGCAGTGATGGAGTGGGAGAAATGCTGTTTTCTTCTTTTGGCTGTCTTGCTGGAGTTATGTGCCAGTCGTATTGGGTTTGATCATTATCCATGTAATTAAAATTCAATTTATATTTTTGGATTAATTTGTGGAATACATGAGAGGCACTTGGTCGCATATTTTTCTCAAGAATCTAAAAGTTGGCATAAGTGCTTTTGAAATATACATATGTTGATTTCCCTTTTTGTAAAAATGTTCATATTCCTTAAGAGTTTTGTAGTCATTCAAAGCAACATAACTTACTCCTGAGTAGCCATGAAACTTTTGTTATTTTAATAATTGGAATATATACACGACATTCTCTTAGAGGACCTAGTGAGTCTATCTTGAACAACCCATTGACCTAACTTTGCTTAGGATTGTGCTGTAAACCCACTAAAGTAAATTGCCACTCTAATTGCGTGACTGGCAAGATGAGAGTTAGCACTTTTGAGTTGTGCCTGGAAGTCAATGTACACTTGGTCTTAGTAGTTGGTTCTGCTCAAATTCTGTTAGCTAGTTGTATCACCATGCTGTTTGGATACATACAGATAAAGGCTGTATCAATTTGTATGACTGGACTGCTTCTCTGCATGATTAGATTGCTTTTGCACAGCTGCTACCCCAATTTTCCACAGACGGTGTGCTGCTGTTGCCTCCAATTATTAAGGGACAGATAGTTAAAGGGGGGGGGGTGAAATTTGAGACTTTTGAGTTCAGACTTATTATTTATTTGTCTCTGTGTGCCTTCCATGTCTGCCCATGACATCTGTTCTTGTTATCAGTTTGTGGTCATGCCATTGAAAAATGATGCTGACCACAGAAATGCAAAAAGCAGGCAATGCAATGTATCAATATTGGTCATTTAAAGGCTGCATCCAACAGGCACAAAGATGGGATAAAGTGCAAATGATTACATGCTTGACCCAGCCATGAGCCTATGGGTAATGTGTCTTCTCCGGTATGTGCGAATATTTAGTAAATTTTGTTTGCTTTCTTGTTTTGCTGTCACTGCTGACTTATGGCAACCCCATAGGGTTTTCAAGGTAAGAGACGTTAAGAGGTGGTTTGCCATTTCCTGCCTCTGCCTCACACCCCTGTTATTTTGTTATTTGGTATTTCCAAGGCCTGAGCTGTGCCTGTAGCTTGTGGCTGCTGTGTAGGCACAAACAGATTGATGTGTTGCTTGAGACATGTTTCACCAAAAGCTATCAAGACAATCTGATGAGGAACTCTATTTGCATGTAATCAGTGAAGTTCAGTCATGATAAGTTTGCCTGGCAATCTTGTCTGTATATCAAACGTCTTGGTGCTAGGTCAGTTGACTGGGGTAGTCCACTATGCTGGTTCTCCCAGGGTTCTCAGCTGCTTTCAATACCATAAGCCCTGGTAATCTTCTGAACTCGCTCTGTGGGATGTATTAAATAATTACTTTCTTAAGATGGCTTTTTTACTTCCTGTTGTGCAGGTCTGAGAAGGTGGTTCTAGGAGATAACTCTTTGCCCCATTGATTGCATGTGTAAAGTGCCATCAAATTACAGCCAATTTATTGTCACTCCTCATGGAGTTTTCAAGGAAAGAAAGAACAGAGGTTGTTTGCCATTGCTCGCCTCTGCATAGCAACCCTAGGCTTCTTTGATGGTCCCTCATCCAAGTACTACTCAAGGCCAACTCTGCTTGACTTCCAAGATGTGATGAGATCAGGCCAGCCTGGGCAATCCAGGCCAGTGCTTCATGGATTATAGGGTGTCACAAACTCCTATCCTATATCCTGAACTGTTTGACATATACATAAAAACCATTGGGAGAGGTCATCCAGAGAACTGGAGTGAGTCATTACCAGTATGCTTATGATACTCAGCTCCATCTAATTGCAGGTAGGTGGTGGATACCTTCAGCTAGTCTCTGGGATCAGCAACCAATCTTTTCCAGCTAGTATTGGATTCTTGGAGGTGTGGATATTCCCTTTCACTTTTGGCTTAGTTGTGCCATTTAAACATTTCTCTATTCTGGAGGACCTTTGATGCCTGCTGATGTTTTGTCTATGCTGAAATTTTCAGAGGCCGCTGTGACATTGTTGCTGTATTATTGTTAGGGTGTTTTATTCATCTTTGCTGCTGTTAGATGGGTTGTTTTAAACTTCCACATATGTATTTTAAGTGGTTTTGTGTATTTTTGCTCTGTTTAATATATCTCTAGGATGTTTTATCTGCCTGCCTCCATACAGCCTGCCTGCTAATAAGGCATCCCCTCCCCACAACAGACACCCTGTGAAGTAGGTGAGGCTGAGAGAGAATGACTGTCCCAAGGTCACCCAGCTGGCTTTGTGTGTAGGAGTGGGGAAACCAATCCAGTCCACCAGATTAGCCTCCGCTGCTCATGTGGAGGAGTGGGGAATCAAACCCGGTTCTCCAGATCAGACTCCACCACTCCAAACCTCCATTCTTAACCACTACACCAGGAAGACTCTGCAGAGGAAGGCCATGGCAAACCACGTCTGCTTCTCACTTGCATAGAAAACCCCTTGCTGGGGTCAGCATAAGTTGGTTGCGACTTGACTGCACTTTACACGCACATGTGAGAAAGGTGCCTTTGACTAGCACCTGAGTATAGATTGAGAATTATATCTCAGCAACACAGTATTTCCAGCACTTGACAAGAAATATATGCATGTCAAGATACACCCATGCTGTTTACTTTTTTAGTACCTAACTTGAGAGCAAGTGAGACTCAAAACAGCCTGTTGAATTCCGTTCCTAAACTTCCCCAAGACAAGGAAAGGCAGGTGTGTAGGTTTCAATGTGGGAAGGGTGTACCTGTCTGAGCTGTGTGATGTTAACTCTTAGGGAGGACAGTTTGATGAGAAATGGAGTTCCCAGGAGAGGGGTGTCATATTTTGTGCTGAAGAAAATTTAGCAATCCTGTGTACGTATCCTCTTGCATATCATAAAGAGGTGACAGTTACGATGGTGGTTATTAGAGTGGAAATTTTTCATGCTCCTCTGGCATCTGATAACCAGTGTGTGCGTGTTAAAGAATGACTCAGGAGTGGCTATAAGAAATGAAGAGCTACAAAGAGTCCAAAATTCAAAGTAGGCTCCTGATCTGCAGACAGTAGCTCCACTCTGAGCAGCTATCCATCTTTTTAAAAAAATGCTTTTTGTAAGGGTAAAAAGACTAATTCATAATTTGGCAGTTCATTTTAAAGTGAACTAAAGGTGTTTTAAATACTCCTGCTGGTGGTGAAGAGGGACCTGGCAATGCTAGGCCCAAGGTCACCCTGCAAGCTTCTATGGAAGGGATTTGAATCTGGGTTTCCCAGATCCTAGTCTGACACCCTAACCACTACACCACACTGCCCTTTTCTATTTTTCTTTCCTCCTCTTCAACGTGCAGAGAACCAGTGTGTTGTAGTGGGAATATTGAAATTCCACCTCATCCATGATGTGTATTGGTTTGAGTATCAGTTAAATCTTCTTCACCAGGTTGTTTGGGAGATAAAATGGGATAACTTTTAAGCTCTTAATGGGAAAGCTGGGATATAATAATCACTAAATAAACAAGAGTTTCAGACAGTGGCGTAGCATGGGTTGTCAGCACCCGGGGCAAGGCAAGTAATTTGTGCCCCCTAACCCGTGGATTTTAGCACTCGAGTCTCTTCCACTAGATTAGTTAAAGAAACCCTTACCCCCTAAGCACATGTATTGTTTGTTATGAAAATACTGATGTAATTAAAATAAAATGCATCTAAATACAAGTTTATTTTCAAACACTTCTCAGAAGAGCATCCTGGTGTCCGCAGCCTCCGCCAGGGCTGTAATGTGTTTCCAAGGAGAGGGCCTGTGGGGGGGGGGGCACTGGTCCCCTGCAGAACATGTTGTGCTAACTGGGGTCTGGGAGGCCTGGGTTCAAATCTTGGCTTTGCTGGGGGGCGCAGAAGGGAGGGCAGCTTGATTTCTGGGGCTTGGGGAGGGGGTCTTGCTGCAGGTCGTGCTCCAGGGGCTGGCTTGGAAGGAAAGGCCGGCGGCAGAAGCCGAAGGGCCGGCCTTGCGCCGAAAGGGCGCGTTCCCGCGGGAGCGGGGCTGCTGTGCCGCGCAGGGGCCGGGCTGGCTCCACTCCCTGTGCCGCGCAGGTGCTTGGCGAGGGGGCCGGGCCGGGCCTCGCCTCCCTGCGCCACGTCTGCTGGCCCCGCAGCAAGAGCAAGAGCCGCCTGGACGCCACGCAGGTGAGCGGGCCGGGGGGCAGGGGGGGTGCGTGTGCCCCCGGGCTGGCGCGGAGGCGCGGGGCCGGCCTGCCTGCCTGCCTGCCTCCCTGCCAGCAAGCGGCCAGGCCGGCTGCGGCGCCAGGAAGGGTGGCTTGGCGGACGCTCGGCTCGGCGGGGCAGGGGTCGAATCCCGGCTGCGTCGTGCACGCGTGTTGGGTGGTCTCGGCCAAGCGCGTGCATTCTCCGCCTGGCCCACCTCACCCGGTGGGGGTGAGGATAACATGCCGCAGAGGGGAACGACGTGAGCCGTCTTGGGTCCCCACTGAAGAGGAAAGGGGTGGCGGGTCGGGTGAAGCGCCCTTTTGCCGGAGGGGAGGCTTCCCCTTGAGACCCTGGCAGGCGAGGCGAGGCTGGAGCGGACTCTGGAGAAGAGCGGCTGCTGGGGACGGGGGTGTGTGTCTGCCCCCCCTCCCCCATCCATGGAGACCCGGCCCCTCGGGGCAGAGAGATGCGAGTGCGAGCGCGCCCCCCCTAGATGTTGCGCCCCGTGCGGCCGGCCCCCCCTGCACCCCCCACGCTACGCCACTGGTTTCAGAGAGTAGCCATGTTGGATGTGCAGTATAACAGCTAGATTCTAGTCCAGTAGCACCTTGGAGACCAACACGTTTTTTGGGGACCAGAGTCAAAGCTCCCTTTCTCAGATAAACGTTATCTAAATAACCATTGGCAGTTCCAGAGAGTTAGGATTGTTGGTGCATTACTTCAAAAACAAAACAGAGTCTTTACAAACTAACATATTTATTGAAGCATAAAAACCCGTGGGCTAGAGGTTACCATGCATGAGATGAAGTAGAGTTCATCTCACAGATGGTCAGTCCCTAAAGTGTTGTGGGAGGAGTGACATCACTTATGGGTTTTCACTTGGAAGTGACATCAGAATGTCATCAGCAATGTTCTTCCCCACCCATTTCCCTCCCACTGATCACTGGAGCCATTTCTGGCCTGGATTGAGTGCACCACAGAGCCTCATTTGGACCCAGGGACAGTAGCATGGATCCATAAGGTGATACCCATTGTCTCCTGCACTATTGGTCTCTGGGACTAGGCCAAGTCAATGCAGTGTAGCAGCACCTTTCTTAGTGTGCCACCCCAATAAGAGAGCTGGCCCTGGCTAGAATCCCTTATATTAATGTATAAAATTTGCAGCAGACCAATTCCCTTTAATTTCTGTAGCTATCTTTTCAGGGTTTCTTGCTTACTGATTTGGCAACTTGAACTCCTTTCGACAGAGTAATTTTGCTGCCCTCCTCTTGCAAGTTATGTGAACTGAAATAAGAATGTAAATGTTCTTAAGGAGAAAAAAAACCTAACTTCCTACCTATAATTTAAGATATAGTGAAAGAGGACCTTTGGTGAAATTTCATCTTTCTTGGTCACTACTTTGAATTAGCAGACAAGGGATCTTCTTTTCACAGTTGAGCTTGCGGTTGAATGTAACAAATGCCACTTAGGAAAGGTTAGCTTTGTCTGCCTCGCAAAGTTCATCCCAGCTTGTGCCTCCACCAAATCAGTATTGCCAGACCTGCTGACTTTTCCCCATACATGTTTGAGGATCGAAAACCTTTGTACAATGAATTACAATGTTGTAATAGTGGAAGATCTCTAGCCTGGAGGTTGGCAACCCTACCCTTCTGTAGCAGTACCCACAGCAACAGCGGAGTGAGGAAGCATTTGCCTTTTCATTCCAGTTTATCTTGGTGGTTGTACGTTGTGGGCAACTTTCTTCTGGCAATGCCACTAGGAAAAAAGACAGTCCCCCCCCCACCCAAAGCAGCAGAAAGGGGTGTACTCTTAAAACTAGATTTGGTGTTGGGTATGGTTGTGGCTGCTTGAGTTAAGAAGGAGTGTTTCTGAGATCTGTGGCACTTATTTTGAGATGAAGTTGTGGCAGTTCAGTGAGGGAGAGGGAAAAAAGAGTGCAACCCTAAGCAGCTGCCCTCAGAATACTACTAAAAACTGATCTCCAGCTAGTTCCTGGAGGTTGGCAACCGTAACATGTCTCCATTCACTTTTTTCCCCCATCCATTCCACCTTCTTCTCCCAAACTCTGGTAAATGAAAGCTTCATTTGACAAAGTTCTCCACAAAAAGCTCCTTTCATAAAGCAAAACATCCAAACCACTAACATAAACTTTTGCCGGTGGTGTCTTGTGCCAGGGAACATGACAGATGAACTGTACTGTATTTTGCAGGCCGCAGTTTCTGTTGCTGCTGTTTCCATTATGCAGGGAGAAGGCAAGGCCATGACAGAAATGATGAGAACAACGCAAATGTTTTCCGTACGGCGTTCAGAGATTTTGTAAAACTTAATACGAAGTGCTTCAATGTATACAAGCTGTAAGGTCCATCAGAACTTTTAATAAGATATACTCCCTGGATGGCCTAATTTGTCTTTCATTAAGAGGGTGAAGGGACAAATTTGCAATAAATGCCTTCCATGATAGATTTGTGGGAGGCGTTTTTGCCTTTGTTAAAGCCTAACGTAGTGTGTAGTGGTGTAGTGATTAAGAGCAGAGTGGTGTAGTGGTTAAGAGTGGTTGTTTGGAGCGGTGGGCTCTGATCTGGAGAACCGGGTTTGATTCCCCACTCCTCCACATGAACGTCGGAGGCTAATCTGGTGAACTGGATTTGTTTCCCCACTCCTACACACAAAGCCAGCTGGCCTCGGGCAAGTCACACTCTCTCAGCCTCACCTACCTCACAGGGTATCTATTGTGGGGAGGGGAGGGGGGTGATTGTAAGCCGGTTTGATTATCCCTTAAGTGGCAGAGAAAGTCGGCATATAAAAACTAACTCTTCTTCTTCTTCTTCTTCTATCAGTAAAGCCTAATCAAGCCTGTAAGAGAGAGAAAAAAGTTATTGCAAAGATTGCACAATATTATATTTAGAGGTAATATAATAACCCTGCAGTGAATAACCACACACACACATGTATGTATTTAAAGTTCATTAGCTGCCAAAGTAAGAATAGCTCTGGCTTTCTTTTTGTTAGTAGTAAATAAATGGGGGAGGTGTTTTTTTGTTTTTTTTTAAAGCAAGTGATAGTTTTCATTTTTTGCCACATGATGGGAACTTACTGGAGATTTCAGAGTTAAATTTAATGAAATCTTTTGAAACGGTAATAAATCAACGATGCCCCCTGAGTCCACACATACTATTCCAGCCCACATTGTTAGTGAGTAGGAAACCGTTACCATCTGTTGGCTATTTGGTGATCAGCATGAAGTGAGATTGGTGATCTCAGGTCAGTTCCCAGAGGAGAAATACCTACATGACAAACACTGTCCTCCACACAAGTGACATTTTTATTTGTAAACCGAACAGTGTATCACTGAGGGCTGATTGAGCATGTATTGAGATGGCACTTCTTCCAGATCTTTTTAAATATTTATATGTATTGTAACAGTGATTGTATTTCTTTTGTCAAGCTAGAATGTGAACCATGTTCTGGTAACAAGAAGGAACCATGCAGTGGCCAATCAAACAATTATTACACTGTTTGATCCTTGTTAACTCATTGTTCAGTTTCCTTTAATTGTCTTCTTCACAAAGTCAAGGTCCTCATTTGGGTCTATGAAATCTGGGGACCAACATGCCTTAGAAATCAATTGCATACCTATTATGCTGTCCCGAAATGACGATTTATATGCCTATTTTTCACACGAAGCAGTAACATCCTATCTTCTATTATGGAATTCTCTTTCCATGGAGATTTACCAAAATCCAAGTCTAAATAATTGTTTGTAAGTGTTGTTACAACTTTCTGGCAATGGTGTCTGGGGTGTGTGTTGAGATTTCGGTGGCAGAATGGTTGTAGACATTCATTATTTATTTTATTTTATCCAGTTGTAGCTAGGTGTGCTTGGTTTTTAAGTTCTCATCAATTATGCTTAGCTCTTGAGAGGAGGGGACATAGAAATTCCCTGAGCCCTGCTTTGGATGGGGAGGGCAGATTATAAATTTAATAAAATAAATAAATCAGATTACTCTTCCTTTTCTATTTGTAAGATGCTGACAGTGCAATCCTAAACAGAGTTATACCCTTCTGAGTCCATTGAAGTCAATGGGCTTAGAAGGATGTAAATCCCATATTAGGAAGTTGTCAGAGATGATCCTGCAAATAAAGAGCAGTTGATTGCCAGTTTAAACATTACTTAATAGCTCTAGTAAACCCTTGTAATAATTATTGTCCCTTTGTCTATAAAGCTTGATGGCAGACACAAAATACCTAAGAATATTTGGATCTCAGCTGTTAGGAGATAACTGGAAAAAAAAACTGGGCTAATAATTTCTACGCCCTGACCTGGATGGCCCAGGCTAGCCTGATCTCGTCAGATCTCAGAAGCTAAGCAGGGTCAGCCCTGGTTCGTATTTGGATGGGAGACCGCCAAGGAATACCAGGGTTGCTGTGCAGAGGAAGGCACTGGCAAACCACCTCTTTTGCTATGAAAACTCCAAAAGGGGTCGCCTTGAAGGCACTTTACACACACTCAATAATTTCTACACATTACTGAGTTTGGTAACACAGACAATGGCTTGTATCCTACAGACATTCCATTGAAGGGGGGATCTCACCCAATTTTACTTCTCTCTGCACCCCCTGACCCACCTAGCTGTATGGTGTATGAGGGTCCTTTCACCCCCTAGCAATAACATTTTTTTCAGCATCAAAGAAAGCTTCTGGGGTAAGGAGAGGGAAATGATTGCTTCTACCATCAGAACATTTGTCGGCTACAACCCACTGTTATTGGGACAGATAAAGCACTAGGTGAGGTCTGCATTGAAAGTTACAGGTAGAGATGCCACCCAAACTTCGCCCAAACTTAAAGCCAGTTCAGAGATCTTTTCAGGTAAAAAATCTAAAGAATTGCAGGGAAGCCAAAACAGTTTCAATAAGAATAGATATGTTTTTAAAAATTTCCACAAATCTAAAATGAAATTCAGAGTGAACTCAGCATGAACATCTGCAAAAAAATAATATTGAAGAATTTCGAGCGAAACCGAACAAGACTCAACACCAGCAACAATTTCAGTCCATGTTTTCCCATGGACTTCTGTATACCTCTAGGTCTGTGGCATTCACCCTGAATACCAAGTTGGTAATGTTCCTTCTTCAAAAAATTATGTAAAATTCTCCTTCAGGCTTGGACATCTTTTAAAAGCTGACAAACACACTGAATTGGCCCATTCAACCTGGTGCTAACGAGCAGGTACTATCTTGATACATTATTTAGGCCATCGTATTGAGTTTGGATTTAATTTCTTTTTCGACCCAGAGCAAATTTTTGCATCTATCTTATAAACCCCTGAAAGCAGCATTTTATAATGGAATTGCTGATACAAGCTTAACTAGAGAAGCAAGAACAGTGAAATCTACTACAAAAATGAAAGCAAATCATAAAGGAGTTTAAAGTTTGATTATTTTAAAATACCTGGGTAGGGAGTTTTTGAGACAGACACGGTGTTTTTTTAATTACTTCAGAAGACCTAGAGATGCTCTGTGGACAGCTACTGTCTGGGGAATTACATCAAAGATCCCTCTTTGTAATTTCAAAATATGATAGTAAGGCGTTCCTCAGTTCTTTCCGACAAAGGACTTTGAAAACAGTTTTGTCTTCTTGTAAATAACAGTGTGAAATAGAACTTGCAATTAAAAATAAATTCTCCTCCCACACCACTCTGCAGCCCAACAAACGAAAATCCAGAATTTCAAGGTAGGATGGAGATAAAACAAAATAAAAACTCCCTACAAGTTCAAAGATGTCTGGTAGGACTATTTCTTAATTGTAGCAGGCTTAATGGTGGCATGCTGTTCTTTTAAAAATTAAACGGGATGTGGAGGAGAAGAAGTATGTTTATGAGAGATTAGAGAATGTAAGATTTACCTCAAGATTTTATTGGCTTCAGGGCTTCGCTTTCTTAAAAATTACTCACCTGCCATAAAATAGGTAGCATCCATCTTCAATGCAACTTGACAGAAGGACATCACCTTGATATTCTTACAAGGAAGAAAAGTAAGAAAGCTACTGATGAAACGAGATGGGGATGTTTTATTCACATTGATAGGAACTTGCAATAGAAGATATTATGGAAAACTGTGACCATGTGGTAATATTTGCCTATAAAATTTCCTGGGGGTGGGGGGGAAGAGGCTACTGATTCGGAGGAAAAGACTAATACAGTTGGCTGGACACTCCTTAGATGTTTAAGGAAGAAGAGGAAGAGGAAGAAGGAGGAGGTTTTTATATGCCGATTTTCTCTATCTTTTAAGGAGAATCAAACCAGCTTACAATCTATTTCCCTTCCTCTCCCCACATCACACACCTTGTGAAGTAGGTGAGGCTGAGAGATCTAAGAGAACTGTGACTAGCCTTAGATCACCCAGCTGGCTTCATGTGGAGGAGTGGGGAATCAAACCTGGTTCTCCAGGTTAGAGTCCACTACACCATGCTGGCTCTCAGTGTAGCTCTGCAAATATTATAGTACGAGAATGTAATCATTTGAAATGAGTGGCATTTGGTTACGGAGTCTCAGATTTGCCAGATGGGAGCATATGTAGGCATATTAATAAGCACGCCAAAAATTCAGGGAAATTACATTGATACATATGGGGTATTATATCACTCTTTAATGCAGGCCTGGAGACACTGTATGCGGTCCAAAGGCTGGTTGAATCCTCATGCTACGGTGATTCTGTGGCAGAAGAGGTGGGTGAGTTGCTGAATCCATGTGTTGGGTTTGTTCAGATCTCCTGAACGGACCACTATCAACACCTTGGGCTGGATCCTGGGGATCCATTCTGCTAGTAGCAGTACTTTCCTCTGACTCGATGAGCATTCCCCTGACCCAAGAGGTTCCATACTCTAATTTTTATTTCACTTGCAATACAGGCACAAAAAAGGATTAAAGAAGAACCTCAGTGGATGTTCATGTCTGCTGGCTCTGATCTGCTGTATACCTTTTGTACTATCCTAGCTTCTGAATTCTGGCAGCAGTAGGGCTTTCATAACTTTTAAGACTTCGGGGTAACCTGAAGAGCTTTGTTGATGTTTGTTCCCCTCGCCTTTTCTCCCAGCATATACAGATTGGCTCATAGACAGATTTCCCATTAGGTTTTTTCGAAATGTCAGCTGACGCATTCTCTCCCCTCTCCATTCCACTGGGAGCTAATCTTGATTTTCCCAAGGCTACTGCTGGAGTTGAGAGAAGCAACTGAAATATACTGTCTTTAGCAGCTGATGCAATTTTTTTAAATAACTTAATATTATAATGTAATGTATGGAGCTCTCAATCTCGGGTGTGGTATAGAAGGGACCTCCCCAAATTTAAGCATATGTGAACGGGGCCCATTATGTGAACATCTGATTGTGTGGATAGTACAGTCCTATGCAGAGTTACTCTGTTCAGTAACTCTCCATAGGGTTCCATTGGCAATTTCTCACCTTCAGAAAAGGGCAGAGGTGAGAGACCGCAAATGAACTGAATTTCCACATGATACTGTGCTCAAGCAGGCAATCTTGTATGAGCATGGAGGAGCATGGAGGAGATATGAGCATGGAGGAGGGGATGCTGTTCACAGTGCTCCTCAACCATGCTGTCTCAATGCATTTCTAAATCAATGTGCAAACTAGGATTCTGGGTATGTTTGGAATGACACTTTTTCTGTGCACAAGGAAAAAGAAGGAGAAGTGACTTCTGCTGACACTTAAGAGCCAGCATGGTGTAGTGGTTAAGAGCAGTGGACTCTAATCTGGTGAACTGGGTTGGTTTCCCCACTCTTCCACATGAAGCCTGTGGGGTGACCTTGGGCCAGTCACAGTTCTCTCTGAACTCTCTCAGCCCCCCCCCACCTCACAAGGAGTCTGTTGTGGGAAGGGAAGGCAATTGTAAGCCAGTTTGAGACTCCTTAGAGAAAATTGGGGTATAAAAACCAACTCTTCTTTTTCTTACAGTGGTGTACTCTACACACCATTGTGAGGACTTTACCTGCCTCCTTTCGAGACCTAAATATCATGTCCATCATCAATAAGAAGATGCCATCTCATCAGGTTTGCTTGTGGACAGAGCATTACTCCAGATTGAGTGATCGGAGGGCTATAACCTTTAGTCCCTTTTTTGTTTACAAAACATCAATCACAATATTATAATTTCCTTGGTTTTCTTTCTATTGGAATTCATTAACATATCTTTTTGGATATATTGAGTTGTGGCACTGTGTTGCTTAAGTCAATGCAATATATAGTGAATGAGAATTTTTTTTTTAGAAATATTAATGGTAAAATAAAGTAGTTGCACTAATAAATCATCATATGGGAGATACCTCATGTATGCACAGTAAACCCCAATAAAACATTTGATAGCGTGCATTATAATATGAGAGCCTACTGACAACAGCTAAGTGTTAGTATGTGGGTTATCATTAGGGTTGCCAGGTCTCCCCTCTCCATCAGCAGGAGGTTTCTGGGGGCAGGGCTGGGGCGATCACACATGTGCACAGCCACGCTCAATGCGAACACATCACTTCCAGGTTTACCCCGGGAAGCGCCACATCGCTACACCCACTTTAGCACTCATACCCCCAAAACGCTGGCGATCCCTGTTCCAGAGCAGCCCGATGGATTGGTGGACAATTGCTTGCCAAAACCACCCCCCTGGCAACCATAGTTATCATGTCTGTGCACATTCCACAACACTGGCATTCAGAATTTACCTCCTTCTGGGAGCTATTAATGGGCCAAAAACCCTGTTCTGGAATAAATCGAGTAACCCTATATAAACTTATCCGAAATAATCATCATCTGTTGGACCAACTTTTGTTGGCTTTATACTGTCCCTCATGGTGAAAGATGTTCCACATTGCTTCATGCATTTAATCTCTCCCAGCCTTCATTGATGTTTTTGTAAACAGGAGTAAAAAAAAACTATTGGTCAGTGTTCTATAGCATTGTTAAAGCAATGGGAACCACTTTGGTGGGTGCTTAGAGTGTTGGCCCAGGATAGAGGAGACCCAGGTACTTAGCTCAACACTGCCATGAAGTAAACTGGCTGACCTTGGGCCAACGTTCGTCTCTCAGGCTAACCTGAGAGGAGAAAATAATGAACGCAGAATCATGCATGCCCTTCTAAATTCTGAAGGAATCAAACATCAGGTGTTAGCCCCCACAGGTCTAGTAACTGAGGACCATTAAAAATATGACAGGAAGGTCAACCACTGTGCATATCTCAAAGTCCAAAGAAATATGATCTTAACTGTTCATGATGAGTATAGAATCTCCCCAGGCCCATATGAACCCTTTAGTGACCATCAACCTCAGAAACTTTGGATACCCTCTTGGAGATCACTAGGGCTGTGCAAAAAAAATGTGTGGTAAATTTCAGGTTTGGGTTTATTGGACCCAAATTCTTTCGGGAAACTTGAAATAGCCAATGCCCACACTGGTAAATGGTAATTTTGGGGTTTCTTAAAAAAAAAAAAAAACTGGGTCCCTTATAGTATATATAGAATTTTTTAAAGAGCTCGGGGGGGGGGGGGGCTTTTTTAGGTAGAGTCACCAAATTTTCAGGGTAGCTGCAAGGGACTCTCCTTATATAAAGTTTACAATGCTTTTCAATGGAGGAGGGGGCGACCCCTTTGGAGGCTCATAAAATTGGACTTCCTGTCCCAAACTTTACCAACCTTCAGGGTTCATGCAAGGAGAGTCCTTTTCAGCTACCCTGAAAATTTGGTGACTCTACCTCGAAAAAGCCTCCCCCACTCTTCGAGTTCCTAAAAAAATTCCCATAGGGAAAAGTCTGGGGAAAGATGAAGTCGAAAAAGTCAAACACCTATTTGGGTTTTTCAGTGATTGGCTATCTGGTTTAAGCTTGATTCCCAGTTTTAATATTCAGCTGGAATTACACCCGAAATAAGACAAAAAGGCCTTTTCAGGTTTATTTTCAGTTTGGTAAACCCGATTATGCACAGCCCTAGTGATCACACCTAGTTTGCTGTGCGATTTCCTCACCACTATCTTATGTCCTCCAGCAACAGTGCATACTCCTCACCTGATCCTCCTTTCACCTCCTGAAGCCTTCAACTCCGTGTGCCTGTTCTCTGGACTTTCCTAACCTTGAATGCACTTGCTATGTATCCCTCTCCACCTACTTGACTACTCCCTCTCAGACTCCTGGTTATTGGGCCTGACCCCAAGATTTCACGTTAGTTAACAAAACTGGCTGATGGGATGACACATAGGCAGATTCCATCATGAAGTATTCCATTCATTTGCTTTGCTCAGGGTAGCAGTAACTGTTGTGCTGTCTAAATGTGTTATAATATGTTCTTGAGTATTGTATACCTGCTCTCAGCATAACTTGGCTAATTATTGTTTTCGATGAAAACCAAGATCCCCCCCTTTCTCTACAGTCTATTTTTAAAAAGAGAGAGAGGCTATAAAAGCTTACAGAACATACACACCTATCATGTAATTATATTCTCTTTATCACTTTCCTCCTCCTCTTCTGCCTTGTTCTCCATATTTTCTAATTGCTCTTCATTCTGTAAATCTATACTGCTTTATAATTTTCAACAGTGATTGTCAAAGGACTTATAGCATGACATTTAAAAACAGGAAGAGTTTTTGAATTATTGCCGTGGAGTCAAATAACCATCCCAGTTCTGGAGTGTGTGTTGCTGAAGAGCTGTTGTTACAACAATTACCAAAGCGGATTCACCAAAAGAATTTTATCTGTGTCCAGGATGAATGTCTTAACTGAGAATAGGGTTGCCAACCTCCAGGTGGTGGCTGGAGATCTCCCGCTATTACAACTGATCTCCAAGCAATAGAGATCAGTTCACCTGGAGAAAATGGCCACTTTGGACTCTGACATTGAAGTCCCTCCTCTCCCAAATCCTGCCCTCCTCAGGCTCCACCCCAAAAACTTCTCGCCGGTGGTGAAGAGGGACCTGGCAACCCTATTGAGGGCCCTAATTGGAAAAGCAGGATAAAAGTGTTTTAAATAAATAAATATACTCATGCTGATGTGGAAGTTCATGATAACAGATACACATCTTTAGGGTTACCTCATAAACATGGGTAGAAGAAAACAATGTAAGCTACCTGACCTTCTTGGATGAAGGACATGATTAAAATATGACAAATAGATGTTTCCAGAATGGCACTGGACACTGGGCAGTGTGAATCTCAGGATCAAATTGGACATGATACAGGAAAAGAAGATGCAACTTTGGATCAGGGCCTTCTGTTTCACTACAACAGTCAGGAATGGGGGCTTTAACCCTCTCCCCATGCAATTTCCCCTCCCAAAGTTGCTATTTGTCCCCAAGGGGAAAGATATAGGTCCCATCCCATATATTTGTTTGTAGGACAGATAGTTGCTTATGGGAGGGGGTCAGCAATCTGCATAGGAAAATGGCCCGGAGGAAAGGTTAAACTCCCATCCCCAGTACTGCAGTTCCAATCCAAATTCTACTCTCACCCCATATCTGCTATTATTTTTAAAAATATGGGAGACCCAGTCATGGATGTCATTGCATCATATTTACTTTGACCCCAATTGCCTGTGACAGCCCACATGATATTGTTCATGCAGATCTGTAGAAACCTCTTGCCAGACATAGCATCAGTGTAGATCACCACAGCCAATCAGATTCAAAGGCAATGAGGGCAAATGAGGCCAAGGGCACTGAGGACCAGGAAGAAGGGAAAAAATGGGGAGAAGGAGCCAGGGAAATACAAAGGGACATAATGGAATTTGAAACAATGTGAATATGTTTGCATAGAGTGGGGAAATGGGAAGTATGTTTCATAACAATGAAAAATGAAACAAGATTTTGGCTTAGCCTAAAAGAGACCAAAATATGTATGTATGCATGTCTGTTTGTATGTGTGTATGCATGCATGTATGTATTAAAACATTTATATCCCGCCTTTCCTCTTGGTTCAACTTGGCTCATAATAAATGTAAACCAAGCCTTGATTAGTATTGTAAATAGGATTGCGAGGTCCCTCTTTGCCACCAGCAGGAGGTTTTGGGGGTGGAGCTTGAGGAGGGCAGGGTTTTTGGAGGGGAGGGACTTCAATGCCATAGAGTCCAATTGTTAAAGCGGCCATTTTCTCCAGGTGAACTGATCTCTATTGGCTGGAGATCAGTTCTAATAGCAGGAAATCTCCAGCTAGTACCTGGAGGTTGGCACCCCGAATTGTAAAGGTTTGGATAGTATTATCAAAATGGGTTTTGCTTTAATACTGATTATTTCCATGCTGCCCAGGCTACTAGCATGCTCAGCAATAACACAGCTCTATTTCTGCATCAGTGATAGATGACCCCGTCTAATAAAAGATCTTGACTTGCGTGTATGTTAACAATTAATGGGATGTATCATACACTGTATATGGAAGGTAATAAAGAGGCGCAAATGAGAATTACACTAGTTAATTGGTGTCATTAATGGTTCTTTTGTTTTGCTGGGAAAGCAGTATCTTACCCGGAAGATGTCACAGAGCTGGCTGCAGCCATCAAGCTTAAAAGTGCATATGAGCTTAAAAGGCCACCTTGGCTGTAAATTAATTTTTAGAGACAACTCTTGACATGAGATGGTCCCTTGGAATTCAGTATAATACTTTTCAGGATTGGTGTCTGCTTAAAAAAACATTTGGCAAATTACATATTTCTTGATTTCTTTCCTTGCATGTCTATGATATAGCAGCAATTTATGTGCATCCTCATGCAACATGGTTTCTCAAGAATTAGCTGAATCCTTCATTGTGCTAATATATATTTTAAATGGATGGAACATCACTTGGCTTACCAGCTTCCTGCTGGGGGCAGGAGATCTGCTTCCAGCTGCTGCTACCTGCTGCTGCTTAGTTGGGTGGCAAGAGGAAATTCCAGAGGAAAATAAGGGGTGATTGGGGTCCCCAGAATGATGATGTCACTTCCAGCATGACCCAGAAGTGACATCATCATGCTGGGTGATACTCTAGCATTTGCCCCAAATTCTAAGCCATAGAATTTGGGGCTAATGCTAGATTGTCAATCTTGGCACTATGATGCCACTTAAGGATTACACCAGAAGTGATACCATTGTGCCAGATCTGCCGTTCTGCCCAAACTGAAGTTCCTGGCTTCCCTGTCTCCTGCATGTGATGCCACTTCCACCTTTGCCTAAAGTGGTACAGCCCATTCAGTCATCTCAAAATTATACCACTGCATTTTGCTGCATGTATAGACCAAGTTTTAGACACATTCTTTGCAAAAGTATTTCTGTTGCTCCAAATCCAGTGGTCATAAATAACCGAACAGTTTATGAATGCTACAATCCTGCAATAGATTTTTTTTAAAGATAAAGCTACTCTATCTTCCATATTTTTTTTCTTGCATAGTTTGGGATACATTAATAACACCCTTCATCATTTGAGACATCTTTTAGTTCTTGAAAAAAAAAAGTAAGTACTCCAAATGCCTTGTTGCTTTTGAACAAGTTTGTCTCTTAAAAGCAAACAGATGATAGAAAATGCATTTGGAGGATCATCATTTTAAGGGGTTCACTGAAATGTTTTTAGGGAAGCAATTATAAAAAGAGAGAGAGAGAAAAAGGGAGAATGCACTTTTTTCAAATATCTGTGACAGATTCGCTTTTGGTTATCCCAGTCTCTTCTAAGCAATCGCTCTCTATCTCTTACTACATTATGAGATCTCGAAAGTAAGCGCACAGGGTTGGTAGTCATGCTATGAAACGGTATGCAGTTCTTTAAAATCTTGAAACTGGGTTTTGTTGTTGTTGTTGTTTGTTTTGTTTCACACAAGTTATTCTCAAATGGGCCGAGAGTTCCCTCTTGGATTTCAGGTCCCTTGGGGATTTGGTCATGTGCTTTACTGCAATGGGCCCTTCCTGGAAAATCTTCACTCAGGCTTTGTCAGCATCTCAGGAACTGTTTTCTTCCACAAGATGCCACCACCCGTCCTATGGTTTAAGATCTAAGAGCACAGGATTAATGGACTCTTTAGTGGATTGCAGATTGGTGCCCAGTAGGAGTAGGGCTTTCCCAGAAGTTGCCCCAATGCCTGCAGAAGGAGGCACATGTTTCCATATCTTTTTCTCCCTTGAAAGGCAGACAAAGCCTTTTTTTTCCTGCCAGAATTTTTTGGGAATGATGCTGTTTAGTAGGAACTAATTAATGTGGAGGACAGACCCTGCTCCTGCCTGATTGGATATGATTTGTTTAGTAGCTTTATCTATTCTATCTCTGATTTGATCTTGTAAATTGTTTTGCAACTGATATACTGAAATGGTTCAAATTTCAAATAAATTGACATTATTTAATGGGGAGTACAGTACAATCCTAAACCATTATACTATTTGAAGTCGATTGAAGTCAATGGGCTTAAAAAAGCATGGCTCTGTTTAGGATTTCACTGGTAGTCACTGTTTCCGACCATGTGTAAAGGCAGAAAGAGCCAGTGTGGTGAGTGGTTAAGAGCAGCGAACTCTAATCTGGAGAACTGGGTTCAATTCCCCACTCCTCCGCATGAAGCCTGCTCAGTGACCTTTGGCCAGTCACAGTTCTCTCAGAACTCTCTCAAGCCATGTCTCTTGCCTTGAAAACCCTACGGGGTCACCATAAGTCAGCTGTGACTTGATGGCACTTTCAGCCACCACCATAAAGGCAGAGCAGAGATTCTAATCCATAGTAGTTATTCTAGATTGACTAAACCAGAAAAAATGGTGTCATACATGTGCATGGAAGTGATTTATGAAGACAGCTAAACTGGGGGAAAAAATGCAAACTGTTGTTGACTGTTATAACATTTGTCACAATAGCATGCTGATTGTGAATTCACAATGTTGCAATGTACGAAAGTAATTTCTTGGAAAGGGGAATTTCATTTTACATTTCAAAATTAGATTCCCAAACCAAACCAAACCAAGTTTTGGCACTTGACCCAAGAACACTCAGTGTTGGAATTAATGTCCCCTAAAAAGTCAGTCATTCAAAAAACTTAGATTGGATCCAAAGAACCACAAGCAAAGTACAGGTCTTGGAACAGATCTTCTCCACTACACATCCTCCTGCCTTCTACAGCCCCAAGACATACAAAAAGCTTCTGAGGGTTGGGGATAATAACCGTATGGAATGCTACTTAGAGGAAAGTAGCAGAAAATATAGACATTGCAGATATTTCCTTGTACAAGAGGGAAGTGCCTTCTGCTCATACAAAGCCAGCCTTGGATCCAACTGTGTTATGTTGAGTTTTAGACATATTTCTAATGTTTGTTAAACTTTTACACTGCTGGTTTTACACACACACACACACACACACACACACACACAAGGAACTGACACAAGGATTATATGGACATAATGTGATTAACTATTAGATTGTGTGGGGATAGGGTTGCCAACCTCCAGGTGGCGGCTGGAGACCTCCCACTGTTAAAACTGATACCCAGGTGACAGAGATCAGTTCTCCTGGAGAAAATGGCCATTTTGGAAGATGGAGTATATGGCATTGTACCCCATTGAAGTCTTTCTCCTCCCCAAACCCCACCTTCCTCAGGCTCCATCCCCAAAATCTCCAAGTGTTTCCCAAGCCAGAGTTGGCAACCCTATGTGGGGAGAAGTATAGAGTGCAGACCCTCCAAATCAGGTAACCCCTTCTAAGTCCATTGAAGTCCCTGTGTTTAGAAGGGTGTAACTCTATTTAGGTTTGCACTGTAAATAGGGTTGCCAACCTCCAGGTACTAGCTGGAGATCTCCTGCTATTACAACTGATCTCCAGCTGACAGAGATCAGATAATCTGGAGAAAATGGCCACTTTGGCAATTGGACTCTATGACATTGAAGTCCCTCCCCTGCCCAAACCCCACCCTCCTCAGGACCTGCCCCAAAAACCTCCCACCAGTGGCAAAGAGGGACCTGGCAACCCTAACTGTAAACCTGTTTCCTTTACAAAATTGTTCTCTTTATATGACACTTTCCCCTCGTCACTGAAGCAAGGACTAATTTTTCTCAGAATTAGGTCTCATTTAATTGCAATAGTAAAGCTGAATGCTGAACAATTGCAATGGGATGATATCTTGGCTGTCAGACCAGCTGTAGAAGACAACTGTGCTTTCCAGTTGTCAAGAGTTTCGCTTGTATAATACAAAGAAAAGAAACTCATCTATAACATGATGTATAGTTGGTGGCAGTCTATAATCGGCTCTAATTAAAGTTGCCAACTGCCAGGTAGCAGCAGGAGATCTCCTGCTAATTCAACTGATCTCCAGCTGATAGAGATCAGATCACCTGGAGAAAAATGGCCGCTTTGGCAATTGAACTCTATGGCATTGAAGTCCCTCCCCTCCCCAAACCCTGCCCTCTTTAGGCTCTGCCCCCAAAATCTCCCACCAGTTGCAAAGAGGGACCTGGCAACCCTAGCTCTAATATGAACAGGCCTAAATAAAAATTCTCTGCTGTGACAAGTTTTTCTTCCCCCTCACTGACAAATCTGTTTGCAGATGCAACAGCTATCTAGAGTCTGTTTGTTTAGGTATCAAGTGCAGGTCTTGCAAATGTATACGATTGGTACCCTTCTCCCCAGGCCATCAAATGTAAGCCATATTTAGAGGACAGGAATAACAATTGCAACTTCCAGTCCATCACCCTAACCCTTTATCCTTCTATTATATTCTTAGTTAACCGCTCAACAAACGTGCGAGGCCCACAAAAGCACAAAAAGGGGGGAGGCCTCGTGGAGTGAAGCAATTTTCTATTTAATCCTACCCAACCGCTCGTCTTTATTTAACCCTGATTTTGAATTTCCATATAGGACAGGCCTCTTGGAGAAACAACAATATGAGATTTCGACAACTTTTTTGTTTTTCAGCAGGTTTTCTTATCTCTCAGCTTCTATCCTATTACCTATAATCTTGCCCGGAAGGCTCCTCTCGTTTAAGGAAGCCGATGCAAAGTATTCACTTCTGCAAGAAACTTTGCCTCTGAATCAGTAACTCCCCACCCTAGATACATACACACACTGGCTCTATCTATAATCATTATTTTGGCTTCTCTCCTCCAATCATGATCCACATTATACTACTTTTAAGTGCTAACATTCAGCTGTGGATCACATTTATTTCCAGTTTTAAATTTGAATCTTTTGGGCTGCTTTTAAGAAAAATGTACTTGTGGAATTAGATGTATGTTTTTTTTTAAATCATTTTCAGGCAGGCACTTCCAAAATTTCTGTTCCATTACTTTCTCCAAATCATTAAGCATCTTAGCATGCTTTAGAAATGCTGGGAACGATACTCGCACCCTTCCCAGAACCTCGACAGAATCCTCGGAAGACTTTAAAAAGTAGCATTGTCTAGAGTAGATAGTGCAGGTAAATAAATCAAGGATTTCCTAAATGTATTTCATTCTCTATTTGAATGTTTGAGTCCTACTACTAATGCTGATGGGAATTGCACAGATACAGAGAAGCTGTGATGCATCTGTATGAAAAGCAGGTAATAGAGTTATCAGTATCCTCTCTAGATAGGTCTGAGTGCCCATAATAAGAAGCTCACTTATTTGGTAGTATGCAGATGAATTCTCTTTCAGAGTAAAGAACATTCAAATGCAAAAGGATGAATAATCCGAGATGGCAAAGTACTTGCCAAAATAGAGTGATGTGTTGTAGCTATACATGGGACGGCGATGATAATGCTTTCGCCAATGCACTTTGGACAGCCTGACTTGACTGCAGGTCGAAGAGGCTGAACCTACAGCCTGCCTTGCTAGACATGTTCACATCCAGAGCTCTTCACACAGCACATAGTTCTTCACAAAGAGCATAGTTAAATTGTGGAACTCCCTGCCCCAGGATGTGGTGATGGCTGCCAACTTGGAAGGCTTTAAAAGGGGAGCAGACATGTTCATGGAAGAGAGGGCTATTTATAGCTAATAGTCAAAATGGATACTGGTCATGATGCATACCTGTTCTTTCCAGGATCAGATGAGCATGCCTATTATATTAGGTGCTGTGAAACACAGGCAGGAAAATGCTGCTGCAGTTGTCTTGTTTGTGGGCTTCTTAGAGTTACCTGGTTGGCTACTGTGTGAACAGACTGCTGGACTTGGTGGACCTTGGACTGATCCAGCATGGCCTTTCTTATGTTCTTATGTTGTGTCTACTGCATGCACCTTTTTGATATATTTCAGCCTGAAAATTGCAGGTGGGGCTTCTGTTCCCAAAGCAGTAGGAGTTCATTTCTTGGGTCTGCCTGTGGGCAAAGTCTAGGCAGGAGGGGTAGTAAATATGCGGAACAGAAGGCACAGCAGACAGCCAGGCCAGTGGCAATCGGCCAATGTGGTGACATGCAGAGATGCACCCTGATCAGCTGGAAGTCAGGTTCTTCTGATCTCCCATCCAGGAAACCTTGCTACTTCTCACACTTGCTGAGATCCAGCAAATGTAGAGGTGGGGGTGAGCAGAAGCCCAGGACATTTCCCTTTTCTTCTCCCAACCCCGAGCTGTCAGCTTGTGCTATAGAGAAAAGGAGGCGATTGCTCCTGTTCTCTGCAGCTCAAACTCTCAATTTGGAGTGGGGAGAAAGAAACAGATTGCTTATCATCTCCCCATCCCAAGCTGTCAGCTTGGGCTAAAGAGAAAAAAGAGAGAAATTAGCTCCTTTCCCTCTCCCTTTTGCAATGGGGAACTCCGAGCATTGCCTCTGTCCTCACCTAGCTGAGAGAAGGGAGAGGAATGAACTCTTTCTCCCCTCTTTTTTCCAATGCAGAGGTCATGTTCCCATCTAGCTTCTAGGGAATAGAAGAGAAAGGAGTTATTTATCCTCTCCGTTCTGCAACTTCATTGTGTAATTATTTTGCTGAGGGTGGGGTGGATTTGACTCTGACTCTCAGCTGATCCCCCATCAGCTGTAAGTTGGCCTCTGACCAGCAGTCAGCTGAAAACTTATTCAGCAGCTGTTTGAGCTGATTGCTGTAATCCAGACATACCCGTGACCAGCTGACAGTCTGATTGAGAGTTTTAAACAGAATAAGTTTGACTGCCGAACAGATTTGCTGAGAAATTCGTGGTATCCTTAAAGCCAGTGGAACAGTGGCTTCCAGACTGTGTTCTTGAGAACCCCAAGGTCGTTTAGAAGCTTTCCCGGGGTTCTCCAGTGAGGTGTAGTGGTTAAGAGCACTGGTTTGGAGTGGTGGACTCTTATCTGAAGCTCCAGACTCTTATCTGGACTCTTATCTGGAGCTCCCATTTGGGGAGGAGCTGTCCATCAGTGGTAGAGCATCTCTGCTGCAAGCAGAAGATGCCAGGTTCAACTCCTGGCATCTTGAGGTAAAAAAAATGGGCAATAGGTGACATGGAAGACCTCTGCCTGAGACCCGGATGGAATAGACCATGCTGACCTTAACAGTCCAATGGCTTATACTAAAAAAACATGGTGTAGTGGTTAAGAGTGGTGGTTTGGATCGGTGGACTCTGATCTGGAGAACTGGGTTTGATTCCCCACTCCTCCACATGAGTGGTGGAGGCTAACCTGGTGAACTGGGTTTGTTTCTCCACTCCTACACACAAAGCCATCTGGGTAACCTTGGGCTAATCACAGCTCTGTTAGAGCTCTCTCAGCCCACCTACATCACAGGGTGCCTGTTGTGAGGAGAGGTAAGGGAAGGTGATTGTAAGCAGGTTTGATTCTCCCTTAAGTGGTAGAGAAAGTTGGCATATGAAAACCAACTCTTCTTCTTCGTCTTCAATGAGAACATCAGTGGTGGTGGAACAAGTTGCCTGAAAAATAGCTTGCTTGCCATTTATCCCTGTAATGTACAGTTCACAGATGGTGGCCAATGAGTGCGTCCCTAAAATGTTCCCTGTAATATGCACACACACATATTCTTGAAACTGCTATATACGAAGTTGGTCTGTTGGTCTATCAAAGTCAGTATTGTCTCCTCTGATTGCAGCTTTCCAGGATCTCAGGCGAAGGTCTTTCACTGCACCTGCTCTCTCATTCTTTGGGGCTTGAACACACACCTTCTGCATGCAAAGCTAATGCTCTGCCAGTGAGCCACACCCACCTCCTACTAAGCTGATGAAGAAAAAGTCTCTGAAGTTAGAAAGTTTTTTTAAAAAAAACTTATGCAATAATACGCCGTATCTATTTTTTTTTAATCACCAGTTATTTTTTCAGATTTTTAAACTGAATTTGAACAGGGTACTTTCTACTGGTTTTGTCATTGATTCTTTAGCTGTTCAGAAGTGTGGGATGTACTTTCAAACACATTTTATTCCACCACTAATCAACCATTCCATCCTTCCCCCTTCAGTTCATTCTCCCCCCCCACACACACACACACCACCAAAGGAATAGAGTACAGACAGAGGGAAAATGGAGGAAAAAAACATCTTTCTTTCTGTCCTAGTCTCTGATTCCAGCAACAAACGATCAAGACTTAATTGTGTGCTGCATCACTCCTCTGCCCAACATATAACTGGCTGGCAAACAGATACAAGAAGAACCTGATTGATTTAATCTCCTTGCATTTCTATTTTTATTGAGTTTTATTTTTAAGCATAAAATATCTTTAGAAAGTAGTTTTATGATTTAGCCTTTATGAAAGACCAGCTTTTTAAGAGAATTGTAATTTTTTTTAGGGTATTTCACTTCTATGAGTTATTTCTTGTAGATTCACATAATGACATTATAAATCTTTCTGTGGAGGCAATTACTAAGGCAGAAATGGCCTATTCCCCATTGGCTTTTAGGCTCAGCTTACTGACATATTACAAGCAGGCTTACCATGGTCATTAAAAACTGATCTGGGATTTATTGTGCCTCTTTAAACTCTCAGTACTTTGAAAAGTATTGAACAGAAAGGAATACAAGGTGAAGTTACAAAGAGATCCAACAAGGCAATCAAGGAGAAAATAGACTTAATTTATCCCACCAGGGCCTACCGGGGAAAAAAACAAAAAAGTTCCACAAAAATATTTGAAATTAAACTCTGGGTGTCTAATACAGAAAACTCGCAATAGGTCCAGTCATAATGAACAGAATTGCTCCTAAAGAGGTTTTGCAATTTAAAGGACACCAATACTCGTTCAGAGGGCAGATTTTTTTTTTAAAGCCACCCAATTTCAAAAGGGCTAAAAAGCTTGCAAAATATGTGGCCCAATGATCTTTTTTTCTCCCCTCCTAGAAACTCCGCCAAACGAGTCAAAGGATTGCTTTGTCAAAATAATGGAGACAGAGAACAGAGGCTGACACAAGCAAAATAATTTCTATTTGCTAAGTATTTTGTTTTTGAGCTCATTATCTATATTCATTGTCTGACCTGTGCAGAGCCTCATTAAGGATGGGAAGAGGCATTTGAAGCCACTCGGATGCTGAAATAGCCACGTGAAAAGTCATTAAGGATGGATCCCCCAAAGCATTTGGACAGAAGGATTTCTGACCGTGGAACACGACTTTCCCACCTCCTGTGGCAGTGCCAAATACTGAAGCGTTTCAGGAGGCATTTTAGGCTGGAGCGGGGAGATGAGGAAGTCACACTCCATGGGTAGAAATCCATCCATCTATGGAAAGGTTCCAGTGGATCCGAGTTATTGTTTGGCAAGCCTGGGCGGGGCATAAAGCAAATCCGTGTTTCACAAGGTATTGGGAGGCCTAGATTCAAATCCTGATTCTGCCATAGCACTCACTGGGTGACTTTGGGTCATCCACACACTCTCAGCCTAACCTACTTCACCGGTTTGCTGAGAAGACAAAAAAGAGGGGAGAGCCACGTACACTGCCGTAAGCTCCTTGCAGGAATGGCGGCGTAAAATATATAAATAGATCAACCCGGGTCCTTTTGGTGCCAGCGTGGTGGTTAAAGAGTGGTGGACTTCCAACAGATTGGACCTTGCCTTTTTAGCAGGGTTGGACTCCCAACAGATATCCGGCTAACTGAAATCTCCCATGACCACTGTGTCCAGTCTCTTTGAGAGCTTTGTAATCTGATCTAGGAGTGTCTCATCCAAGTCCTCTGCCTGGTTTGGTGGTCAATAGCAGACCCCCACCATAATATCACTATTTTACCCCTAGACTCTCAACTGAACTTCCATGCTCAGATTCATGTATTTCTTCACAAGTATACACATCCTTGACATATAATGCTATTCCTCCCCCCTTCCTTATCTCTCTATCCCTTTTAAACAAAGTCCCCCAACAAGCTTCCATACCAGAGTGGGTATTCAAACATGTGTCACCTAGATCATAGTCTGAAATACTAGCCAGTGTGGTGTAGTGGTCAAGAGTGGTGGACTGTAATCTGGAGAACCGGGTTTGATTCCCTACTCCTCTACATGAGTGGTGGACTCTAATCTGTTGAACCAGATTGGTTTTCCCACTCCTCCACATGAAGCCTGCTGGGTGACTTTGGGCTAGTCACAGTTCTCTTTGAACTCTCTCAGCCCCACCAATCCCACAAGGGTCATGACCGCACTAATGACATACCTCACATTTTCCTTGTTTTCAATCCCCAAGACTTGAAAATGAATACTAATTTTCTGATCGCACTTGCACTTTTTGAAAATGTCCTGGAAGGGGGGGGGGTGAGCTCGTCTGGAGTGCCCAAGTCATCGCTGCCTTCTATTCCACAAGTTTCTTTGCATTCAGATGATCAGCTAAAGGGTTAAAATCCCCACTGGGATTCTGCTCCTTGCTTTTGTCCTGGAGGGGGAGGAGAGCTCATTTGGGGCGCCAAAGTCACGGGTAGTTTTTTTAAAAAAAATTGAGCATTAGGTCTAACAAAGCATGGTAGGAGCGTTATGTCTTAAAAAAACAAAAACAAGTGAGCAAGCGATGGGGGAAATCTCCAGGGGAAGCATGTGTGTGTGTGCGGGGGGGAGGAAATCACCTTGCGCATGTGTTTTCCATGCTCTCAGCTGCAGTTGTTTGCTGGTGATCAGAAATGAATGGCGGGGAGGAGAGGGAAGGGAGGGAGATGGGTGGAGAAATGAATAACATGTCTCTAAATGATCACACCAAGGGGGAAGTCATCTTTAAAATGGAGAAAGGAAAAACTTCATCATATAAGCATATGCTCAAAGCACAGACAATCTGCGCTCTGAGATCATTTTCAAAATCAAAGGGAAGGCTTTTGGTGCCCTCAAACAAAGATAGGGCATTTCATTAAACGTTGAAAATGAGTAGTGCGGTCATGGCCAAGGTGTCTGTTGTGGGGAGTGGAAGGGAAAGAAATTGTTAGCTGGTTTGATTCTCCTTAAAAGGCAGAGAAAGTTGGCATATAAAAACAAGCTCTTCCTCTTTCTTCTTCCTTTGTTATGGATAATTTCAAATTGACCTTGCCAATGGATGCTGACAAGGTCCTTGGGAGTGAAAGTCATCACTTGGGCTCTTGACCAGAGGAGCAGAATCAGTGAGGGGAGGGGGTTGTCCTGTGGAGTTCCACAGGGTCCATTCACCTATGCTTTTCAACATTTGTAAGAGGCCAAGGAATGAGAGCATCGGAAGCTTTGGAGTTGGATGTCATCTGCATATCGATGACACCCAACTCTGCATTTGATTATCCAAGGCTCCAGATGTGTCCATCCTGGCTCTGGACCAGCACTTTGAGTTGGCAGCCAGTTGGCTAAAGCAGAAAAAGCTGAAGCTGAATCCAGAGAAGAAAATATTGATGCTGGTCAGAAAGGCTGATGTTTCAGAGGGGTTTGATCCACTTATTGAAGATGAAGTGGAGTTGGCATTTGCAAAGCAGGTTAAGAGCCTGGGGTGCTCATGTAGTGTAGTGGCTAAGCTTATATTCTTCCATCTGCATCTGGCTTATTCACAAATCTTACCCTTCTTGGACTCAGTTGATCTGGACACCAATCCGCGCTTTAATAATCTTATGGTTGGACTACTGTAATATCCTCTACATTGGGCTGCTCTTGAAGACAACCCAAAATTTCAGCTGGGTCAGAATGTGACAGACTGATTATTATCAAGGGCTAGCCACCAGGAACAAATCCTAAAACAGATACCTGCTATGACGCACCCCCTCTTTTAACCGCTTCAATATCCCACTTTCTCAGCCCGGCCGTATATGCTGATGGAAAAGCGTTGGCCTGAGTATATTTGTGAGGAGATTATTTTCCTTCTCCTCCAGTCCCACACCAGTATTTACCTCAGAGAGAAATATGACACAAGGCTTTTTAACTTAAACAGACAAAACAGGGAAGTTTATTGAACAGAACAGAGCTCACAGAGATTGATTTTCAAGGAAAAGGCAGAAATTGGAGGGAAAACTCAGTCAGGTTTATCTACATAAGTTTACTTCAGAGATAGCTTAGATGTTTTCTTCACTCAAGTTCTTTCAGTTCTTAGTTTCACGCTTACTCAGATTCAGACTCTCAGACTCTGTCCCCAGCCTAGCTCACAGGACCGAAGGAAGTCTGAGTTCCTTTCCCTCCTCAGAGAACTCACAGACGTTTGGGGAAATATCCAAAATCCCTCTTCCAGTTCTCTCCCTGATTACCCCACCTCAGTGGCTGTAATCCTCCACACCTCCCTTCTACCAGAATAGCTCTACCTCAGAGACTAATTCCCCTTTGTGACCTGAGAATGGGCCCTTCTCACTCCTGTCACTACCACAGGTTGTGTGTTTCAATAGCTTTGGCTTTAACAGAACCCTCAAGTTCACAGAGTACACTCTGGCTTCCACTCAGTCTCGCTACCAAGCTTCCAATCTATCACAGCCTTCTCTGGCTGGTCCCAAGCTTCGACTACTTTCACAGCCTTCTATCCAGGCTGGGTCCCAAGCTTCGAATGATTTCACAGCCTTCTATCCAGGCTGGGTCCCAAGCTTCGAATGCTTTCACAGCCCTCTATCCAGGCTGGGTCCCAAGCTTCGAATGCTTTCACAGCCTTCTATCCAGGCTGGGTCCCAAGCTTCGAATGCTTTCACAGCTTTCTATCCAGGCTGGGTCCCAAGCTTCAAATCCTTTCTGTCTCTCAGAGCTCAGAGTGTCAACTCTCTGGCTCCGCCCACTCTTGGTCTGTCAGCTCTTGCTGAAGATTAACCCCTTATCCGTCACATCTGCCTATCTTAAAACAAATGCCTGTTCATTTCTGAGTCAAAGTCAAGGTGTTGATAATGTCCTTTATGGCCTTGTAGTTACGTATCTAAAGGACCATCTCCTCCCATATAACCCTCTAGATTCAAACATGGGTCTCTCAGATCCTAGTCCAACACTCTACCCATCGGGTAGCTGACAATCATATAAGACAATCATATAATCACATGCTCTTTCCTTTGGAGTTTAGAATATCAATTGAGAAAGTAGGGATCTGGGAGAGAGGCAACAGATATAGAAGAGGGAGGCAGAGAGGAGTTATCAGTGAAAGAAATAATATGTGTGTAGACTTCGAGCCAGTTGGGATGAGGCTGATCCTTAATTTCCAGGGTTAATCTCAGCAACTAAATACAGTTGGAAATTGGTCCCCTAGTATTAATAATGCATTCATTTAAAAATGATAAAAGGCTTGTATCTTTCCAGTGTCATGGCCAATGTCACTTCTCACTAATGTGACTGGCACTTGCTATAGGCTCAGAAATGCCAATTAGAATTAAAACTGCTATTTTTAAATACATTTCCTGGCAAAAATTAAAGAGAATTTTAGAGTGATGGGTCTGTTTCCGTGTAAAATACAAATGCAACTCACCAAAGGGAGGTGCATTTTTGAAGCTCTTTTGACAGTTTGGTTTCCAGTTGAGTTAGGGACGTTGATGCTTTCGAAAGTAGGTTGACCAGTTTGGTCTATCAGGATATGGAAGATGCCATACTAACCCCCTGTGGAATGTCATAACTTCGACCTTCAGAAGAACCTCATTCCTCACCCAGTAGCTCTAGAAATTTACTATCCAGACAGTTGATAAGGCCAAACTGACTTAACTTCATTAGCAGAACTATATAATGTTCCAGCAAAGTGTCCCATCAGCTAGTAGTTTCCACAATAGCTAGATTCAAGTCCAGTAGCACCTTAGAGACCAATGAGATTTTTGGGGTATAAGTTTTCGATTGTCAAAGCTCTCTTCACCAGATACGAATTGGAATGGAGATTTCTGAGACCTTATATCCCAGTCAGAAGTTGGGAGGGGTGTTGCAGTGAAGGAATTGCAGTGAAGGAACTCCGGATGCAGAGGTACAATATGCTTAGTAATTAGCTTAATCAAAGCAGAGAGGAAATGCTTGGAGGCAGAAAATTAGCATCTGTAGTGAGATAAGAATCCAGTGTTCCTATTCAGCCCTGGGGGTTCTGAACTTGCGAATGAACTCAGGTTAAGCAATCTCATGTTGTAATCTCCTTTTGAGGCTTCTTTGTTTGAGGACTTCCCCTGTCAACAGTGGAATGACCTGGAAGATTAAAACATTTCCCCCACTGGTTTTTGAATGTTCTGTTTTTTTTTATATTGGATTTATGTCCATTTATTCTTCTGTGTAGAGACTGACCTGTCTGTCCAATGTAAAGAGTAGAAGGACATTGCTGACATTTGATAGCATATATAATGTTGGAAGATTGACAAGTGAATGAACCTGAGATTGTATGGCTGGTGCTGTTAGGTCCACTGATTGTGTTGTCAGAGTGAATATGAGGACAGAGTTGGCATGTTGGTTTGTTGCAGGCTGTGGTCCCAGAGCCTGTGTCCATGTTAGGAAGGGCATTGATGTCATTTAAAGTTGTTTAAAGTTAGAAGAAGAAGAAGAGTTGGTTTTTATACCCCGCTTTTTCTCTACCTTTAAGGAGTCTCAAAGCGGCTTACAACCATCTTCCCTTCCCCCCCACAGGCACCTTGTGTGGTAGGTGGGGCTGAGAGAACTGAGACTAGCCGAAGGTCACCCACCAGGCTTCACGTGGAGGAGTGGGGAAACAAACCCGGTTCACCAGATTAGAGTCTGCCGCTCATGGGGAGGAGGGGGGGAATCAAACCAGATTAGAAATCTTCACTCTTAAATACTACACCATGCAGTTAGGAGGCTGTATGTGGGAAAGTAAAGGTTTGCCTCCCAATTAGGGTTGTACAAAAAACAAAAAAAATCAGTAAATTTCAGGTTTGGGTTTATTTGGCCTGTTTTTTTTGGGGGGGGGGAGTAAACCCAGAATAAGCCAAATACACATACTGAATTTATTTCTGGGTTTCCCCCCAAAATTGGACCCATTTTAGTTTATGGGGAAAATTTTGAAGTTCCTGTGGGGGCATTTGTGGAGGTAGAGTTCACAAATATTCAGGTTAGCTTCAAGGGACTCTTGTTGCATGAACCCTGAAGTTTGGTGAGGATTGGGTTAGTGGGTCCAATTTTTGGGGTCCTGAATGGGTTGCCTCCCCTCCTCCATAGAGAAGCATTATAAACTACAATGCTTCTCTATGGAGGAGGGTGTCAGCGTATGAAGGAGGGATTTGCTATGGAGGAGGCATTTTCAGGGTAGCTTCAAGGGACTCTCCTTGCATGAACTGCAAAGTTTGGTAAAGTTTAGGACAGGGAGTCCAATTTTATGGGGTCCTGAAGGGGTTGACCCCCTCCTCCATAGAGAAGCATTGTAAAGTTTACAGTGCTTCTCTATGGAGGAGGGGGCAACCCCTTTGGAACCCCATAAAATTGGACTCCCTGACCCAATCTTCACAAAACGTCAGGGTTCTTGCAAGGACAGTCCCTTGAAACTACTCTGAAAATTTGGGAGCTCTACCTCCAAAAATGCTTCCCCCATAGTCCATTAAAAAAATTCCATAGGAGAAAGCCTGGGGAAAACCGAAGCCGAAAAAAGGCAAATACATATTTGACTGATTTGGCAATCGGCTATCCAGCTTCAGCTTTATCCCCAGTTTTAATATTCAGGTTAAATTAAAGCCGAAAAAGAGTTTTTCGGGTTTATTTTCAGTTCGGGTTTATCGATACACAGAACCCTACTCCCAATGCCTGTGAAAGAGAAGTATCATTGTCCAGAAAAGATTGTAGGTTGTTAATAATGTGTTGAACCAGTTTGAGCTGCGAGCTGTGTGTGATCACCGGTGGTATTCTGTTGTTGTTTATTTTGGGCCTATCTATCCCCTGGTATCATGCTGGCTTTGTTCATCTGTTTCCTTACTACATCAGGTAGGTATTGCAATTCCAAAATGTCTGTTATAGATCTTGCAGGTGGGAATCTCTGTCTGAGGGATCAGAACAGATGCAGCTGTAGCCTAGAACTTGGCTGTAGATGATGGATCGTTTGGTGTATTTAGGATAGTGACTGGAGGCATGTAGATATGTTTGGCAATCAGTACGTTTCAAGTGAAGCCTGGGGAGGGAGCTCAGTGGGGATGTGATACCATAAACTCTACTTTCCAAAGCTGTCATTTCCTCCAGGGGAACTTTATTTATTTATTTATTTTATTACATTTATATCCTGCCCTCCCCAGCAGAGATCAGCTGTAATTCTGGGAAAACTCCAGTCCCCACCTGGAGGTTGGTAACAATAAAGGTAAGCCTCTAAGCAGCATGCAAAAAACAAGCGTGTTTTGAATTCTGCACATTGAAGCAGCCATAAGTAAAAAAAAACACCTCTATGTGTCTTTCCGTCACTTGAAGCCATCAAAAACTCTGGTGTCATACCACCACCCAAAACACTTGACCTGATAAAGGTCAGAATTTGTTCCCGAACACACATGTAAAGAATGATGGAGAGTCATTTCATTTCATTTCATTAACCTTTATTGGCATACCAAAGACAGAGATAGAAACAACAACAACAAAATACCTCCAAAGGGCAATACATATAAGTTACAGTCGGGTTAATAAAACTTTTCTTGTTCTTTAAGAACTCCTGTAAGAAATTCAGCCACGGTAGCAATAATTTTGGGATCATGGTCACTCAAAAGAAATTTGCATTTCGCTTCATTACTCCTGTATGTCTTGTACTGGAGCAAAGTAGATAGCAGTTTATCCCGCAGAGTCACATAGAAGGGGCAATCTAAAAGGATGTGGTCAATTGTATCTAACAAGTTTAAACCGCATGTGCATAGGCGTTCATGTCTAGGGATCTGGAGGTATCGGCCTAAGAGCATCCTAGATGGGAATGCATTAACCCTAGCTAATAGAAAAGCGTGGCGTTGAGAAGGTATCTCTAGGTTATCTAGATACCTAGCCATTTTACCCGATCCATTATTAAGGCCTAGGGCCGCCGGAGAGCAGATGGGGGGAAGAGCTGGGTTAAAATTCTGCAATTCTACATCAAGGAGATGTTGCTTGATTCTTTTAAAGATGTAAGATTCATTGGCCAGAGCAAGATTATCTAAATCAATTCCAATTTGACAGAGTCTAGATCTAATCAATATGTCCCATGAGAAATAATGAAGTTCACTTTTCAAGAAATATAAAAGGGAACCTGGCTCAGTTTGAAAATATAATTTGAGCCAATATCTTATTGTTTGAATCCAGGCTTTGGTGGCAATCAAGTTTTGCCCAGTTTCATAACAAATTGTGAAATATGAGACACATTTAGGTATCCCCAATATTTGTCTAAGAAATATGGCTTGGATGTTCTCCACTTCTTGATTAAGAGTTCCAAGCCATAAGGGAACTCCAAACAGAAGTTGGGGGAATATTTTCAAATTCAGGATTTTTATCACTGCAGGAACACACTGATTCCCCTTCGCGTAGAAAAACTGCTTGAGTTGTTTTAAGGAAATCCTGGTGGCTTTAATAGTATTTTGTCGATGTATAGACCAATTGAGATTATAGTTATAAGTAATTCCCAAATACTTATAGCTTTTAACTTGTTCAATTGAATCCTTCCCAATGTGCCACTTGTATGAGGACCATTTTTTGGAAAATACCACTACTTTTGATTTGGAGGAGTTAATAGAAAGTAAATTAAAATGGCAATAATTATTAAAAGCATCTAAATATCGCTGGAGGCCTACTTTAGTGAAAGAAAGAATGATGGTGTCATCTGCATAAAGAAGTAGAGGTAAAGACTGGGACCCTAATTTAGGTGGATGACCATTAACTGAACCCAATGACTGCGCTAGATCAGAAAGAAAAATATTAAAAAGTAGGGGAGCTAAAACACACCCTTGTTTAACGCCTCTTTGAATTAAGATTTTCTTAGTCAGTCCACCATTAGATGGAGAGTCAATGCATTTGCCATAATACAAATATCTTTTATTCACTCGATGGGAGATGCAAATGCACTTCAAAAACCTCAGGATGCAATACAACGATCCGTTATGCACAGGAAAGACCTGTTGATGTCTGTGGAACTCCGGCAGGAGTAACTAAGGGTAGGGATGAAGCCTTCAGTCTCTAATTGTGTCTACGGAATCTGGCTCCACATATATAGGAGTAATTTAAAATTATTTTTCCATTAACACAAGCTCATTCCGACTTACATTCCATTCTTGGAACATGCATACTGCGCATTGATTTACACTTTAGCAGTAATAACTTTTGGCTATTAGAGAGCTCTTATTATCTTTTTTTTTTAAATTGGCTTTAAGCATTTGGAGACTCATCTCCAAACCTTGTGGAACAGAAGGGATCCCAAGGCAGAGATTCTGTATGAAGGCTAGGGTAATGCCCTCATCACTTCCCATAACACTGCACATATTTCCGTAATCGGAATACATATTACTTTAGCAGCCTTGTGCTATTATTCAAAACACCGAGACAATAAATTTTGTTCAAATTCCAGGAGTGTAATTTTGCTGTCGGAGGATCCAGATTCTTAAGTAAGATGATTGCTTTTGACTATTAATGCAAATGTTATTCCAACTTTTGGCAGCAGGGCATATTCTACCTACAAGCTTCTTTATGATCCTTAGGTGGTATCTGTTCAGCTGAACTAGTGATTGATCTAGTTGAAACTAGACCTAGGCATAAAATATGCAAGGATTGGAGGGAAATGTCATATTGGCAGAGCTGTACATTGACCATCATCACTTTGCAGTCCAGGGTTTTGATACTGTTCTAGATTTGTTCAACTCTCTTGTGTAGGGTTGCCAGCTCTGGGTTGGGGGTGGAGCCTGAGGAGAGTGGGGCTTGGGTGGGGAGGGACTTCAATGCCATAGAGTCCAATTGCCAAAGTGGCCATTTTCTCCAGGGGAACTGAACTTTTCTCCAGGGGAACTGTTGCCTGGAGATCATTTGTAGTAGTGGGAGATCTCTAGACACCATCTGGAGGTTGGCAGCCCTTCTCTTGCACGAGGCCCTGGATGAAAACATGCATTGATAGACATATCCAGCCAGTACAATGGAACCTAGGTGAACATACAGAGTGTGACTGCACAGCCAGATATGCATCAGCAATGGTCATGTACACTGCAACATGTATCTAGTGTGGTTAGGGGGATGGGGGTTTCTTTTTCTGAAATTAACTTCTTTAGATATAGCCACTGATTCCTCTTATTCTCTTTTAAGAGAGGAATTACTCTTTCATTTTTTCTTTGTAAATAAATCAATGCACCCTTTTGTAACTTCAGCCCTTGCAGTTGTTTTATGTTGCACACCACAGGCTGCTCCTCTAGCAGAAGGTTAGGAATGTTTGGGAAGACATTGCCTGCCTCTGAGCATCTACAGAGTGAAATTTTGCAGAACTGCTCTTCCTGCTCCTCCTTTCTTCAAATTTCTTTTTGATCAAAACAAAATTGAGTAGAAATGGATTCTAAATTACTAAAAAAAAAAATTCATTTATGTCATTTATAGTCCACCTTTCTCACTTGGACTTAAAGCGGATTACACAGAGTGAGCCAATACAATCAACAAGATGGTACATTTAATAAACAATGAGATTGGAGTTGGGTTGTAGAAGCAATCAGAAGTCTAAAATCAGAACTGAAGCAAGGCATGTGTCAACATGACACATTAAATGATGCAAAATTACACAATAGGATCCAGCCCACAGCAAATTATACACAGTAGTACAGACCACAGTGCCCAGTCATTTATTCAGTGCTATCCTATCACCTGTGTAGAAAAGCCCTCTTGAATAATTCAGTTTTGCATAGTTTGTGGAAAGCCAGGAGAGTGAGTGCTTTCCTGACCTCCTTAGGCAGACCATCCCACTGATGGTGGGGGCCACAATAGAGAGGGCATGTGTATGGGCAGTTGTTGATTTTATCCAATCTTAGGATTGCCAACCTTCAGGTCCTAGCTGGAGATCTCCTACTATTACAACTGATCTCCAGCAGAAAGAGATCAGTTCACCTGGAGAAAATGGCCGCTTTGGCAACTGGACTCGATGGCATTGAAATCCCTCTCCTCCCCAAACCCTGCCCTCCTCAGGCTCCACCCCCAAAACCTCTCGCCAATGGGGAAGAGGGACCTGGCAACCCTGTGCAGGTTGGTACCTGCATAAGGCCCTACTTGGATCAGCTCAACTTTTTTGCTGCCTTTCATTGGGTTGGATCAACTGGAAACGTTCACAGAAGGTTCATAGAATCAGAGCAGATTCCCCCTCCCCACTTTCTCCTGGCAGCCTGCCAGTTGTCCTCCCTGAGGATCAGGACAGGACTGTGAGCAAAATTTGCCACAAGATGGGGGCTGCAATGATGAGGGGAAAGCAGGTAACATCACTTTTTGGCGGTCAATCCACAAGCACTGGAATCAGTTTGAGAAGGGTTCTTCCGCACGTTTGTCCTCCCTTTGCATTTTCAAAGTTGAGGAGTCAATTTCTTTTCTTCTTCACTTGCCTTAAATAATGAGGTTTTAAAGGGAGGGTGCTGTCATTGGTGGCATCACATCTACCCCCCTTTTATTTTTTGCACATGCTTATATTGTTATATTGATATTGTAACTGGTTTTTCTTTTCTTTTTAAAAAAGGCACTAAAATATCAATATAGTGTTGCAATAATAGTTTAAGCACGTTCTCTAAATTCTCAGTTTTCATTTTTTTAAAAAATAAATAAATCTCTAGTTTCTTCATTTGCGGAGATATGCCTTTTTCCTTATAACTCTGTGAGGGAAGGGGCTGGCTACCTCTTCTTTTTTAAAAAAACGAAAGCTAGGAATTCAGAGAACCTGCTTAAACTATCGTTATGATACTATATTGATATAGCGATATTTTAGTACCTTTTTTAAAAAATCAAAAGCAAAACCATTCATTGGGGGGGGGGAATGAGTGGTTTGATGATGATGATGACGACGACAGTCCAATCATCAAAAAGTGGGCTAGAGGTAGGTGGGAGCGTGTGGGACAAAGAAAACCAGCAGAAACATTATGCACCAGGAAAAAGCTGACTCAAAATCAGCTTCCAGAAAAAGATCAGGGTAAAAACGGTCTCAAATGAACTGGAAGAAAATGAGCGGGGGACGGGGGGATGGACGACGACAACAACAAAACTAACATGAAAACTAAAGGCACAAAAATGCATGCAGAAATCAAAGGATACACTAAGAGGCCAGAAATGGTGGAAAAAATCCATGCGGAAAAGCCCTCTTTCTTCTGCTCCTACCTTGAATCCCTGTCAAAGTTTAGATTGGTTACTCCTCAGAAGGAGGCCTTGCCCTTTCATTTATATAAATTGCTGAGTACATAGGTGACCCTACATAAAAATAATAAATTACAGGTGGAAGGGTACCATAAGATGGGCTTGACCAATGGGTATAGAGGAAGGAAACTGTAGCAATGCCAGAACCTTATATATTTGTTGAGAAAAGAAACTCTCCTGTCTTTCTACTCCTCGAGGGAAAGGATCTTAGGAGAGTAGGGTTGCCAAGTTCCCCCTCCCAATCGGCGGGAGGTTTTGGGGTTGGGGTTGTGCTGGCCGTGTCCGTGCATGGGTGTGCGCACGCAATGACAGCACTTCTGGTTTTACTTCCAGAAGTGCCACATTGCCGTGGCCAATTTTAACATGCAAAACTCCAAATTTTTAGGTTTTGAGTGCTAAAACATCCATGGCGATGTGTCGCTTTCAGAAGTAAAACCAGAAGCACCATCATGAGATGGTTGGTTTTCTTTCACAATGTGACACAAATGTTTGCAACTTTGAAATAATACTTGCGTTTGCATAATGTAGGTTGTGATACAAAGGTGTATAAAATGTCCTATTCATATCCCACCTTCCTAAATGAAACTGTTTGACTTGAATTCAATCCAATCTTTTCTCGGTAAGTCCAGTTCATTAGAGGAAACGAATGATTTAAGCTACCTTGATAACTTCTTCCAGAGGTATAGGATTATAAATCAGTCATGTGACTGTTAGAAGGGCTTTGGGGAGTTTGACAGTAGTTCACGTTGGAGAAGGGAAGACGGGGGAAGGGGAGTTCTTGTTATTGGTTTGTTCTGTAAGATGTTGGTGCTCGAAATTTCCACTTAAGTCTGCATTAGCTACAGGCACTTCATTTGCAAAAATAAAAGAAACAAACTGTAAAATATTCACTGAAATGCTTGACGCCGCAACTGGAGAGAAGAGTGCACCTTCAAATAAATACCATTTACTCCTTAAAAAAAAAAATCTCACCAGTTCAGTTTAAATTTTAAAAGTATTAGTGGCATTTATCTCTCTGTCTCCTTTTTATTTTGTCTGTCTTCCTCCTGTTTGTGTTTTGTGTGAAATTTCAAGAGATGAATCCCATTTTCTATTAATTCAATGGCTGTCATCTTGCATTACCTCATGCAGCACAGATCACAACAATGAGATCTTAGGGTTTTAAATTAATAATATTGCAACACATCACTCTGTTAAAGGGTTGTACTCATCCATAGCATGCCAGCTCTGAGGTACCTTGCCTGCGGTCTGATGCCTTCTGTCGTTCGGGTGGGCTAGAATTGCACAAATCCAGTTGCAAAAAAAATCTATAATTGGTAACTTGAATACTTGGTGGTCACAAGGGGAAAAAAACACATTAATTTAATATGGTGTTGAGATTTTAACAAGGTGAATTTTGCTTTAAAAAAATAAAATAGTTGCGGGGGGAAGCTTTAGGGAGTTGGAGATCTGTGCTTTCTGAGTGGCATTTTCCACACCTACAAATACATACTGACAGACAAGTATATTGCATTGCAATTACCTTACATACAATGTCAGCTAAAAGCTACATGTAAAGCCAGAATCTCAGATTGGCTAGGCATCAGGGAGTAGGCTATAGATTCCATTAACTATTAAAAGTTGAAATTAAATTTTATAGCTGTTAATTCCGAAGAGCCAAGGGGCGGGGGGGTGGGGAGAAATTGGCATCTGAGTAAATCATCAAAACCACTAAAAATTCAGGAAGGAATATCACATTAAGCCTAGAGGAAAATAACACACAAGATCAAAACTGCATCCTATCGAACATTTACTGTTGTTATTCAGGCATCTTTTTCCTTTCTTTTGGCATGTTGAAACAAATGTCTTACTGAAAATAGGCTTAGCTGGAGAAAAAGATACAGGGAGCGGAATAAAGAGAGAAAGAAATATACCTACATTCATATCTTTGGGACGGCACAACATTTTAATGATATAAAACATATGCATATCCGGGAGTGTCTTCTGTCTGTTTTTAATCCCCACCTCAGAGCTCATAAGACTTGTATTTATCCATAAGTCTAGGATGCGTTCAGTAAACAGGCAGTGAAATTTGTATATGGCATTCATTAAGGGAGGTTGCCAATTGTCAAATTAGTTTCAGCCCAACCTGCTGAGTGTAAATGCAAATTTACCACCTTTGGTGCTGCCTCACTTTACAGCAATTGATTTATGTTTGAACGAGAAAGGTTTTTTTTAAAAAAAAGAAAAAGAAAGAAAGAAAAAGGAAGAAGTTGTCTTTTGAAGCTTTGCTATCTATGCCCGGGTGCCTTTGTCCAGGTGTCTTGGGGAATCTCCTGCCGCAATTTTGATCCTTGTGTTCCAAAAGCCTTAGAGAGTCAATCCAGGTAACTTAAAAGTGTGATATAATCAGAAAGGATTTGGAAATAAAGTCTTTGCCTTGTCACATTAATGCGGCCCTATCAAGTGGCAGTTTATCAAGAGGCAGCTCACAAGGTTTTAATGAGCATGCTGCCTGTTCTTGTACAATACTAATTAATCCCATTTTTTCCACACTGGTGTGATTGCTTCATGAAACCCACATTGTTTTATGCTCAGCAGCAAAGCGGGCTCTCGCTGATTAAATCTCCTTCCCAGTGCTGGAGCCTGACAACTGAATTATACCTTGCTCAAAATAATAATGGGTATCAGCTAATAAATACGGTTTAACACACACAAAACTATGCAGCCAAAATCACACTACAAAATAGGAGTTTGACTTATAGGCACAGCAGTGTTTCATTAAACATCTGTATTATAATTCACTGGTTTTCCAACTGATGTAATAACTTAATTGATGAGAACAAAGACAAGCTTATTTATTCACCCAATTGCTTGCTTCTTGACTAACGTCCCCCCCCTTTTTTTTTCTTCCCCTTTGGCGTTATTGTGGAAATAAATATGCAATATTCTTTTTATAGCAGTCTAATTTAGCCCCCCTTTCTCCCCCCATTGAGAAATCAACATCACAATCTGTTTCTGACAAGTTCTTGCTACAGAGTAGCAAAGGCTCATTATGATAAGACAGCATTGTGTTGTTTACCCTAATGCTGAGGCCTTCCAGCAAAGGTGAAAGAAGAGTTGTGCTTCAGGCAGTTAAGGAATAATTGCCTGCAACTTCCCATTAGAATGTTCCGGAAAGCTAGAATTACCTTTGTCCCCCCCATCCATAGGATTGCCATCCTCCAGGTAGTAGTTGGAGATCTCCTACTATTACAACTGATCTCCAGCTGATAGAGATCAGTTCATTTGGAGAAAATGGCCACTTTGGCAATTGGACACTATGACACTGAAGTCCCACCCCTCCCCAAAACCCGCCCTCCTCAGGCTCTGCTCCAAAAGCCTTCTGCCGGTGGCAAAGAGGGACCTGGCAACCCTACCCATCCACCTAAGCCTTCAAATGGTTTGAGTCCTAAGCCCCACCCTCCCCCATCCATGTTCTAATCAGGAGTGTTGTCCCTATTTCCTTACTCCAGGGGTAGATGCAGATAACAATTTTACCACTCACTGCCACCTAAATCTTTCCTTCCCACTTGATGAAAAGATTCATAGAACTAGATTTTTTTTAAAAAAACCTATACTAGGATACAATATCTCATCCCTAATACACTAGTCATCTATGGGTAGGGTTGACAACCTCCAGATGGGGTCTGGAGATCTTCCAGGATCACAACTTATCTCCAGACTACACAGATCAGTTCCCATGGAGAAAATGGGTGCTTTGTAAGGTGGATTCTATGGCATTATAACTGAGGTCCCTCCCCTCCTCAAACTCCACCTTCCTCAGGCTTCACCCCCCAAATCTCCAGGAATTTCCCAACCTGGAGTTGGCTACCCTGTCTGTGGGTCAAAGAGATGTGGCAGGAATCATGGATCCCCATCAGTCTGTAAGTGGTAAACTAGTCGTGTGTAAAACTATAATATAGATTGGGTCCACAAGCAAAGGGAGGGTTTAAGCCTTCCACATCCATTTGGTGTCATTAACCAAAACCAGGCTTCTTGTGTTGTGATTAACCTTTTAAAGGGAAAAATACAGGATTTAAAGAAACATGTCTGTTTTCCCTATAAAACCGAGCGAAGTCCAGTTTTGCTTCAAGAAACTGAGTTGGGTTTGAAGGGCTAAATCCCCATTTTTATTCCTGCATGGCCCTCACCCTAACCATGGCAATTTACAAACTCTTTTGGCTCCATATTGGCCTCCCAAGTGGCAAGGAGAATTCTCCCACACACCTGGTGAAACTGTGTGGTCAAAAATATGTGGTTCAGCCACCCAGAGCCTGTAGAGATGATCAGATTAATTTGGTATGAGCTGTTTCCCTCTGGGTAGCTTGTTCACCCAGTTGTAGGTTAAGGACTTTACCACACATTATGTGTATATGTATGGGGGAATGTGAGGTAAAATGGCCATCTGTCCAAACCAAACAATCAGTTTCCCTTGTTGTTACATTCAGACTGTAATAAGTTTCCATTTGGGCTGCCTGTCTCCATTCAGAGACTAAATCAAATTAAGATTGTTGTAGAAACTGAAGAATTCCTTGGGGCAGGAGTAGAAAGGTACAGAACCTTGCACTGAGGTTCCTTTTCCTCTAAAAAGTTTTAGCCTCGTATTCATAACACTGTGGCAACAAGTGCCAGTCAAAAAAAAAAATTATCTAGATGTGTTTTACATTGCTTAAGAATCCCTATTTTGCAGTTCGACGAGGCCTTCCCGGTTGGACGTGCTCCAGGGAGCCAATAAAAGAGAAAAAGCAAGCCTTAATGTTGACCGTAATAGTGATTTATAAGAGGGCTAGCTTCAGATGCAAGGAAAGGCAGTGTTTATTATTTATTTCCCTCCTTTTCTACAATGCCGGCAGCTCACTAGTCACCTTACAGTCAAATAGGATGGAAAGGATATAAGAGCAACACAAGCATCGATTCAGCATTGCCTCTGTAATTAAAAGGAGGGGGGTTACTTTCTCTGTAGTTTGGGGGGGGGGCACAGCTAAACCAAAGACAAAATCACTGAATGTCTACTAAAGTTTTTTGTTTGAAAAAGTAAAGTGTATGTATAGATTGAATGTAGTATATTGGTTTATGAGCCTGACCCACAAATCACAAAGTCTCAGGTTCAAACCGACTTCCCTTTGTTATGAATAATGGTCTAGAGAAAGTTGTATTTTTTCAATCTGGAGCCATCTATTGTTGGATACTGCCTTATCATGATTTATTAAAATATGTATATCTCACCCTTCCCATGTGGCTCAAGGCAATTTATAATTAAATGTTAAAAACACACAAAATATAATAAAACCACATCAAAGAAAAGATTTGCAGCTTAAACCCTGTTAAAAGCCTCCATAAACTAAATGGCCTTACAGCACCACCCAAAAGACAGTGCCCCTCTCACATCCATAGGGTGCCAGTTCCAAAGGGCAGGGGCCACTATAAGAAGAGTCATAAACTCTGGTACGTGTCAAGATGCAGGAGAACAATTAAAAGATGGCAACCAGAAGCCTGCAATTGGTATGAGGGGACATATGGGGGCACCAGGCCAAGGCTGAATGGTGTGGTAGTTAGTCTAATGATTGCCACCAGTGAGACCTCCATTAAGGGACATGAAGAGGGAGAAGGAGGGGAACCTTTTTAGGGCAGTGTTGTCCTCCAAGTCCATCCCTGCTCTGTTCCCATGACTTTGCTTTACAGAAGCAAGGCTTGGAAGGCTCAGCCATATTTTTGCGGTTACTTAGCAACCTCCCAAATAGCCACTGAGAACTCAATGGGCATTCTTTTCTTAAAGTTACAAATGTGGTTTCTACTATATGGGGGGATTTTAATCCCCTGGGTCTTGTTGTTGTTTGTTTTTTGGTGTTTTTTGTTTGGTTGGTTGGTTTTAGATTTCAGATTTTTCTGCAAACTTGGGAAATGCCCTTGAGCCAACCCTGTTTTCAGCTCCGCTACTTGGGATCTATCAGTCTAAAGTGCACAAGCACTAAACTGTGTTCTATTCTGACACTTTGACATTAATCCCATTTTATATCAATGAAAACAATTAAGGCAAGATCTTTGTGAGCTCTCGTTGGCCTCGTGCTCACTCCCAGCAACCTTGCAACAAACAGGAAAAGACTACTCATGGGCTTTTTTTTAGGTCCATGGGAGAACAGCCAACTGCTCCTCAAAGGGTTGCCACTGCCAGCACTAACTCAGCAGATGCTGGGAAATTCAGAGGGCAGTGCCTGAGAAGGGTGGAGTTTGGGGACAATGTGATGTCACTTCCAGGTGGCACTCTAGGGATTTGCACTAATATCTACAGTAAAGTCCACAAAAACATGGGAAAATTCCTAGAGCATTGTTTTCCAGGCCTTTTTCTTCTCTTTCTCAATTTCTTGGATGTGAGGGTGGGGGCTTGCTGCTGCTGGCATGCAAAAGTGGCAAGTCTAGCCCCTCACAGAGAGAACATTGTTTAATATGCAGAAAGGACAATCAGACAACTGGTAAAGAAAACCAGCAGAAGCAGGAAATTAGAATGAAGAGTCCTGTTCAGTAAAGCACAATAGGGACGAGAAACAATGATATAAAGGTGATTATCGTTCTGGACAAGTACATTCCAAGGATAGGAGGACATGGATTTCAAGAAAGCCCATTAGGCTTACCAGGTCCCTTTGCTCCACCTGCGAGAGCTCTTCAGCAGTGCGCGTCCAGCGCGACACACCTTCGTCACTTCCGATTTTACTCAGAAGTAACACGGATGCTCTACCAATCTCAGCCGAAACTCTATGGTTTCCATAGAGTTTCGGCGGAGGTTGCTACAGCGTCTGCGTCACTTCCGGGTAAAACCAAAAGTGACGTGCGCGCGTTGCGTGGACGTGTGTGCATGCGTTACCCGCCGGCCCTCAGGTGGTCGGCGGGCAGCCCGGTGGACTGGCGGGATTTTACCCGCCACCACTGGGCACTTGGCAACCCTAACGCCCATTGAGGTTCCATAATTCACAAGGCCATGCAGGAATTAATAGGAAAGGGTGGTCAGTAGGTCACCAACGTCCAAGTATTAGCTGGAGATCTCCTGCTATTACAACTGATCTCCAGCCAACAGAGATCAGTTCACCTGGAGAAAATGGCCTCTTTAACAATTGGACTGTATGACATTGAAATCCCTCCCCTCCACAAACCCCGCCCTCCTCAGGCTCCGCCCCAAAAATCTCCAGGTATTTCCCAACCTGGAGCTGCCAACCCTAGTGGTCAGATCTGAACCGCTCAGCTGAAATGCTAGTTGAGCATTCACCAAAAGCATCCTAACGCCTAAGTCCTGTTTAAATCCATCTTTAAATTCCTTCAAACGACAGTACGGATCCCTTTCCGCTTCATATAGCTTCTGCATTATTGCCTAATTATTTTAAGAAGTCTTTCCTCTCTCAAGCTAGCAAATCTAATCATTCAGTGACAGCAGTTGGCTGACTTGGGCAGTACAAAACATGTCATTTTTTTCCCTCCCAAATGCTTACCCAGAATCTCAGAAACTGTTAGAAATTGTTTTGAAACCTGGCATACTTTCCAGTCATGCTAATTCCAGCAACGGAGCCAAGCCTGATTACATTTGGCTTTGCCACAAACTCTTGATGGTAGGGGAAATGAAATGAAGGATTCCTTCCTTCCTTCCTTGCTTTTTAGAAGAGGAAGGGAAATCAAGGGTGTGACTTGTCGGCCCAGGGCCATAAGGAGGAGGAGAGGTCCAGGAAGCCACCCACTATAAATAACACAATTTTCTAACAAACATTCATATACAACTGCTTAACTAGAACAATTTTTATTATTTGGAATAAACATGGCCACAACTTGAATTGGCAACAGCTGATAAGATGCATTGGCACAACATGTCTCCCTTTATTCAAACCAGGTGGACCAGAGTGAAAAACTCTACTCCCAATGTCCGCCTGGCCAACCCCCACCCTAATCCAAGTCCTCCTGGAATTGGCTCATTTGAGCCAAGAGAAGAGGGCTGATTGCCTGGCTATTCCCTCCAGCCAAGCCGCAGCCCCGATGAAGGGACGAAGCGGCGTAAAACACCACTCATCCTCAGATGCCAACCAGCTGCTTCCTACAGCCTTCCTCCACCACCAGCGCCGGCAAACGGGGCTCCAGGTAAGCCCCTGGAACCCATTCTTATTTTTCTCTTGGTTGTATCTTAAATCTACATCCTGATGAAGTCAAGAATGCAGTTTGAAATGCTGGATTTGCCCCTCCCCCACATTCCTTTCAACATACTCCTCTAAAGAGTGTGATGGTGAATATTCTTTAATTATTTTGAGAAGGGGCAGATGCTCAGAGAATATTTGGTGAGCATTTGCTATTCATTGTCAGCCTCTGACACCAAGACATTTTGCGGTAGAAATGAATATCTGACAGTGTTTGTCACCTGACATGTATGCAGTAACTGCCCAGAATTTGGCAGTATTTGTCATAAGGCAGTCTAAACCTGACATTACATTGGACATGGTCTGAAAGGTGATTCACCTTATACTGTTATAAAGATTAAAAGAAGGTTATTCATCCAGCCAACAATGAAATGGTGATGTCATATTCCGATTAAGAAATTCCAAGTAAAAAACCTTCTGGATTTCAAAATTTTGCCTCATTTCCTTTCAGTTCTATGATCATTTCGAGACCACATCAAATTACTTCTGTGTAGCAGCTACGCCGTTCAGGGAGAAGTATTCTTCATACAGATCAGCCTCTGTCAAGACATAGGGGGCTTAACTTGGCCCCATCCTCACACTGCACTGAAATCAAGGTACATGAATTGCATGAAAATGTGTTGATGATCAGAACATAGGGTTGCCAACTCCAGGTTGGGACATACCTGGAAATTTTGGGAGTGGAGCCTGAAGAGGGTGGGGTTTGGGGGAGGGGAGGAACTTCAATGGGGTAAAATGCCATAGAGTCCACCTCCCAAGGCAGCAATTTTCTTCAGGCGAACTGATCTCTGTCACTTGGAGATCAGTTGGTATAGCAAGAGATCTCTGGCTACCACATGGCGTTTGGCAACACTATCAGAACATAAAAATAACCATGCAGGAACAGAGCAGTAGTCCATCTAGTACTGCATCCTAGACCGCAGCTGACCAGTTGATCAGCAGGCCTGCCATACAGGGCAAAGAAAACAAGGCCTCCTCCGGATGCTGCTTTCTAGCACTGGTATTCAGAGCCTTAGTGCTTTTGACTACGGAGGTTCCTTTTAGTCACCAGGGCTGGTAGCTAGGTTTACCGACCTCCACGTGGCACTTGGAGATCGATTGCTATTACAATTCATCTCCAGAAGACAAAGATCAGTTCCCCTGGAGAAAATGGCTGCGTTGGAGGAGGATTTTATGGCATTATACCATGTTGAGGTCCCTCCCCAAATCCTGCTCTCCCCAGGCTCCACCCCCAATGGCTCCAGGTATTTCCAATGCAGGGCTGGTAGCCATTGATGGACCTCTCCTCCACTAATATGTCTGTCCCCCTTTTAAAGCCATCTAAGCTGGTGGTCATCACAGTGCCAGTGACTTCACCATCAGAATGGACAGTTCTTCGTTACTGTAATACAAAATGGATTTAGCCGTTAACTATATAGTCCAGATAACTAATTTGTACACAGCTGAGCTTCCTATGACCCACTTTTACACTGGATCAACATTAGCTCCCACAGCCAAAGAAGTTGCTTTTTGAACCAAACAATGGTTTCCCTCTTCAGTGCTTAGTTGTGCATGAAGCATTTCCTTAAATAATGGCGTTGTGTGATCCGCCTTGAGTCTCAGCTGATAAAGGTGGGCTTTAAATAAAGTAAATGGATGGATACATTGAATAATGTATGTGCTGTGTCATTATTCTTTTATTTACAAATTAATATGCTTGAATAAAGAGAACAGAAGTTGAGAAGGAAGAACATGGCACTCCAGTGAAATTACAGAAATGTGTTTATTTGTTCAGCCTTTCAGTTGCAATATTTAAGGAGCAGGAAAATTATTCAGAAAAAAAGATCTGATATGTGTGATAGACTGGTGAAAAATGTAAAAGGCCATTATTCAAATGTTTATGGATCCTTTTAGCTAATGGGTTCAAATGTATATTTCTGCTCTTGTCAAGAAGATAATTCGGCAAACATGTTAGGGTTGTGTAGTTCAATTCAGTCCACGTCTTTTGGGTCTTGTTGTCTACAGTAAGCATCTTTTCCCCAGAGTAAAAAAAAAAGAGAACACTTATGGTATTCATGTAGTTTTCAAGTTAATTTTGTGTTTAGGGGCTGGAGACAATTATTTAGAGACTCGGTTTTATTTCTGTAATGTCTTTCCTGATGCAGGCAGTCCATGGTATGTTTCAATTTAAATCCAGCAGTATTAAAAATAAAGAAGTTACTAAAAATGATTTATTATGTTTTTACCACATACATTCAGACTATGAAACTGTCCTATCTGTCTATGCCTGTGACAACATGCCATCTGATTTTTAGGAATTCCCAGATTTCCTCCTAAGAAAGATCCTGGTTTTGCACTTTAGTGTCACAAATGTTGTGAGTTGAATAACTGTGAGATCTTAACAGATATACTTACGTGTAATCCCATTGGTTTAGAAGGGTATAAATCTGTTTAGGATTGCACTGTAAATTATGCGGTTTGGATACATTTCTATCAACTGGTTGAATGGGCAGCCTTGATTTTGGCCTTTCCAAACGTTTGGCTCTCCCTATTTCTGTCTGTAATAGGTTTGGGAATGATTGCTCTCTTTAAGTACTTGAAGGGTTGTCACTTAGAGGAGGGCAGGGAGCTCTTCCTGTTGGCAGCAGAGATAGGACTGGCAATAATGGGTTTAAATTGCAGGTGGAAAGGTACTGGCTGGATATTAGGAATTTGTTTTTACAGTAGGAGTTGTTTGACAGTGAGATCAGCTACCTGGGGAGGTGGTGAGCTTTAAGAACAGGCTGGACAAGCACTTGTCGGGGATGCTCTAGGCTGATCCTGCATTAAGAGGGGGTTGGACTAGACGGCCTGTATGGCCCTTTCCAATCCTATGATTCTGTGACAATCAGGGGCTTTATCAGATCATAAACTGCAAAACCTAAGTGCCGCATAGCCTTATTCTGAGCCTCAAAGGGTGCACTATTCTGTCTTCTTCAGGGGTTGAGCACTGATTTTCCCATGATGTCTGAGCCACTGGCTGCTTCCAGAAGAGGGCATAAAATGTACATCCACCATGGCAACAGCAGCAAGAGGTGCAGGAATGGGCCTTGTGAACAGGAGGGAATGGTGCCCACTGCCAGTCCTTCCTGCACTGCTTCCTGCTGCGGCCACCCCATTCTCATTTTGCTCCCCCGCTTATCAATAACACCAGGCCCTCACAACCCAGAACATGCTCTTTCCCCAGAACTAGGGTCGCCAGGCAACAGAGATCAGTTCACCTGGAGAAAATGGCCACGTTGAAAGGTGGGCCCTATGGCATTATACCCAAATGACAGCCCCTCTCCTCCCCAAACCCCACCCTGCTCAGACTCCACCCCAAAATTTTTCCAACCCAGGTATTTCCCAACTCGGAGCTGGCAACCCTACCCAGAACCTCCCTTTCCCTTCAATACAATTTAGCTCAGCAGGGAAAGGGGGGAAGCCCTAAAAGGGGGCAGAAGATGGGGCACAGCAGCCAGCAGAGCTTAGCTCTACCTCCTCCCACATGAACACACCCTTGCATCTGAGCTGGAGAGAAATTGGTTTGGTTTTTTTCTCCAGATTAATAGAAAAAACTCTAGGAATGGCAGAGGTTATACTTGGAATGAGCGCAACATCATATGAACTTCATTGTGGGGGCTTCCTGCTTTCCACGTCAGGACTCATCTCCATTTAGTTTACTTCTTCCTCTTAGATTTCCCTTGCCATCAACCCTCTGGAAGAGACCCGGTTGAAGGGTTCCCAACCTCCAGGTGCTGGCTGGAGATCTCCCGCTATTACAGGGACATGGGGCTGTGTCATCACTTCCATGGCCAACTTGTAGGCTTGCAAAAGCCCGCCAATCCACTGGGCTGCTCGCCGACCCACAGCTGGTCAGCAGGCAAAATATGGCCAGGTGGGGAGGCATGCGATGCGCGCACACGACCCACACGCCATGCCAAAGTCACTTCTGGGTTTACTGCAGCTGGTTGAACTTGGAGCCAAGAAGGAAAAAGCTGTACCCATGTGGAATCTCTATGTCAATCCTGCCAATACAACTTTAGAGCAAAGACCCTACAAACTTCATTAGATTATTGTGAACCTAGAAGGAATCCAAGCTTTGCGACATCCATTTTAGAAACTGGGAGAGGCTGTAGGAATAAACTGCTTTTTAATGAAGCTGAGTCAGGACCAAAATACATGTTATGTTTTGTAACAAGTCAGGTTTGGGTTCTGCAGATGTGACACACTCCCCACATGTGCAGCTCGAACCAAAATGTGGCAAATAATACCCCCCGAACCATTTCAGCTTATGAAAAAGGCATGGTCTTTTTTATGAAGAAAAGCAATCAATCCAACAACCTTTCTGTAAATAATAAACCTTTATTTATATTCATACTTTTAAAATCAGCTTCAGCCTCTAAGCCTCTCTATTTCACCTGGGGGGAGGAAAGGGACTGTGGGGTTTAAAGAATATTAAAAGCCTCTCTCAGTTAGTACTGGTAACAGCAGAAAATTTGTGAGGGTTCAAAAAGAGGAGAACTAGAAGCACCCCACCTCACATTTAATTGGTTGAAATTAATTAATTAAATTAATTCATGTTGTGGTCCTTTCAAATGCCATACCGAAAGCGAGTCAGATATTTTTTTAAAAAAATGTAATGTGTAGTTTTTACCTCCTGTCAAGTAAGAGCGTGAGACTGACCTCACGAGAAAGGACAAATTTGTGTTTAGTGTGTTGCAAATTGGAAGCTGAAGGAATGGCTTCTAGAAAATCCCACCCTAATGTTTGCTCACAGCTGCTGATATTTGCAGGGCCTGCTCAGCATATGTCATTGTGTGCCACAAGTGCTCTGGTACTAATCACTTTACCAAGACATGCCAGTTGAAATAGGCAGAAATGGCACCCAAAGTAGAGAAGGAAATTGGTGGCATGATGGAGAAAGTGGACAGAACTTTTTTTCTCACTCTCTCATAATATTAGAACTTGAGGCAGCCAATGCAGTTGATGGGTTCAGGATGGACAAAGGGGGATACTTCTCTACTTAATGAGTAATTAAGTTGTAGACTGCCATGAGACATAGAGATAGCGACAAGCATTAATAGGTTTGAAAGAGTGTTAGTCAGATTCATGGAAGGTTGGGTCAATTAGTGACTACTAGCCATGAGACAAAAAGGCAATCTCAGCGTTCAGAGGCAGAAAACCTTAGAATACCAGTGCTAGGAGGGAATATTGGGAGAAGACCTTGGCCTCTATGCCTTGTTGTTGGCCCTCCACAGTAACTGGCTGACCAATGTGTAAGATAAGATGGAGGACTGGGTGGAGCACCGGGAGGGATGCCACCCTCCAGGTGGGGCCTGGGGAGCCCCTGGAATTACTCATCTCCAGACTACAGAGATCAGTTCCCCTGGAGAAAATGAATGCTTTGGGGAGAGGACTCTATGGCATTGTACTCCACTGAGGTCCCTGTCTTCCCCAGGCTCCATCCTCAAATCTCTAGGAGTTTCCCAACCTGGATCTGGCAATCCTCCCACCCCTGCCCCCTGCTGGAGGCCAGAGCTAACTGGCAACCCTAGGCACTGGTGTGATCCAGCAGGTTACCACAAAAACAGTACAATCTGAAGGAGAGTTACTCCAGTCTAAACACATTTGTTTCAATGGGCTTAGACTGGAGTAACTCTGCATAGGATTGTGCTGTAAGCCTCACTAACCAATCAAAACACATTCCAAAAAAGATGTATGTTTAAAGGCACTCAGCACCCCTATATAGACCAGGCTGCTTGGCGTCGTTCTTTGTCAGGAACACAGGAAAAGTTCAGAATATGGTATAAAATGTAGAATGTACAGCCAGCGTGGTATAGTTGTTAAGAGGGGAGGACTCTCATCTGGAGAACCAGATTTGATTCCCCACTCCTCTACATGAAGCCTGCTGGGTGACCTTGGGTCAGTCACAGTTCTCTCCAAACTTTCTCAGCCTCACCTACCTCACAAGGTGCCTGTTGTGAGGGGGGAAAGGAAGGCAATTGTAAACCACTTTGAGACTCCTTAAGGTAGAGAAAAGTGGGTTATAAAAACCAACCCTTCTTCAAGAAACCAATTTCCTAAATATCTAAGTTTACCTTTATTTCTTTATTTTTAAAATATGTGGGCAATGCCTGCAGAAATATGAGAGGCCAGGGGGATAGAGGAATAAGATTTCGGTTGGCTGGGTGGAAGGCCTTCCTCTAGCTCTATGGAATCTCTCATCCAATATTTTGCCTTATCAATGGAATGAATGTTAAAAAAAAATTCTCCATGAACAGATCTTAAGTACATTTTAAAATCGGGACCGCCAGAAGCAGTGTAAGAATTACATCAGGGGTACATCTGGCTGACTGGACTACCATTTGGCCACAGATTCTGATAATTAGTTAGACCACTTTCTCTTACAGATGGCAGTGTAAGACACCAGGCTGCAGCTAGAAAAATACACAAGATGTTTCGACAGACATGTTCATGTTGGAGTTATATATTATGCTATATGCACATTTAAGACGTATTTGAACTCTTCTCTATTTTTCTGACAGAAGGTTTTCAGTGCACCCGATAATTTTGATAGAAAGGAAAAAGTAATGTTGGCGACTTTCCTCCCCACTTTTCTCCTTCCACCACCCTCAAGCCCACAACTTGACAACTGCCCTGTTTTTATACCTGTGTATTATTAGCATAAGTAGGGAAGGAGAAAAGACAAAAAAATTGCTTTAATCCAGGCTGATGTGTGACTTTGCATAGCACTTTGAATGTTATTAAGTGTTTGAATTTCTTCCTGTGTCTTTTTTAGCCTCCATGACTGTCTTTCTCTTTCGCTGACAGACTCTACAGGACCAAATTGACAGCTCTTTAAAGCAGCCTGACGAAAAGCAGCATTAATTAAGTCATTGCCGGACTGTAATTGTGTTAAGAAGTAAAAATCTAATATGAGAAAAGGTTAGTGAGTCCTCTCTTGTGTCAGATTTCCTACTCTCTATGAATATTAATGCCCTTAATGAAGACAATCTTTGCCTCATCAAGCCATTGCTCTGCATTCAGGTGCCAAATCTCGGCGCCATTGATTTGTTTTTAAAGAACAAATATGTCAGGGGAGAATGACTGTCCTGTTTCTTATCAACATCACAAAGGATGCTTTTGTATTCCTGGAAAGAGTTTATAGATTTTTTGTTGTTGTTGTGTGTGCAGTTCATGTGATGGGAGGGACAGAGGAAAACGGGTGGTGGCGGAGTTGGGGAAGGTTTGGATTTCATGCGGAAGCAAGATCCCCTGATTTGAAACATCAATATGAGGTGGGACTCTTCATTGATGTTGAACTTTGCTGCTGTTTACTCTCCCCCCCCCCTCGGTGTGCATGAAGCACATTCTTCTATTAAAAAGAGGTTACGGCCACTGGCGTTAAATTGATGCGATCGGAATTATCTGCAGAAAGGGTCCTGGAGTTTTAAAGCGCAAATGAAGAGCCTCCTGAGAAGGGGGGATGATCATCTTTTTGCTGATTACCCTTCCTCCTGTCAGGAAGATAATCATGAGGAAACTGATAAGTGATAATCTATTCTAAACAGACGGGGGCCCTCCAGAGCATACTTCTTGCAAGCAACTTTGTGTGTCTTTCTTGTCTCCCTGTTTCCTGGCTTATTTGTTTTCATTTATGAATTCATTTAGTTCAACGTCCTCTCTCCGTTTTTAGTCTGCTACAATGCAACAGCTCTAGTGCGGCTGCTAAGGGGTTATGGCAGTGTCGTAATGAGGAGAGGGTAAACTCTGAGCAGGAAAGCCCTTGCTTCAAATTTCACCTATGCTATAAACTAGCAGTGCAATCCTAAGAGGAGTTACACCCTTCTAACGCCACTGAAGTCAATGGGTTTAGACAGGTATAATTCCATTCAGGAATTGACAGTAGATGGCTTTAATCAAGTCTGTATTTTCTGTTTGTTCTTTGACGTCAAGTCACAGCTGACTTACAGCAACCCCATAGAGTTTTCAAGGCATGAGACTAACAAAGGTGTTTTGCCTTTGCCTGCCTCTCTGTAGCTACCCTGATATTCCTTGGTGGTGTCCCATCCAAATACTAACCAGGGCCGACCCTGCTTAGCTTTCAAGATCTGATGAGATCAGGCTAGCCTGGATTATCCAGGACAGAACCCCCTAGGGGCTATCAGAGCCCCTAGTGTGTGGTAATTCTTGCCTGTTTAGGGCCAAGATACTGAGAGCTCTGTGAATGAGCTCGCAAGCATTTTTTTTTCTTTTAAAAAAGCAAATCTGTGGGGCCCTAATTTGGACTGGCATGGGAAGGGAGGGTTTCGCCTTCCTCCTGTGTTTTTGTCATGATCTCAAATGGTCCCATGGAGTTTCCATTTGACAGGCTGGGGTAAGAAACGTACAAGGACCTTAGACAGAACCCATTCCAGACCTGTATGTTTGTCTCAAAAGGGTAAATAGGAATTCTATAGGGCTATTTCAGTTTAGGAAAACTGTGGAGCTTTAAGCAGCTTCCCCACCCACCCCAGTCTAAATTGTGTACCTGTTTTTTTGAAAGGAAAAAATGCTTTGGAATTCATTCATGGAATTTCCAGTACCATGTGTAGTTTAGCTCTTGGATTATTGAGATAATGGCTGTGAAGTGCTTTAACACTTGCAGTATATATTACACAGATGTGATATTGTTATTATTATTGATAATAATACCACTACTATTATTAACAAGATAACAAAGCACTGTTTTAGTATGCAATTACTGTTTACCCAGCTTGCTGGGGGTAAAGTCTAGAATGACTGGGGAAGGCTATGACAAACCATCCCGTAAACATAATCTGCCTAGTAAACGTCGGGATGTGATTTCACCCCATGGGTCAGTAATGACTCAGTGCTTGCACAGGGGACTACTTTTACCTTTTTTTTTTTTTTTAATATAAATTTTATTGGGTTTTATGATAAAAATTTTCCATTGCATTAAACAACATCTATAACAATATCGAATTTCAATTCTAACCTAAAGTTGTTATAATTCCATATCATATAATAAAAAAGAGAAAAGAAAAAAGAAAAAAAGAAATGGAAAAATTTTTTGACTTCCCCATCACCTCTATCTGCCTCTTAATAAAAAGTTCCTCCCGTCATAGGTAATCTAATCTTGATAAAATATCAATACCATATATAAAAAACCATAATCTGTTAGTAAATATAATTATGCTTATTCAATATAAAAAAAAATCAAAAATAATCCTCTGGATCAGATTAGAAAATATTCTTCCATTCTTCCCAATTTTAACTCATATTCACAATAATGCATCCACGCCCCCCATTCCCCCAAAAACCGAACGTCATTTTCTTCATTTAGAATAGCTGTGAGTTTTGCCATTTCTGCCACTTCAAACATTTTAACAATCCAGTCTTTTTTCTCTGGAGTTTCTAGCCCTTTCCATTTCGCTGCATAAAGCAGTCTCGCAGCTGTTGTGGCATATATCAAAAAGGTTCTTTGTGTTGCTAAGTCGTCTGGAATCATACTCAATAACATCATTTCTGGTGTTTTGGATATATTCTTTTGTAGTATTAATCTCAGTTCGTTATAAATCATGTCCCAGAAGTCTTTGGCTTTGTCACAGGTCCACCACATGTGATAAAAGGAACCAATTTCTTTGTTACATTTCCAACAAGTAGGGGACATCGTTTTATAAATCTTTGCAATTTTCTTGGGTGTTAGATACCATCTATACATCATTTTATAGATGTTTTCTCGCACTGACTGTGCTTTTATTCCTTTTAAATCTTTAGACCATAATCTTTCCCATTTATTTAAAACAATATCATGTCCCACATTTTGAGCCCAGTCGATCATAGTTGGTTTAATCGTGTCCTGCTCACAGTATATTGTTAAAAGGAGATTATACATTTTAGAAATCAGCTTTGTATTATTGTCTAGTAGAATCCTTTGAAAAGGAGATTTTTCTTTAGAGAAACCTTTTTTTGCATCTTGTACAAAAACTGATTTGATTTGGTAATATTGAAGCCATTGTAAATCATCCTTAAGCAGTTGAAAGTCTTTTAGTGAGCATTTCTTTCCTTCCCAATTAGTTAGATCTTGATAAGTAATAAATTTGTCTGGTCTAAGTGGGCGCAAAGTTAGCATTTCTTGGGGCGATATCCACATCGGTGTTTCTGGTTCCAAAATGTGTTTATATCTCATCCAAATACGAAGTAGAGAGGACCTGATTATATGATTACGGAATGTTGCTTGTAATTTAATTTTATCATACCACAAATAACCATGCCATCCACTTAAGTTATTATAACCTTCCAAGTCTAGCAAACGTACATTTGACAAATTCATCCAGTCTTTTAGCCATACTAAAGCTACCGCTTCAGCATAGAGTTGAAAGTTAGGCAGTGCTAAACCTCCTCTAGTTTTTAGATCCACCAAGTATTTATAAGCAGTCCTTGGTTTTTTTCCTTGCCAGATGAAGTTTGAAATGTCTTTCCTCCAAGTTTCAAAATATTTTGTTTGTGATATTATTGGTAAATTTTGGAATAAGAAGAGCATCCTCGGTAAGACATTCATTTGGATCGTTGAGATACGTCCCATTAATGACAATTTTTTGTTTGACCATATAATCATATCAGTTTTAATCTTACCCCATAACTTGAGGTAATTGTTGGTTAACAGATCTTTATTCTTTGCAGTGATCCAAATTCCCAGGTATTTAACTTTGTTAGCTTTCTCCCAGCCAGTATATGATATAAATTCCTGTTGTTGTATTTCCGATAAATTTTTAAATATTATCTTTGTTTTTTCTTGATTCACTTTAAAGCCTGATACTTTTCCAAAATCATCCAAAGTCTCCTGAAGTATATTCATTGACTGTGTTGGGTTTTCCAAAATTAGCAGTAGGTCATCCGCGAATGCTCTCAACTTAAATTCATGTTTTTTAATTCTTAGCCCGCGGATGTCCTCCATACTTCTTAGTTTCACACATAGCGGTTCCAACACCAACAAAAATAAAAGTGGAGACAAGGGACATCCCTGTCTAGTCCCTTTCGTGATTTGGCAGTTATCTGACATTGATTCATTAACCAAAATTTTAGCTTGTTGGGAGGTATAAATAGCCGATATACCTTTCTGAAAACGATCTCCAAAATTCAATTTATCCAAAATCCGTTTCAAAAAGTTCCAAGAGACCATATCAAAGGCTTTTTCTGCATCCAAAAATACAAAAGCCGCAGTTTGTTGAATATTATGGTCATAATATTCCAGTGAATCTAGTAAAATTCTTACATTGTCTTTTATTTGCCTTCCTGGTATAAAACCTGCTTGGTCCTCATGTATAAGATCCTTAATAAATTGCTTTATCCTACATGCCAAAACCGAAGCAAAAATTTTGTAATCCACATTTAAGAGCGATATAGGTCTGTAATTAGATGTTTTTTCTGGATCTCTTCCTTCTTTGGGTATCAGTGATATAAATGCGTGTGACCAAGTCTCCGGGGATGTTCCCTCGTCCAAAATTGCATTGTAAAGTGAACCAAAAAATCCAACTAAATTGTCACTAAAAGTTCTATAAAATAGTGCAGTAATTCCATCTGGTCCAGGTGTTTTATCCGTTTTTTGTCTCAGTATTGCTTCTTGTATTTCTTCCCTTGTTACTGGAGCTTCAATACATTCTCTCTGGGTCATTGACAAAGCTTTCATCTGTATTGAGTTTAGAAATTTATCTATTTTCTGTTTTGGAGTATTTTCTTTCTGATATAACTTAGAGTAAAATGAAACAAATTCTTTCTGAATTTCTGAAGTTGAATAAACTGGTCCTTTAGCAGTTTGGATTTTTGTTATAATCTTCTTTTGAAATGAGTCCTTCAGTTGTGTTGCTAAAAATTTTCCTGGTTTATTTGCATATTCAAAATACTTTTGTTTAGCAAGTTTCAGATTTTTATTCATTTCCTCCATTATTACCAAATTTAATTGGTGTTTAGATGCAGAAATCTGTATTTGAATTTCTCTTCTCTCCTCTTCCTGTGTTACCATTACCAATTTCTGCTCCAAATTTTGTAAATTCCAAAGTATGTTGTTTGTAAATTGCAATTGAGTCTTCTTCCAGGCCGAGTGTTTCTGTATCATAAAACCTCTCAGAACAGCTTTGAATGTGTCCCAAACTGTATTTAAAGAAGTTTCCCCATTAAGGTTAATTTCAAAAAAGTCTTTCATTAAAACCTGTAATTCCTTTTGTATCTTGTTGTCTTTTAAAAGTTTATCGTTCATTCGCCATCTAAATGCTTGTTTATTGTTCCAATCAAAGGTAACAGGATTGTGATCAGAAAAAGTTCTAGGTAAAATATGAATTTTACGTAGTTGCGTGAAAATTGATTTACTGGCCCATATCATATCGATTCTGGAGTGTGAATCGTGTCTTGCTGAATAAAAGGTGTATTCTTTAGCTGTTGTATTCATTGTTCTCCAAATGTCTTGTAATTCTAATTCTGAAGCCATGGCAAAGAAAGTTTTAGGCAAGCATCCATCATTGATATCTTTTGCTTTTGATTTTTTGTACAGAGATGGGAGAATAATTCCATTGAAGTCGCCCATCAATAAAATTTGGTCTTGTGCGTACTGGGTTATCAGGTCATGTAATTTTTCATAGAAGGATTTTTTCCCTTCATTGGGTGCATAGATTCCAACCACTATTGTCCTTTGTCCCAATATTTTAGTTCTGATAATTACAATTCTTCCTTCATTGTCTTTATATACTAGTTCTGGACAGAGACTGGGGTGGGCATAGATTACCACTCCCTTTGTTTTAGTTTTAGCAGAAGCAATAAATGCTTGTCCAAGCATCTGTTTCTCCAAGTATTTTTTATGCTTTGAAGCTATATGGGTTTCTTGTAAGCAAATTAGGGAGTATTTATATTTCTGTAGATATTTGAAGATTCTGGCCCTTTTAGTTTTCTCATTCAGTCCATTTACATTCCAAGAAATTGCTTTTGCCATAATGTAGTATTTTTTAGCAAAATAAAAAGTCTATAGTTTAGTACCACCTTCTGCACCCTGTACCTCTTCTTCTTCCTCTTCTTCTTCCTCCTTCTCTCCAGGTAATTCTTTAAGGTCCATTTTATATTTTCTCAAAAATTTCCCCACATCTGCTTGGGATAGAATTGTCGTTTTCACTTCCTTATAGGTGAAAGCCAAACCTTGTGGCATAATCCAACGATATTTGATGCCATTAGCTTTCAGTATAGACACAAAGTCTTTGTAGTTATTCCTCTGTGAAAGTAGATGCCTTGGAATATCCTTCAGTAGTATAAGAGAGGAGTCTCCTGCTGACACTGGATTTTCATAATGAATCTTCATAATCTTGTCTTTAACTCTGGTGTCATAGAACACTATCATCAAATCTCTTGGCTTAGATCTTCTCATTCTAGCAGGTAGTGGTATCCTGTATATTCTATTAATGGCTTGTTTTAATTCTTGTTCATCTATCTGAAATAAGTAGGCCAAATTTGGTATTGCAGATTCTTTATTATCTCCCATCATATCTGGAAAATTGCGTATACGAAGGTTGGTCTCTTTCACTCTCATCTCCATCATTGCCATTTGATTTTTTGCCGCCATCTGATCCGCTTGTATTGTTTCAATCTGTTTTTCTTGGCTTGTTAATTTTTTCTTTGTGTCCTTGTGCTCATCCATCACTTTCTTAATTGATACATCCATCGCTTGCATATCTGTCTTCATAACAATCATTTGAGTTTTTACTTCTTTCAAGTCTCCAGTGACCACATCCAACTTCTGATTAATAGCTTGGGATGCTTGACCAAGATTTGTCATCATAGAAGTCAACTGTGCCATCTGTGCAGACATCTGTTCAAACTGTTTATTTGTTGCCTCAGTTTGTTTAGTTAGCATATCCTGTAACTTTTTTTCCATGGTCGAGGTTTGTAAAGAGTCCCTTAGTTTAGTATAGGCAGGGCTATGTAGTGAGCCAGAGCGGGGTCGAGACATTTACATTCAAAAAAAGCTGGTAAAATACATGTCCACCGACAGGGCCTTTAAGGTGCTGGTTAAAAGATGATAGTTCAAAGATCAGCCTAGTAATTTTTTCGGGTTGAAAAGAGTCGAAATTGGCTTTAAAATTGCATTTTAAAGTTTTAAAATACCAGTGAGTTTTTTCGGTCGCTCTAGATCGGATTAATCAGGAAGTAAACAGGAAGTTACTAGTGCTGCAGACCTTCTATCGCCTCTTCTCGATGGTTATTCCTTCAGGAATGATTTGAAAGTAACTCGAGTGCGACGGATATTCAGTCCCGCGGCTACTTCCTGTTGTTTTAGTTCCAATGATAGAGAGGGTGTTATAGAGAGTCTTCCGTTCCAGGCACTCCCTTACTGCAAATGTGGCAGGAATTCGCCGGAAAATCAGGAAGAGAAATCACCCTCCCCTTCCTTCGGACCTCTCATTGGTGATAATTCTTGTCAGTCTAAAAGGTATCCTTCCGACTCTTTGTTATGGTTTAGGCTGATCGATCCGATAAGGCTCCTGTCGCTAATCCCGATGACTAACTCAGATCAAACTTTTTCAGTTCGGATTATGGAGGGGTGGGGGTCCCAGAAATATTCTTATCAGCCTCCCGTCTGTTCAAATTTCTAGTAAGTAGACGAAGAGTTCTTTTGTACTCACTTGGGTGTCAAGAGGTGAGGTTCTTTTCTTTATGTAGTCCTTATGTTGGTATTAAGGCGGTGGAGGGTAGAGCTTGCTGCCAAAGTTGCGTTTTGGCGATGTCCTTCCCTAGTGCCCTCGCAGGACCGGCGTCTAGGACTCCGAGGGGCTTAAAAAAGCCCCCTCAGAGTACCTAGGAGGTCAAACCGCGTTTGCGGGCTGCAGGGAGTTCCTGCTTTCCAACCCACTTGCAAGGGTCGGATTGGGGTATCTATGTACCCCAAAAATAACGCAAACTTGGATTTCTCCCAGGACAACCTGGGGAAATGGAGTGCTCTCTCCAACGGCACCACCGGAAGTCCGGGACTACTTTTACCTTTAAAGCACTGTTTAAGTATGCAATTACTGTTGCATTATTGTTTTTTTTAAAACACTCGTGCCATTATAACTGATTTCTCACATGTATGTCTCTCAACTAGGGTTGTGCATATCGATGAACCCAAACTGAAAATAAACCCAAAATTAGCAGTTTCGGCAATATTCAGGTTTTGGTTTTACTGAATACCAAAATTTGGGAATAAAGCTGAAGCTGGATAGTCTATTGCCAAATCAGCTGAATAGATATTCGGCTTTTTTTTTTGCTTTGGCTTTTCCCAGGCTTTTCCCTATGGGAATTTTTTTAATGAGCTCTGGAGGAGGCATTTGTGGAGGCAGGGTTCCCAAATTTTCAGGGTAGCCTCAAGGGACTCTCCTTGCATGAACCTAAAAGTTTGGTGATGATTGGGTCAGGGGGTCCAATTTTATGGGGTCTGGAATGGGTCTCCCCCTCCTCCATAGAGAAGCATTGTAAATTTACCATACTTCTCTATGGAGGAGGGGGGGTGACCTCTTCCGGACCCCATAAAATTGGACCCCCTGTCCCAAACTTTACCAAACTTGCTAGATTTAGTATAATCCCTCCAACTGGTATATTAGTAATTGCAATAAGTATGGCTGGTACAGCAGAACAGTTACACCATTGCCCTAAGACTGAGCTGAACTATTGCCCTAGTACAGGGGTCTGCAAACTCATTAGTCAAAAGAGCCAAATATCAACAGTACAACGATTGAGATTTCTTTTGAGAGCCAAATTTCTTAAACTTATATATAGGTAGGTACACTGTTTATTAACTTAATAAACTTTAATTAAAGTTTTAAGTCTTAATTAAACTATAGGTACACTGAATAAAATTTGATATCATGCTTAATAGTGATCTTATTTATTGATAAAAATTAAATTGTAAGTCCCTGCCATTTCCCCCTCCCCGTCCGGAGTCCTCGTCTGGAGGCCTGGTCTACCGCCATAAAAGCCTGTTGATAGACCTGGCCTCTGGCGGAGTCCCATTGGGAGGCCAGGTCTACCCATTGGCTTTCTTGGCAGTAGATCTGGCCTCCGGAGGCCCATAGAAGCCAATTGGTAGACCTGGCCTCTGAAGGGGGACTTTTTCCCCCCCTCCTCGGAGTCCAGGTCTACCTCCAAGAAAGCCAGTGGGTAGACATGGCCTCCCAATGGGACTCAGCAGGAGGCCAGGTCTACCAAATGAAGCCTGCCCCGCCCAAAAGCTGATAGACGGGTGGGGGAGGCCGGGAACTGCCGAGCTGCCCGCCCAGCAATCGTGCGGCTAGAGGGGAGGGAAGGCTTTAGCCTCCCAACCATTGAGGGCAAGGGAAAGGGGGACCCAGCCATTCTCCATGGCGGGGGGGGGAGACACAGTGCGCCCGCTCGCCTGCTCTCTCTCTCTCTCTCTCTCTCTCTCTCTCAGGCGTGCCGGCTCCGCAGCCTGGCTGCCGGCGCAAGCGGGCGCGAGAGCAGGGGCTCCGAACCAAGTTCGGAGAGCCGCACTCAATGGGCCAAAGAGCCTCATGTGGCTTGGGAGCCGCAGTTTGCAGACCCCTGCCCTAGTAGTTACAATTCAAGCTTCACAAGATTTCTTCCCCCCACCACCACCACTTTAACTCAACCATCCACATTTAGTTGCTTTTGCTGCAGTTGCTGGAAACAGCTGGAAACACAGTATCTCTCCCTCCTCTTGCAAGCAACATCCTAGTTTCCAGGGACCAGGGAAATGTAATTTTCTCATCTTTGGTAAGTACATTTGAGCACTGGGAACTCATATCCCAGGATTCCTGGTGCCTCATATCCCAGGATTCCTGCACTGGGAACACATATCCCAGGATTCCTGGAGACTGCAGCCTGGGATGTACCAGGAAAGAAAGAAGAGATCTTCCTCTCTGCTGTTGCCCAAGCCATAGCAAATAGGTTAGGAAGTCTAGGAACTCGGCAGTGTGGTGATTCCTTTAAAAGCCCTAAAGGTAAAGGTAAAAGTCCCCTGTGCAAGCACCAGGACATTCCTGATCTATGGGGTGACGTCACATCCCAACGTTTCCAAGGCAGACTTTGTTTGCGGGGTGGCTTGCCAGTGCCTTCCCCAGTCATCTCCCCTTTACCCCCAGCAAGCTGGGTACTCATTTTACCGACCTCGGAAGGATGGAAGGCTGAGTCAACCTTGAGCTGGCTACCTGAAACCAACTTCTGTAGGGATCGAACTCAGGTCGTGAGCAGAGCTTTTGACTGCAGCTTAACACTCTGCGCCACGGGGCTCCTTAAAAGCCCTACTGTACTTCTAATGGTGTGTTTGTGCACTTCAGAGTAAAAACACATACTATTTTGGGTAGGAGACATACTTCAGTTTCTTGAGCCAAATTCTAAATCAAGAGAACTTGACCATTGCTACTCTATGCTTTTGAAGTACATTAGACAGTTTGAGCTTTGTCTTTTCAACTCTTGTGGTCAATGATGGTATCAAGATATCAATGAGAACTATGATATTCACATTGTTCATAGGGAGCCGTGATAGATACCCACACCATGATTTGTAGGTCTTCTGTATCCGGTATCAGGAGATTCTCCCACGCGTTAGTGGCAACGTGCGCTAGTTTCCTATGGCAATTCATGTTGCCTAATTTAGTTCTTCAACTTTTTGTTTCATTTGCTTTGACAGCTTTGACTACCAATAAAGAAGACATCTTGTTTTGCTTCACTTCTCAGACATAGGAAGTGCTAAGAAAGGTAAACAAGCATATGCAAGCTACCAAGTTTTTTTGCTGATAAGTAGGCATGCCTGAGCCAAAAGGAAGAAAATCTTAAGAATTGTCTTTGTCTCTTTTTGATGAAGTAGCGTAGTGTTACTGTATTGATTTAGGACGCTGATGTGCCACGTCTCCAAAGACCTTACTGTGATCCATGATGTCCTACGATGAAAATTAGCCTTCTTTCTAGAATTAGGAGTGGGTTGATAGGGAATTCTTTGTTGGTTTGTTGCTTATATGCTCACCTTTCTCCTGACCAAACTCAGGACCTGACAAAGGTCCTGATAAAAATAATATAAAATACAATACAGCATATACAATCAGATCATCAAAACAATTAAATGCTAAAACAATAAATATAAAAGACACTAAAAACACCTTACGCACAGCTGCAAAGACATTCCCTTTTGTCCAGACTCGGACAACTTCCCCCAATCTCTTCCGACTAATTCAATTTTAGAGCCTTGTTGGAAAGCCAAGAGGGAGGAAGACCTTTCCAGGAGGCCGTTCCCACAAGAATTGGGCAGCCACTGGAAAGCACACACACACGCGCGCAAAATGCCCCAAGCCATTGCAGAGTGAACCCTAGATAAAGAGAGCACAGACTAAGGTTGCCAACCTCCAGGTGGGGGCTGGAGCTCCCAGAATTACAACTGATCTCCAGACTAGAGTTCAGTCCTCCTGGAGAAAATGGCATCTTCAGAGTCAACTCTGTGGTATACAGACTCTAGGTGAAATCCCTCTACAAATTCCTTCCTCCTCATGCACTGCTCCCAACTCTTCAGGAATTTCCCAGGCTGGGTTTGGCAATGCTGGCATAGACAGGGAAGAGCAAAGCTACTGCCAAAGGACATGCCAGGAGAGTAGGGTTGTCAACCTCCAGGTAGTAGCTGGAAATCTCCTGAGATTACAGCTGATTTCCAGCCGATATAAATCAGTTCACCTGGAGAAAATGGCCGCTTTGGCAATTGGACTCTATGGCATTAGACCCCATTAAAGACCCTCCCCTCACCTAGCCCCGCCCTCCTCAGGCTCCACCCCAAAATCTCCATGTACTTTCCAACCCGTAGCTGGAAACCCTACAGGAGAGGCAGTCCTTCAAGAATGTGGGCCCCAGTTTCATGAACAGCTTTAAAGATAAGAAACAGCACCCAGAAATTAATTAGCAACTAGTGAACGAACTTCAGAATAGGAGTTAAATGGTCCTGTCTGGTAGCCTCCGATAACAAACAAGCTGCCACATTTTGTACTAGCTCATTTCTGGACCACCTTCAAGAGTAGCCCCATGTATGTTACAGTAATTGAGCATCTTGAGTCAAACCATTGCCAGAGTAAGCTCTAAAACTAGTTGTCTTGGTCTGGCATAGATTCTTGGTGGATTTTCAATTAGCCATAGATGATTTTTAACACTCCATGATGCCTATAACTATTATAGCCTACCTGTGTGATTTTTCCCAATGACCTTGCAATGCCCTTTCAAACCAGATTTTTTTTTTTTAAATAGATTGTTACAAACAGGAGTAGTCAGTATTCCCTCATCCAGCAAAGGTTGTCCTGAATTATGCCAAGTTTTATTTAGGAGATTAACACAAAAATATACTGCCTATAATTTCATACAGTGAGGTTTAAGTCCAGGTGTGTTTCATGTTGGATTGATTCATTAGAAAAAGGGCCACTTTGATGGCTGGTGTCATCAAATGACTTGTGTGAGCAAGTATGCCAGCACAGATCTAGCAGTACAGATCCTTGTGTTCATACCTTCTCAGATCATCTCAAATGCAATGTTTTTCAATGGAGTCAGTTCACATGTCCAGCAAGTGGAGAGGACAATCAAGTATAGACAAGCTATAGAGCTCAGTCGGGTGGGGTTTGGGGAGAGGAGAGACTTCAGTGGGGTATAATGCCATAGAATCCACCTTCCAAAGCGGCCATTTTCTTCAGGTGAACTGATCTCTATCAGCTGGAGATCAGTTGTAATCCCAGAAGATCTCCAGCTACTACATGGAGGTTGGCAACCCTAGTACTCAGGCATGAGTGGAAGAGACCCAAATTCAGTTCAAGAACCACCGCTCTTAACAACTACACCATGAGGGTTAACAATCTTGTAAGAGAGGTTATTGAGAGAGAGTGGTTAGCCCAAGGTAGGGTTACCAGGCAGTGCCTGGCAACTGGTAGGAGGGTTGTGGGTGGAGAAATGGGGGGGGCACAGCACCAGCTGCAGCATTATGTCACCTCTGTGGAAAAACTCGATAAAACCATCGTGTTTCCAGCGATTCCTAGAGCTACATTTGTCATTTCTAGGTTTTTACTAGAAGTGACACAGCACCACACATGACCTTTGTGAAAAAAATTCTCTCACCACTGCTCAGAGCTGTGGTAGACAATGGGAGCTGGGGGTAGTGCATACTCCGCCCCCCCCCCAAGGGCCTGGCAGCCCTCGCCCAAGGTCACCCGGCATTGCCGGCAAGCTTCCATGGTAGAGTGTGGATTCCCACCAGGGTCTCCCAGATCCGAGTCCTACATTCTAACCACTGCATCTCACTGTATCTCATTTACAACACAGATGTTTTATTATGGTTTATTATATAACATCTGCAAAAGGCATGCTAAGTATACAGTAAAACCATTACTGTTCACGAGTGTGCAGCCTCTCCCATATATGTCTCTAATTTTTTTTCATCTGAAACTGAAACCTAGCTTCTGCCATGCCAGCAGTAGCTCTTCTATGAGATCATCCTCCCTGTTAAATTTATTTTCTTGAGGCATATAAAATATTGAATCAACGATGTGGCAGAAAAGTTTCATTTTATTCCACTTAATTTTAATGTGCATGTGTTTAAGAGAGAGTGAAAAAGAGTTTGGGTCTGGGAGGTTAGTGGATTGATTGCTCTTTAAACTAAAGCCTAAGATCTTTTTTTTTCCCCTGCAAAGACCCCAGAGCAGCAGAGTAAGCGTCTTGTGTTCAGCTCCAAGGAAGTGTCTTAGCCCTGACCTGGGGAGTGCACCTCTGTGGGTGAGCATGTATTGCACACAATAAATGGGGTGTTCAATAACAAGACAGGAAAAATTTAAGAGGTGTGGAAATGAAGCTTGCTACAGGATTGACCTGACTCCTTCTCTCCAATTAATTTAATTGGGAGTTTTGGTTTACTTAGCGCTTTTCATCCATAGATCTAAAAGCACTTTATATGAGAATGTAAATGTCAATATCCTCATTTTGCAGATGGGAGAATAGGGGGCAGAAGAGGTTAAATGAGTTGGCCAAGGTCAGCAAGTTTAGTGTTGGAGCCAGGAATAGAGGGATGGCTACAGAGAGTTTAGAGCAGGGGTTTTCAAACGGTGTCCAATGGAAGCCTGAGGTCCGTCAAAGAGAAGATCAGCAATGGATAGGGTTGTCAACCTCCAGGTGGTGGCTTGAGATCTGCCGCTATTACAACTGATATCCAGGTGACATCGATCAGTTCCCATGGAGAAAAAAATGGCCCCTTTGGCAATCGGCATTGAAGTCCCTCCCCTCTCCAACAGCCCTCCTCACGCTTCACCCCCAAAATCTCCAGTTATTTCCCAACCTGGAGCTGGCAACTCTACTCCCAAGAAATTACAGTTGTAAAGCATGGTATGTTCATCGGCTGAACCTGTTTGCCATGAAGTTCGTGGCTTCTCTCATTCTTGCTCTGCCTGTGGACTTCCCTAGGGACATCTGAATGACTACTATGGGAAACAGGATGCTGCACTGGTTGGAGGTTTGGTTTGATTCAGCAGGGATCATTATGTTCAAGGCTGCATACTCTACATAAGAAAGGCCCTACTGGATCAGACCAAGGCCCATCAAGTCCAGCAGCCTGTTCATACAGTGGCCAACTAGGTGCCTCTAGGAAGCCCACAAACAAGACGACTGCAGCAGCATTATCCTGCGAATACTCTCAGGGTGAGTTCTTTTTTTCTATTTATCTGTCATAAGAATGAGGGTTCCTACCTATTCCCCGCAATGGGATTGCTCCCACCACTGGATCTCCACCTAGGGTTGCCAACCTCCAGGTACTAGCTGGAAAGCACCTGCTATTACAACTGATCTCCAGCCGATAGAGTTCAGTTCACCTGGAGAAAATGGCCGCTTCGGCTATTGGACTCTATGGAGTTGAAGTCCCTCCCCAAACCCCACCCTCCTCAGGCTCCGCCCCAAAACATCCTGCCGGTGGCGAAGAACGACCTGACAAGCCTATCTCTACCACAACAGATTTTACAGTTCTCTTTTGCTGACCATAATGTGGCTATACTCTTGCTGTATACACTGTGTGGTTCATGATTCCTGTATTTTAACTCCCTTTTTTAACAAAAGCCCATGCCCTGAAGTGGAATATTTAGGGATAAGAACAGAACATGAATTTTAAAAATAAAAACATAAAGGCCGCTTGGTATATAGCGTTTGGGTAACCCTCTGGGACTGCCTTCTAAAGATTACCATATGTTCCATCCTTGGGAATATGAAAAATGAACTGAAAATATGCTGCGTGGAAAGACATTGTTTACGACACGGGGAGAACTGTAAACTGAAATAAATACAAAGCCTTCTGAGTGTTGCTCCAAAACACCAGTGACCTATCAATTTCGTGATTCGAATAAAAGAGAACTGGAAGGATGACAGGCCTTTCCCAGCAGAACAGGTGATATACAGTAAGCAGCCCCAGTCCTGTTCTTGGTTATTAATTGAGACTAATACAGAATAAAGCCTAGAAACGCTGAGGGCTGGTTTGCAAAGCCTTCTTTTTCCCCTTCATTTTGCCAAAAAGCAAAATGGGATAGCAACATTTACGTGGTGTCTGAAGTTGACTTATAGTGAGTCACATCATTAGTCTATCAAAGTCGGCATTATCAGCTTTGACTGGCAGCTGATCTACAGGAACTCGGGCAGAGGTCTTTCACATCACCTATTACCTAGTCCTTTTTAACTGGAGATTCCAGGGACTGGACCTTGGACCTTATGCATGCAAAGCAGGTACTCTTCCAGTGAGCCACAGCCCCTCCTCAGCAGTGCAGGGCAACTCAATTTTTTGAGAAGAGGTGAAGGGTTTGGATCTTTCAGTTTAGCAAAAAGACAACTAAGACAGGGAGAGCATGGTAGAGTTACATAAAATTGTACATGGTGTGGAAGAATGGATGCTTTTCTCCTGTTCTCATAACTTTGGGAATGAAAGAAACTTACCTTGGACTCAGGAGAAATAAAAAGTAGTACTTCTGATCAGTGTCCAGTGTGAGATTAAAAACTCTGATCATCCCTACATGGGATCCACACACGCCCCCCCGCTGTCAAGTCACAGCTGACTTATGGCTACCCGATAGGGTTTTCAAGGCAAGAGACGTTAGGAGGTGGTTATTTGCCATTGCCTGCCTCTGCGTCACATCTCTGGTATTCCTTGGAGGTCTCCCATCCAAATACTAGCCAGGGTCAATGCTGAGAGTATGTGACTGGCCCAAAGTCACCCAGAAAGCTTCCATGGCATAAGTGGGGATTTGAGCCTGGATTTCTCAGGTTCTAGTCTGACACCTTAACCACAACACCACACTGGCTCTCACTGATGAGATGTAAGTGGAAGATAAATACAGATGACTTTACCACACAGTAACTTGCCATAGTATTGTCTTCACCAGTCACCTGAGAATTTTAATATCTTCACAAATTTCTCCTCAGTTTTACCACATATTCACACCCACGCAGGAATCCAAGGAAGGTTAAGGGTTGCTGACTTCTCCTTGCTTGCCAATTCTTAAGGTTACCAGGTCCTTCTTCACCACTGGTGGGAGATTTTTGGGGTGGAGCCTGAGGTGAGCAGGGTTTAGGAAGGAGAGGGACTTCAATGCCATAGAGTCCAGTTGCCAAAGCGGCCATTTTCTCCAGGTGAACAGATCTCTATCAGCTGGAGATCAGTTGTAATAGCAGGAGATCTCTAGCTAGTACCTGGTGGTTGGCAACCCTACCAATTCTTTATGTCTGTTCTCTCTGTGGAAAATGTTGAGCACATACCCAAACCAGAACCACTATTTTGGGGAAGGGTATCTGACAAGCTTGCCAGTTTCCTGTCAGGGGAAGGGGATTCTCCATCCCCAGCACCCATTAATTAAAATAATGTAAAAATGTTTAAAAATCATTGTTGCAATAGCACAACATCTCTGCCCGGGAAAATCTGGAAGTGACAACAGTCCGTTCTAGGAATTGCCAGAACCTCTATAATTTACTATAGAGTTTCTAGCAATTTCTAGAGAGGAGTGATCTCACTTCCAGGTTTCCCATGGAAATAATGTCATGCCATCACCTGATAGCACCTTCCCCCCATGTCCTCACTTACTGAAATATATGTCAGAGTAACAAGTTGCCCATAATAATCTGACAGAGACAGCTGACAGGTAGCTGTCAGATCAGAGGCATCTAGGATGATGCAAGAGGCAGCAATAGCCTTGCAGGTTCTAGGGTGAACTGCAACTAACCGGTTTGAAGCAGTAAGGATGATGTAATACTGTGGCCAGGTCTACAGGTGGCCTTATAAGCCTATGTAACTGTAACTCTGTGTTGGGAAGTTTGGTGGAGAGACGTGTACGTGACGGTTTGTCTTTTATCTGTGCACTGTAAATTAAACAACACTGATTTCTATAAAGCAAGGAGTTTTGGCGGTATGTCCTGGATAACTGCTAATCCGCCTGCTTCCACGTCAATATCACCATTTGCCAGCTGCTGTCTGGCAATGCTAGAGTATGAAGGATTGAGTTAAATTGAGATGAGGTTCTAGAACTATTTGGAAAATTGAAAACAAATACGTCTCCAGGTTCCGCTAGCATACATCTGAGGATTCCTAACTGGTCACTAAAATCAGCCTCCATATCGGAGGACTGGAAAGTAGCAAATGGTATACCAGTTTTTAAAAAGGGGTCTGGGGGATCCAGGAAATCACAGCTGCTAGCCATGGGGACTACAAAAAATCTCCAGATTCAGAGGCATCTGAATACCAGTGCTAGGAGGCAACTTCAGAGGAAGGCTTTCACCTCTATGCCTTGTTTATTGGCCTTCCAGAGTAATGGGTTGGCTGGACCATCTTCTAATGTTCATAAGACAGTCTTATGACTGGTTTGTTCATTCATTACATATATACCATGGTAAATTATCTCTTGGCAAAGGGTCATCCATTATTTTCTCTATTTGTCCTTTCTATCTGGTCAGGCATTCAAAGGGTGGAACCAAGTAAGCAGGCATCAAGACTATGGAGAAATAACCCAACCCAAGCTGGCTCAGAACAACACCATGCTAGTTAAGGGAGTAGCTATTTGACCTTGATTTTAAGACATCCAAAAGTGCCTCTTCCTTTAATCTATCGGCATCTTCTAAATTTACAGACAGAAACAAAACTTGAAAGAGGGAAAATGGCAGGAGGGGAGGAAGTGCTATTCATATTAGATTTTGTAAAGCTATTCAGTTTTATAAAAAGTCTAATGTCTAAGCCAAAACTAAGTAGACAGTGATCCTTTAACACCCTGCCTTTGAATACATCCCACCAGTCCATTGTTTAGACAAAGTTGGGTTGTTCACCTTCCAGAGACCTTGGTGGATAATTCCTATGGAGTAGTTAAATCTGCAAAATATATGGTTCCTTCCTTTCTTCTTTTGGGGGAAGGTGATTGTATGAGATTCTTTTGACTCTTTAATGCACATTTACACACTGCCCAAGAAATTCCTCTTTCAATTTCTATTAAATCTCCATTCGCACTTTTTTTCTCTGGAATCAAACTCTGCTGAGGAGTCTAGTTTAAGCCGCTAGCCGTCTTAAGGAAGAAGATCTATTAATTTAATCATTTCTATGAATCAATTTTAAATGATCTCGGCAGAGAAAATGTGTTAGCCATTTAAATCCCATCATTACATATTATATAATAATTACAACTAATTTCTACTTTGGCTGGGCCTTCATATTGCTTAACACACCTAATGTATTCAGTACATCCACTTTACCAAATCTTTTTTCTGACTTTTAATTTTAGAGTTGCCCCTTGCTCATGGATATAGGCCAAGGTTTCAAAATAATACTTCCAATAGCTGAAGTACATAAATACAATGATATGTTTTGATGTATTACTTAATGCAAGTTCTTTGAGGCCCCCAAAGCCCTTTCAGCCCGGGAATGCCCCTTTTTATTTTTGGCGAGATACGGCACTAGGGTTGCCAGGTCCCTCTTTGCCACCGGTGGGAGATTTTTGGGGCAGAGCCTGAGGAGGGCGGGGTCTGGAGAGGGGAGGGACTTCAATGCCATTGAGTTCAATTGCCAAAGCAGCCATTTTTCTCCAGGTGATCTGATCTCTATCAGCTGGAGATCAGTTGGATTAGCAGGAGATCTCTTACTACTACCTAGCAATTGGCAACCCTACACGCCACCTTTTAGGTGGCACCATGATTTTGCGCCAAGAGGAGGTTTTGGCAGGGCCGAAACCTCCTTTGGAGGCAGCGCAGCCACGTTGCCTCCTAAGCCCAGTGCAGGCAATCCTCTCAGGAATGTACTGTTTGTTTCTAGGGTGGCAACCATGGCCTTTTATGCAAGGGATGGTTCCCCACGGTCACCCCTGCCGACTGTTTTGGGGCTTCCTTTTGATTATGCATGCCTTTCCCACCCGTCAGAGGTTGCCCCTCTCTCTCTCTGCATGTTTTGTCCACATTTTCCAGATGCTGTTTTGGCCAGAATTTGGAAAATACAGGCAAAATGCGCAGGGAAAATGAGGCAACCTCTGACAGTCGGATTTGTATGTTATTTTTGTTAATGGGGGGGGGGGGCAACCTGCCACATAGTCTGGACATTATGGGTTAACTTAGGCGCCATCTGGGTTTTTAAGGCTTTTAATTGAGGTTTTATTGTTTAATTTTTAGAATTATGATTAATTTTGCTGTTAATTCTTTGATATATTTTAAATGATGTTACCCGCCCTGAGCCTGGCCTTGGCCGGGGAAGGCAAGTTATCAATCAACCAATCAAATAAATAAATAAATAAATAAATAAATAAATAAATAAATAATCAAATGGAAGCCCCGAAGCAGTCGGAGAGGGTGACTGCGGGGAAATGTCCCTGCATAAAAGGGCCATGAGACTAAGGAATTCACTGTTGTGGCTGTTTAAAAAAAAAAATGGTACAAACTAGGCAAAATAGCTCCAGGGACCATGTGTGGCCTTTATAGGGTTGCCAGCTCCAGGTTGGGAAGTACCTGGAGATTTTGGAGGTGGAGCCTGAGGAGGGCGGAGTTTGGAGAGAGGACAGACTTTTGTTCAATTGCCAAAGCAGCCATTTTCTCCAGGGGAACTAATCTCTATTGCCTGGAGATCAGTTGTCATAGTGGGAGATCTCCAGCCACCACCTGGAGGTTATTATCTGCCATCGAAAACCACAAAACCTATGCTGAAACTACGAAATCGCTACACAAAATAACAGCGCTCTGGCTCCAAGAAATAATCATGTATTACTGCTCGCACCAATCTATATACACAAAATATAACTCCTAGGTTGTCTAACTATCTAAATAATATTATAAATACGAATTACAACACACAAATAGAAACAGAACATAAAATTTCCACAAGTACCTGGCGGATGGCAACCCTAGGCCCCCACCACTTTCCAAATACGTGTAGCTCCGTTATGTATCCTTTACATAGTGGAAGGGGGTCAAGTCATTCTTGATGTACGCTGATAAAACTTGGTAGAATCACAAGCTACGTCTCTGGCTCCAAGTTCCTACTTTCCTTGCATCTAAAAGAGGTGCATCACTGCCGATGAACTGAACCCCTTGGGCCCGGTTATGTAAACCAAAATTAGTATTCATGGTTCAGGTTTAAAGCTCACTCTTGATCCAGGGCTGAATCTAAGGTTACTCATTGCAGAGTTGGGCAGCCTTTGACTCTGATCTGTCAGGTCCAAGCTTACTTGTCCCCTCCCTTAATGTTTTTTTGCCCCCACCGACCAACTAGCACCTCAACGCCGCCCTGTGTCAGAATTAGAAACTTTTGACAGATCCGTAATCAGCTCATGCTCCTCAGCTCTCTGCATGTTAGTCACTTCATTTCCACAGTCTAACAGTTAATATGCCTTAATTTCTCTCACTTTGTGAATATTTAATTCCTCCCTTTTCAACATCATTTTTAGGTTGTGTGAATCATTTTCAAAGCCTTTTTTTTTTTGCTGCTATTCTCCCTCCACTATCATCTGCATATTTTATGAAATGGCACAGTTGAATCTCTGAGGGCTCTTGATAAAAATGAAACTGGCAGGCTGTTCATTAGTTGTTTACCTGGAGCTGTATGAATCCCTCCGAATGGCGGGCTCCCACTTGGATTTGAATTAGTCTATTCTGACACATAAGAATAGAAAACCTTCCATGAATGCATCTGATTTTTTTTATTTTGTCTCCCCAATTAATAGTTTGTTCTCGTTCTCTCTCTCTCTCTCTCTCTCTCTCTCTCTCTCTCTCTCTCTCTCTCTCTCTCTCTCTCTCTCTCTCTCTCTCTCTCTCTCTCTTTCCCTCTCTCTCTCTCTCTCTTTCCCTCTTTCCCTCTTTCCAGTTTTGCATTCTTTGGACCAGTTTAAGCAAGGCAAAAATTGGATATGTTAAGCATATGTTAAGCATCTAAACATTTCATTTTTGAAACAAAGTACTATGATCATAAGCAAACTATGAAACTCAAGGAAATGCTACGGAAGCTACTCTTTGGATGGGAAAGTGTAACCACTTTGCATCCACACTGATTAGAGAAAAGCAGGTTAAAAAGCGCCTTGATAAATAAATACCCAAAAAAACCTGGAAAGCTGCTTGTATGCATGGGGGTTTTCCCACCCAGATACACGTAACCAGAACTAGCCATTCCGTCCTCATTGCTTTAGGAGTTTCTGTGTATACATGCACATCACCATTCCATTCAATGGAAGGCAGACCAAGAGATGTAGGATTCAGAGCTCCACCGTCCCAATAAGTTAAGAGGAAAACCGACTCATATAGAACTCTGCATACACATCAGAGGGCACATGCATCAATTAATTGGCAGTATGCAGTAGCCCTTTTCAGATTCTCTCTTTTGTCTGACCAGTCAGACATTATGGTAGTGCATGCCTCCCGTGATCTTTCCAATACATACGGTCACCACTGCATGTGAACAGGACAACATATGTATTTTTTCACCTTCAGTACTCACAACTAGAACAGTCAGTTTTTGAGAGTGCACATTTGCTTGTATCGAAGATGTATACACATGGGTAAATGTGTCTGTTGCCCTGTTCACTCAAAATGGTGACTGTATCACAGATAGCATTGCCAGTTCTGGGTTGGGAAATACCTGGAGATTTTGGGGGCGGAGTCTGGGGAGGGTGGGGTTTGGAGTGGGGAGGGAATTCAATGCCATAGAGTCCAATTGCCAAAGTGGCCATTTTCTCCAGGTGAACTGTTCTCTATCAGCTGGAGATCAGTTGTAATAGCAGATCTCCAGCTAGTGCCTGGAGATTGGCAACCCTAATCCCAGTGTTGTCAGGCCTGTGCTTGGAAACCCTGCGAGAATTTGGGACTGAGTTATGGGGAGGGGAAACATTGCATGATGTTGCAGTATGACTTCTGGATGAATACCTAGAAGTAACATCACTGTGTCATGCAGTGCTCTAGGAATTCCCTCAATCTCTATGGTAAAGACCATAGAGTGTGAGGGATAGTAAAGACCTTAGAGATTGGGGAAATTCTAGAGTGTCATGGATATGAAGACCAGAATGGATGTTGCGGCATCCACAATGTCATTCTCCTTCCCCCAATTTCTTCTGCTGTGAGAGCTGACAGAGTGAGGAGAGCCAGAGGGAGCAGGAGGCTACCCACTGCTGGCAAGCAGGCAAATCCCTTAGGGAGGGGCAATGGCTCAGTGGCAGAGCATCTGCTTGGCATTTAGAAGGTCCTAGGTTCAATCCCTAGCATTTCCAGCTAATAAATAAATAGTAAATCGGGTAGTAGGTGATGTGAAAGACTCTGGAGAGCTGCTGCCAGTCAGAGTAGACAATACTGACTTTGATGGACTAATGGTCTGATTCCGAGTATGGCAGCTTCATGTGTTTCATGTGTTTATCGGGAGGATTGTGGTTGACACGTGTTCCTGTTACATGCTGCTGGAGCATCAAACTCATCATCCGAAAAGAACTAGAATTAACTAAAGAACTCATGCTGGGGGGGGGGTGGTGGTCTAGTAAAGCAAAGAATGATTACAGCATTAGTGCCATGGTACAGTGTTGTTGTTTTACATAAGGTCTGAGGTTCAATCCCTGGCATCAAGAACTCAAGGATTTCAGATGGCAGTGCTAAAAAGATGTAAAAATCTGCTAGGTTTCTTGGAGTCAGAGTGGCTGTTGCTAGTCTAGCTGGGCTAGTGGCTTAGTGTGAAGGAACTGAATATTTCCCCACCATTTTGTATTTGGTTCTTGATGTGTTAATGTTTAAAAGGGTTCTGATCAGTTTCGGGGCAGAGTGTTCATAAGCCAGGTCACCCTAGGAAACAGATGCCTACAGAGAACATCTCTTGAGAGAACTTGGAGAAACGAAATAATTAAAAAAAACTATTTCTGAGAACTGAAATTTAGGGCTGTCATCACTGATAGGTCAAGATCTAGGAGAGGGTGCTGGAGATGTGCTATATAAACAAGTGGAGTCACTGGTCAATCAACAAGGAGAAAAAAACTGAAACGAAGACATCAGAGGACAACATAAGGAAGCTTAGGAACAATCTTTGTTAGAGAACATAAGGACAAAAGAAAAACCATGCTTGGTCAGACCAAGGTCCATCAGGTCCAGCAGTCTGTTCACACAGTGGCCAACTAGGTGCCTCTAGGAAGCCCACAAACAAGACGACTGCAACAGCTTTATCCTGCCTGTGTTCCTTAGCACCTAATATAATAGGCATGCTCTTCTGATATGAGAGAATAGGTATGCATCATGACTAGTATTCATTTTGACTAGTAGCCATGGATAGCCCTCTTCTCCTTGAACATGTCCACTGCCCTCTTAAAGCCTTCCAAGTAGGCAGTCATCACCACCTCCTGGGGCAGGGAGTTCCACAATGTAACTATGCTAGTGCAAAAAGGCAAGGAACAAGCTGAGCCAGAAGAAATTGTTTTGGCCCAGAATTTTCCAGGATAACGAACAATGTAGTTAGGTTTAGCTAGGTGAATTTTCTTACTCCAGATTGCTCTTATGGCCTTCAGTCTATGCTACTTAACTTTATTTAGCCTGCATTACTGATGCTTTTAAACAATTATGTAAAAATCTGATGCTCTGTGTGTGTGTGTGTTTGTGTGAGTGTGCATGTTAAGTGCTGTCTAGTCGCTTCCAACTCATGGTGATCCTATTAATCAAGGTCCTCCAAAACGTCTTAGCGTTGACATCCTTGCTCAGGTCTTACAAACTGAGTGCCATGGCTTGCTTTATAGAGTCAATCCATCTCATGTTGGGTCTTCTTTTCCTGCTGCCTTCAGCTTTTCCTAGGATTATTGTATTTTCCAGTGAGTCTTGTCTTCTCATAATGTGACCAAAGTATGATAGCCTCAGTTTAGTCATTTTAGCTTCTAGGGAGAGTTCAGCCTTAAATTACAACCCTAAATACTGTTACACCCTTCTAAACCCATTGACTTCAACGGACCTAGAAGGGTGTAACTCTGCGGCTTCGTTTTCAAACACAGATGTAAAGCCACTCCTCTCTATCTGATAGTTATTGGTTGTCTGAGTTCTCTAAGAAAACTATACAATTATAAAGAAAAGGCTGTTGAGTGGAGGCAGCCAAAAGAAATACTGATTTTCACATAGTGGCAGCAAAAACCACTGGAGAAGTTGAAAGGGGCTTAGATAAGCTATTCTGACTCACCTTCCCTCTCTTTCACAGTGACCACTGCCACCGGAGGGTGACACTTAGCATAAGTCGACTTAACATTTTTATATGTCCATTTTGCTACTCTTAAAATTCTATCTAAGAACACATGTTGGTTTCTAATGCATTTTTTTTAAAGCTTTGGCTTATGGTCACTATGACATATAGTGCAAGAAGCAGTTGCTTTTAATTCACATGATACCCCTATAAATGTGGCTACTTAATTTGAATGATTTGGAAGGTATGCATTAACCTTGTTCTATAAGCAAAGATGGTTTTATAGGTTCTCGTTATCTTCTGTCGAGTGGTGTCTTTACCCAAGAGTATTTGGCTCTTCTGGGGATGTGACCTCTCTCAAATGGAGGATGCCATATTTCCAAGAGTGTAAAAAAATTATTAAAAAAACAAAAATGGCCGTTAATGTGATTTCCCAAATAAAGGATTTTGCTGGGTGGCAGAAAATATGTTTCACAGAAAGAAACTTCAATTAAGTAATATTTAGTAAGTGCTTTATCATTAGGGTTGCCAACCTCCAGGTGATTGTTGGAGAAGGCAGCACGTGGCTCAATAGTAAAACTATAGTAAAACCAAAATTGGGATATATGTATGAAAAGAACTGCAAGGGTGATTAATTCTAAACCAAAACAATATTAATACACCAACATCAAATAATTAGCATACATCAAATAATGCACAGGAGCTTGAGGGAGGTCATATAATCTGTGTTGGAATGCACACGGAAACCTCAAACTACAAACAAGGCGAATAAGGATACAATGTATACCATGTTACAATGTATAAGCCTCAAACAAACTGAATCCCAATTTGGGTTTACTTTAGTTTAATATTGAGCCACGTGCTGCCTTCTCCAACAGTCTCCACTAGTTCCAGCATAGGTTATCCTCTTTGTTTCTAACCTCTAGGTGATGGCCGGAGATCTTCCACTATTACAACTGATCTCCAGGTAGTGTTGCCAACCTCCTGGTACTAGCTGGAGATCTCCTGTTATTACAACTGATTTCCAACCGATAGAGATCCGTTCACCTGGAGAAAATGGCCTCTTTGGCCATTGGACTCATGGCATTGAAGTCCCTCCTCTCCCCAAACCCCACCCTCCTCAGGATCCGCCCCAAAAACCTCCTGCCAGTGGCAAAGAGGGACCTGGCAACTTCATCTCAGAGATCAGTTAACCTAGAGAAAATAGCTGCTTTGAAAGTTGGACTCTATGGCATAACACTCCACTGAAGTCTCTCCCCTCCCCAACCGGTCTCCTCCTCAGCCCCCCCCCCAAATCTCCAGGTATTTCCCAACCCGGAGCTGGCAACCTATTTATCATTAGAATGTACTAAATCAACTGGGTCCAGATTTATTATATTTTTTGTTCTATCCTGAGGAACTCTGGTATACAGAGAGCCAGCATGGTGTAGTGGTTAAGAGCGGGGGTTTGGAGCGGTGGAGTCTTTGATTTGATTCCCCACTCCTCCACATGAGCCGTGGAAGCTAATCTGGTGAACTAGATTTGTTTCCCCACTCCTACACACAAAGCCAGCTGGGTGACCTTGGGCAAGTCATTCTCTCTCAGCCTCACCCACCTTACAGGGTGTCTGTTGTGGGGAGGGGAAGAGAAGGCGATTGTAAGCCGGTTTGATTCTGCCTTAAGCGGTAGAGAAAGTCGGCATATAAAAACCAACTCTTCTTCTTCTTCTCCTCCTCCTCCTCCCCAGTCTCATACTCTTCCTGGTCATGAAGCCAGATTTGAGCATTTGCCCACATTCACATTTGTTCTCTTTATTTCTCTCCCACCCCTGCCTCCTCTGCTTTGTTTCCAACCCACCTATATATGCCCACAATTGGAATTTAGATTGTGACTTCCTTGGGGCAGGAACCCATCTCGTTTTGTTCCCCCCAGAAGTGCTTTGTAAAAAGCAAGTTAACGTTGCCCTAGGAAAAAATAATGGATAGCAATAAACGTTGGTGTAGTGGGAGAATTGAAAGAATTTCAGTTTGGCTTTATCAGTCAGACTTCACTTGAGCACTTTCATTTCAGTCACAGTTGGTTCAGGGGGGGGGGAATTATCTTTGTTATTTCTGTTCATCTCATCCCCCTCATTAAAGCACACACAAAATAAAATAGGGTAGCCTTGGTAGGCTTGCAGACACACTTGTTCGCAATGTGGTATTTTTCCCCCCTCTTGCTAAGCAGACCAGAGACCTGACATTTGATGTTGTTTGTTTGAAATGATAAACTTAATCATGAGTGAAATGTTAGGAAGTGACAGGGCTGGACGCAGTAAGGTCACTTCACGTTTGAGCCAAGTACAACACAGCTTTCCCCTTAATTGCACTGCCAGCCTTTGCCGTCTGGAGAACCCAGGCATTTTGCAAGTAGGGAACTGAATCTGTCTTTGTGATAATTAAACCACGGACCTCTATAAAGACTGCCAAATCTGCCATATGGTAGTTTTATGACCGAGACTGCTGTTATCTCTGGAGAAAGCAAACATCCTAATCTCATTTCAGTTATCTGTGATCAGAACCCATATTTCTAGAGGGCAAAATGTAGACACTTCACTTGTCACATGGCATTCTAAAGCAATTTATTATTTTTTTAATTAATTTTATTTTTCAAGTTTTTAGCCCGCCCTTAATCCCCAACCAAAGCCGGGCTCAGGGTGGGTTAGGGTTGCCAACCTCCCTGTAGCAGCTGGAGATCTCCTGCTATTACAACTGATCTCCAGCCGATAGAGATCAGTTTACCTGGAGAAAATGGCTGCTTTGGCAATTGGACTGTATGGCATTGAAGTCATAAACCTCCCGCCGGTGGTGAAGAGGGGCCTGGCAACCCTATGTGTAAAATTAAGAAGGTTGTTATGAATCTTAGCCTCATCCTCACCACAAGTGATCTTGGTATGCTTTAGAAGTGTTAGATGAAGATGCAGTGAGGAAGGTTTGATTGAAGCCTGAGTCACCATATAGTTTTCTACCAGGGTTACCAGAACTCCAAAAGGGATTGGCCTAATCCTATAAGGTGTTCTTCCTTTCCAAAGAAAACCCAGAGTGCTTTCCTTTTAATAACTGTGAGTAGTTAATTCACCAGGAACCAGTCACTTCAGAAAAAAAGTGGAGGAGCAAGTATTTTGGGTGGGGCCAATCAGGTCTCCCCGCCTCCATTCATCAGGGCTTCTAAACATCCCCAAAACTTGACCCAAGCAGTTCTGTGTTTAGCAAGGGAACAGTTGACCTCAAGAGACGTTGCACGGTGGAATAAACGTCTCTGTTCTTTTCAACAAGGTTATTATCGATACAGTCTCCTAAAGGGCATCCTGGGAAGCTGAGCCAGATTTTTTAAAATCATCTTTGTAGCGAATGTTAAAAAAAACAACCTAGATGTACTTTTTGAATCACCCACAGAAAAGCTAAAATGTTTTTGTATGCAGCATTGTTATTCTAAAACAGAATTAATTTGATTATTTTGTGCAATCTAATTCAACTGAAACTCATACAAGCTGAACGGTTTGACAGCCTTGGCCAGGGCATCAACGAGTCTGATAATTTTCTCAGTCATTATTATTAATGTTATTATTATTAAAAGCAATATATTCAAAACATTTTGATTCTGCTTAGGGTTGCCAGCCTCCAGGTGGGGCCTAGAAATCTCCTGGAATTACAATTGATTTCCAGACTACAGATATCAGTTCCCCTGGAAGAAATGGCAATTTAGGAAGGTGGATTCTATGGTTGATTCTCAGAGTGGACAACCAGGGCTGCCAGCAGCTATGGCACCCCTACACCCTCCCCAGCCTCCACACACACACCCCAAATCCAAGAATTTACCCAAGACAGAGCTGGCAACCCTCCACCCAATGGAGGAGGAGGAGGAGAAGAAGAAGGAGGAGGAAGAGGAAGAGGAGGAGGAGGAAGAAGAAGAATTGGTTCCCTTCCCCTCCCCACAACCTTCCCTCCCCACAACAGACACCCTGTGAGACAATTAGGGTAAGTAATGTATACAGAGATTTTATGTAGATAATTATTTTATATTAGTGTTTTTATTTATTTGTTTTACTCTGCTTCTGAATGGCCCGTGGGCTGTAATAAAGACTGACTGACTGACACCCTGTGATGTAGGTGGGGCTGAGAGAGCTCTAAGAGAACTATGACTAGCCCAAGGTCACCCAGCTGGTTTCATGTGTTGGAGTGGGTGAACAAACCCGGTCCGCCAGATTAGCCGCTCATATGGAGAAGTGGGGAATCAAACCCGGTTCTCCAGATTAGAGTCCACGACTCCAAACCACCGCTCTTAACCACTACACCACGCTGGTGGTGACAAGTTTAAAAGACATTAAAAACCAATGCATATATATAAGAGAACGGTTAAAAACATAGGAAGGAGTGTCAGTAGGAGAACGTAAAAAAGAAAAAAAAGAAAAAAGTCTTACCCAGTAGTAGATGTTAATAATAGAAAGGGACAGATGAATCTCCCAAGAGAGAATATTCCGAAGACAGATGGAACTCCCAAGACAGAGTGGTGCCACTACAGAGAAGGCCTGTTCTCAGGTACCTATCCCATCTTGCCCTATCTACTTAATTGCCTGTTGGCCTGAAAAGGCTTAATTTTTATTTAATTGATTTGTTTATTTAATTCATTTTTACCCTGCCTTCCTCCCCAATGGGGACCCAAAGCACCTTACATCATTCTCCTCTCTTCATTTTAACCTCACAACAACTCTGTGAGGTAGTTTAGCCTGAGAGAGGGAGGATTCACTCCACAGCATGTAGGCTCATGCCCATGAAAGCGTGTGCTACAATAAATCGGTTGGTCTTTACAGGGCCACAGGATTTTTCTATTGCTTTTTCTGCAACAGTAAAACTCAGCTACTCCACCGGAAAATGAATGAATTCAAACTCAAGAACCTAGAGAGTTTTTTTTAATTTGTCTGCTTTTAATGAAAGTTTTAACCCAAGCCTCAAGCACCATCTGATTTGGGAATCTTGTCTTCTAATCCCAGATAGGTGTGAGTGGAAATCTACCCTGCATATGTTCAGGAACACTACCTATTATGATTATTTCAGAACTGAACAGATAATTGTCAGGTCCCCTTCAATCCCAAGTTGCTTTCTAAACTCCCAGGAAAACCCATGACCTTCAGCGTATTGCTGTAGCACACAGCTATTGTTATCAAGATATTTCAGGTCTCTGAGTTTCTCTCTCCTTTTTTTAAAACAGCAAAATTCTAGTTATATAAACTAGATAATGCAGTCTGCTATAAATCACCCGGGTTGTCCCTTGATATTTTGAAAACTGATGAGGCTGCCGATTCTCGCTTCTTACTTTGTATGCAAATGATGAATTATAGATGGGGAAATAGGAAAAAAAGAAGGTTTTTACTCATTTACTGGATTGAAAGGGACTGGATTAGTGAGTGAATACTAGTACCCTTGGACTATTTATTGTGACATTGCTTAGAAATATTCAAATTCCCAAAGCCTTCAAATCACCGGGGACGTTGTTAGCCTTCTTCAGGAATTATTAAAATGTACAGAAATGTATGAGCCTCACTTTATAATAATTAATCAGGAGCTGTTGATTAATAAAGCTCATTTTTTTTCATCCCGATGATTCAGGGTATTATCCAAAGGACAGTGTCCTTGTCATATTGATTAAGAAACTAGACTTTTGCTGGGGAAGAAAGTACAAGAACTAGCTGTGCTTCTTCCTTCCTTTCTTCCTTCCCCCTCCCCTGCCTCCCATCCCGCCACCTCCCCGATAAAATAAATATTGAATGAGAATATTAACTCGTTAACCTTGACAACAATTTGTAATTTTCATAAGGGGGAAAAAACTCGCATATTCAGCAAATAAATCGCTGTGGGGATTTCTGGGAAACAAATTGGAGGGAATGAAGAATGCTGCCATATGAATTCTGTCATTTTTATGGGCCTCCGTGATTAATTTGTTTGTTTAGGTCCCTCAATTAAGGCCACAAATACTGTAAAGTGTCAGAAGAGAGCTAACTGGCATTGCTAGTACAATCTACTTGGGGTGACTTCTAAGGTCATTCGGGAGCTTAGTTTTCACTGTCTTTCCTCAGTTCTGAGACTGAATTTGCATCACCTGCTCAGGGCCAAGTCATGTGATTATGGTCTCCCCTCTGCAAGAAGATAGCTCCAGACTCCTTACCACAAGAACCATGGAGATTGGTCATGCCTACAGTACACCGTGCATTGGGGTCTCCTTTCCACTACCACCCCCCTTGCCAGGCAACTGAGTTTGATAGGCATTTGTTGAAGACAGTGGCCATTGGTGCACAGTGGGGCTGGTAGGGTGGAGAGCAGCAAATGGTGGGTGGAGCCAGAGCAAACTAAGACTTGATTCCCTTCCTTGCCCCATGCAATACTAAGAACAAGCACAGTAATCAGTTTCTTAACAGGTAACATCTAAATGGACTGGTTCAGTAAGCTTGTGTGCTGTTGTACTTCATCTGCTTACAGGAAAGTTGGTATGGCCTCCATCACCCTTTCCAACCACTTCTATCCACAACCTGCCCTCCAACCACTAGGTCACACCACCACTCCACCAGCATGGTGTAGTGGTTAAGAGCGGTGGTTTGGAGCGGTAGATTCTAATCTGGAGAACTGGGTTTGATTCTCCTCTCCTCCACATGAGTGGCGGACTCTAATCTGGTGAACTGGGTGGGTTTCCCCACTCCTACACATGAAGTCAGCTGGGTCACAGCTCTCTTAGAGCTCTCTCAGCCCCACCTACCTCACAGGGTATCTGTTGTGGGGAGGAGAAGGGAATGTGATTGTAAAGTCACTATATAAACACCAACTCTTCTTATTCTTCTAGTAAGGCTTCTCTTTCAAATTTTGTACCTAATTTCTTTTCTACACATAATAGTCACACGCTTTGAGGGCAAGGAGCTGTTCCTGTTGGCAGCAGAGGATAGGACTTGCAATAATGGCTTTTAAATTATGGGTAAAATGGTCCTGGCTGGATATTAGGAAAAACATTTTTACTTGAAGAGTAGTTCAGTGGTGGAATTGGCTGCCTACAGAGGTGGTGAGCTCCTCTTCACTGGCAGTCTTCAAGCAGTGGCTGGGCAAACACTTGTCTGGGACGCTTTAGGCTGATGCTGCATTGAGCAGGGGGTTGGTCTAGATGGCCTGTATGGCTCCTTTCAACTAGGATTGCCAGGTGGGTGATTTCAGTGGGCAATTGTCTGCCAATCCACCTGGCTGCTCCGGAGCAGTGACCCTTGAGGGTTTGAGTGCTAAAGTGGCTGTGGCGATGCCGTGCTTCTGGGGGTAAACCCGGAAGTGACATAATCATGAGCGTGCGGCTGCCCGTGCATGCGATCTCCCCATCCCCATCCCCTGCCAACCGAGAGGAGGGACCTGTCAACCCCACTTCCAACTCTATGATTTTGTGGAAAAGCTGCAGACTGCAGTGCAATGCATGCATGCTTATTTGAGAACAAATCTACTGGACTTAGTTTACTTCCAATAAGGGAACCACTGGCAGGGAACGAGGGTGGTTTGGCAAGGGTTTGTCTGCTAAAAGTGGGCAAATGGAACCCCTATGTGCCATCAAGTTGCAACTAACCTATGGTAATCTGGCTTTCAAGGCAAGTGAGTAGCAGAGGGGTTTACATTCCCTTCCTCTGCAGAGTCTTCCTTGGTGGTTTCCCATCCAAATACCGACCCTGCTTAGCTTCTGAGATCTGACGAAATCGGTGTATACAATGCTGCCTTCCCTCCCAAATGGCACCCCATGTCCAAGTAAATAAGGATACAACGGGCTTGACAAGTCAAAAAGAGGCTAGGGGAAGGGGGAGCTCTTTCTGAGTGCAATCCTATGCATGGTAACTCCAGTCTAACCCATTAACTACACTGGACTTAGACTGGAGCAATTCTGTCCAGCAATACAATGCCTTTTGGCTGTGTCCTAATGAAAGAAATATGTTTTCCTTAAAAAATCATTGTTGTGTATTTTTGTATACACTTTTCCTGCATTTATATTTGTTTAACGAAGCCTACCATCTAGCACACACAGAACTCATTCATAGGATCCAAGCCAATGATTGCAAAATTTGGCAATTGGACTCCATGGTATTGAAGTCCCTCCCCTCCCCAAACCCCACCCTCCTCGAGCTCCTCCCCAAAAAATCCCCAGGTACTTCCCAGTCCAGAACTGGCAACTCTAACTAGGGTTGCAAGGTCTTCATCACCAATGGGAGATTTTGGGGGCGGAGCCTGAGGAGGGTGGGGTTTGGAGAGGGGAGAGACTTCAATACCATAGAGTTCAATTGCCAAAGCAGCCATTTTCCTCCAAGTGATCTGATCTCTATTGGCTGGAGATCAGTTGAATTAGCAGGAGATCTCCTGCTACTACCTGGCAGTTGGCAACCCTAACTGTATGGCATTATATGCCACAGAGGTCCTTCCCCCTCCCAAACGCCATCCTCACAAGGCTCTGCTGCCCAAATCTCCAGGAAGTCCTATAAATGTCTCAGAACTAAAGTAACTAGCTCAGTTACCATAATTTTCTTTTACCGAAAATAAGGGAGTTGATAGCAACAATTGTAGTTTGTCCTATCAGTGCAAGACACAGGGCTGTACTTCATTTGATATGTAATCCTGCACCGTTCTGCTTCAAAGGTTTCATTTGTATCACCTGACTGATCCTCTTGACTGATGGGTGGTTGTCCCAGGTGCTACGAGCCCAAAGAGTTTTTTGAGGACAATTAGGGATATTTCTGAATTTCGTGACAACTCTGGTTCCATTTTAAAGTTCCTTCTCCCTTGGGATGAACCTTCAGCTTTCTTTTTTTCCTGATGATCTTGATTCATTTTATTTGTTTTTGGATTTATATCTCACTCTATTTTTGCCAAAGCAGGGTTTAGAGTCAGTTAAAGGTAAAGGTAAAGGTCCCCTGTGCAAGTACCGGGTCATTCCTGACCCATGGGGTGATGTCACATCCCTATGTTTACTAGGCAGACTTTGTTTTATGGGGTGGTTTGCCAGTGCCTTCCCCAGTTATCTTCCCTTTACTCCCAGCAAGCTGGGTACTCATTTTACCGACCTTGGAAGGACGGAAGGCTGAGCCAACCTCGGGCCGGCTCCCCTCCCCAAACCCTGCCTTCCTCAGGCTCCACCCAAAACACCTCCTGCCTGTGGCAAAGAGGGACCTGGCAACCCTACTGAAACCTGACGAAATCCATTTCAGTGACACACTGGTTAGCAGCAGTCAGAAATCCCCTACCAGATAAGGTTAAATAAGCTGGGTAAATGATGAGCAACCAAAGAAGTGACTGCAGAATGGGAGTAATATGAGTAATATATGTGCTCTGCCTAGCTGCTTATAATAACCAAGCTGCGGCATTCTGCACCACCTGGTTAATATCATGGGGAGACCTATGTCGAGTGCATTACAGTAGTCCAGCCTTGATATTATCATGGCATGGATCTAGGTGGCCAGATCAGCCATGTCAAGATAGGTGTTTGTATGGTTGTTGTTTTAATGTCATGTTGATATTTTGTTTTTGAAATTTTAACCAATTTGATTCTTATACATTATGATTTAAAAAATCATGGCACATCTTTAAAAAAACTGATCCCCCCCTTCTTACTGTAACATATGTTATACGCTGGTTACAGTATAGTATGGATTTCCAGATACCTAGGATTCAGGCTGTTTGGGTCAATCTCCACCCTGCAGCCTCAGGAGGTATGGAATTATATGATTGTACATATCAATTGCATGGTTTTATTAGAACCGACTGTCTTTAAGCTTGTCTCGAATAAGGGAGCTGATACGAATGCATCCTGTTTGTTATGCACGCCATTAGGTTTGTGTGCTGCCCTTGTCTGCTTAGACATCTTATCATCCACCCAAGAAGATGAAAGATGTAATGCGTTTGCTTGAAATTAAATTTTTTAAAAAGTGACTTTTTGAATGGTACGAAAATTTGTCTCTTGATGGAGGAGTGAAGTGGAAATTCAATAAAGTGTTTTTAATGCTTTAAGGGCGCTGTGGAAGATGCTAAGTGAATGACAGAAAACAGTTGAAGAAATGTACAGAGAGTAGCGGGGAGACTTGACTGCTCGGGTTGAGTATGAGACAAGGGTAAGAGAACAGAAAGGCTGTGATCAGATGGACTCAGTCTCTCAAGGGAGGCTTCATACCTTTGGTGACATAGGTTGGTCCACAGAAACGTACCCTGTCACTTGTCATATCTTTTCTCATTCTTTCCTTCTTTCTTATTCAAAGGAACCAGCACAGTTAGAGAGACTCTGGCACATGCTTTGCCCTGATCTTCTGACTCGCCAGGGTCAGAGGGAGGTTTCATGGAACCCTGAGAAATAACAATTCTCTGATCTCTGTCTCTCTTAAACACACACACAAAGAGTGATGGCTGTAAATACATCCAGATCTTGAAACTGAAGAGCATTTTTCTAAAGACTGTTTTATTTCCTATTACCGTGATACCCCCCCCTTCCATTTGGTTACAGCACTATCTGGAATTCATGGGATTTGCCTGAGTTTTCTTCTCCTCATTTCTGTTATCCCTGATTGCTGGATTGGAGGCATTAGATCTGCAAATATCCCCTAGTGCAGCAAGCAGCAGTTCTGAACTCAATACCAAGTAAACTTCCTTTGGAGATAGAGTTGTCAGCCTCCAGGTGGTGGAAGGAGATCTACTGCTATTACAACTGATCTCCAGGCAACAGAGATCAGTTCACCTGGACAAAAATGGCTGCTTTGGCAACTGAACTCTATGGTACTGAAGTCCCTTCCCTCTCCAAACCCCGCCCTCCTCAGGCTCCACCCCCAAAATATCCAGGTATTTCCCAACCCGGAGCTGGCAACCCTATTTGGAGACTCTCCTGCCCCGCAGTTCTAAAGCTGAGGTCCCTGTGGGAGTAATCTAAGTAAGTGTCCTCAGAAGTAAGCACCATGTTAGTCAGTATGCTTACTTCTAGGAAAGTAGCTTTAGGATTGCAGCCTGTATCTCAGGTATGCCACATAATAGTGTGTTGTACATGGATCCTCACTTCTGCCTGCCATGCTATTCAGGATTTTTAAAAATCCCCCTTCCTCGAACCTGTTCTTAAGTAGCTCCCCACCCCCATTTTATTTCCATCTAACCCAAATTACAGCAACAAAGTTCTGTCCCAAACTCTTTTAGAGAACCTAAAATCTATCAGCCAGTATTATGGGGATAATTCTCAGGCAGCCAGATCGGGAGCGCTGATTTCTCGCTGAGGTCCATAAGGCCTGAGGAGGTTTTCAAATTGATGGTGTTTTCAAACTTTTATATGTAACACTAACAGGAAGTTATTAAAATAAGGCAACAGGGGACAGGCTCAAAGATGCAGTCATTCATCTGTGTTGTGTTACGCAGGGCGAGGCCATCAAGAGCCCCTGTTAAAGGCTCTGTTTTTCCAAGTGTTAATAGCAACATTGTTTTTTTTAGCATTATTTTATTCAGGTTTGCAATCCTATTACTGGTGGCACTGGAACATAATCAAGAACTACCTGCAGGATAAATCAAAAGATTAAATTAAACTGGGATTTAAATCCCCACTAAACATAGGATCAAGGAAATATTACTTTTTTTTTTTGCTTCTGTTGGAGCCTCGGTCTTAGATTGCCTCTTCCCTCCCTTTTAAGGGTTTCCTTAGAATAAACAGTACATGGTTTGTTTGGACCATTTGGTGTATTAAAGGCAGTGGGACGGGAATGATACTGAGAGTTCTCCATGGTAACTGCTATTCAGTAGCTGGTGTGGTGGGGAGGGGCTGTGGCTCACAGCCCATTCCTGAAATTGTGGTGTGTGGAGTCAGTGGGGAAGAGGTGTGGTGGTGCCTCTTCCTATGCTGAATTGCGCACACCACAAAACAAAAAAAAGCCGTTTTGTGCGATTACACGCACTTACACTGGAGGCGAGGTCACGCCGCCTTCAAAGAACTTTCGGCCCAATTCTCAGGAATGGGCTGTAGGTGGTAGAGCATCTGTTTGGCATGCAGAAGGTCCCAGGTTCAATCCCCAACATCCCGTTAAAGGGACTAAGCAAGTAGGCGATGTGAAAGACCTCTGCCTGAGACCCTGGAGAGCCGCTGCTAGACAATACTGACTTTGATGGACCAAGGGTCTGATTTAGTATAAAGCAGCTTCATGTGTTCATGTGTCTTCCCAGCTTCTTCTTCATCAGTCTTGGGAGCCTCCACCTTGTTGAACCTGTGGGCACTTTTTGGGACTTGTGAGAACAGGTAGTGAGCACCACAACAAAATGGCTGCTACGGTGGTGGGGGCAATCACAAAACACCCCAGGGGATGGTCCCAATCACAAAACATTGTGAGGCTCCAAAAAATATTAGGCGGTTCCAAGGCCAGCATCCTCCTATGATGGAGGTACCTGTTTCCAAATGGGTGCTCTCTGCAGGCACAAAGGACATGAGTCCTGAGTTCTTCTGAAGTAGCCATAGTGGTGTAGTGGTTAAGAGCAGTGGTTTCAAGTGGTTGAGCCTGATCTGGAGAACCGGGTTTGATTCCCCACTCCTCCACATGAGCGGCAGATGCTAATCTGGTGAACTGGGTTGGTTTCCCCACTCCTACACAGGAAGCCAGCTGAGTGACCTTGGGCTAGTCATACTCTCTCAGCCCCATCTACATCATTGGGTGTCTGTTGTGGGAAGGGGAAGGAGAGGTGATTGTGAGCCGGTTTGGTTCTTCCTTAAGTGGTAGAGAAAGTCGGCATATAAAAACCAACTCTTCTTCTTCTCCTTCTCCTTCTCCTTCTTCTTCTTCGTGTTCTAAAGCTAGTAGTAGCTCTCTGCTTCAGACCAGAAGGAAGGAATAAGGCACAGGAAACACACTTGAGCAAGCCATTGCAACCATAGGCACAAAGTTGGTGATCGCTGGTCTTTTGAAATCTTAAGCCATGGCTCTGGCCACTGTCTGCCATTAAGTTCTGTGCTTCCTTCCTTTTGACAAGTCTAATTCAATTTGAAAGTTCATGTTTCTATTATAGTTTCTCCATGCTCAGGGGGAAAAAAAACTATTGTTCCTGACCACGCTAACAAAATTCACTCGCAATGTTGTCGTTAAAAATTGATGCCTGTTTTTGCATCAATTGCATATAAATGGTGCAAAACGTAGAATACCATAAAAGAAAAAAGCAATTTGCTAAAGAAAATAGCTGGGATGAAAATGGTATTCCCAACCATGCATGAAAATTAGAATAAAAGAAAAAATATATCTGTACATCCCCTTAGCTATTCTGATTTGGATCTGCCTCTTATCAATCGGTGAATGTAGTCCTTGTTTCAGCCTCAAAATTATGCGTGGTTTTGCATTTCCTACAACTATTTGATTCAGTTAAAAAAACAAAATACCACCATAATCTACAATTTTGACAGCCTTATATAATTTTACCAAAGGATGAAACATGTTTCCCTGTAGTCTGCAAGAACAGTTGAGGAAATATTACTAAGATCGAAGCAATATTTTCAAGGTGAATCTGGTAAGATTTTTAAGGGCAATTGCGTGGTTGGTTGCATATTGTCTGATTTGGGATTGCTGTGAGTATAAACCAGGCAAGTACCAGTCATCTGGTATCTTTAATCCCTAGGAAACTCTAATTTTTCAGGATTTATATCCCCTACTATTCCCTAAATATCCACTGTAAACTTCAGTTCACTTATTTATTCTACCACTCCTGCATAGATTCTGATTATTTTTACATAGTGATTCACTCTAAATGTACGTACTTTGGATTGTGTTATTTATCTTCTACCCCCCGCCCCCCAAAAGGCACAATGGCATAGAACTTGGAAGGTTCTGCACAGATAAGATTTCCTAGGAATAAATTGATTTGTTTTGTTCACCTTCTCCCAATTATGATTATTATTGTTGTTGCATATGGTTTTTCTAGAAAGAGCGCGCTGACAAACTTGCAATTGGACGAGACTCCAGGTGGGCCAAAATAAACATAACATTAATTTCAAACTGTGATTCTCGGCCAGCATGACGTCTCTGTCTCCCCCCCACCCCTTGCCCTCCCCACACATGGCACTCCGCTCGAGCAATTCAAGTGAAGTGGCATTTTTCAGAGGAAGTTCTTTCAAAGGGCAGCTCTGTTGTATCCTGATTCCATCACAGGAGCTGACTTTGGTAAATGTCATTCTTGTTATCCTAAAGGGGAGTTTGCATTTGTGAGTCTTTTCATTACACAGGACACAGCTAGGGCTACCTCCCGCCCCCGCCCCCAGCGCCTCTTTCCCTCTCATATCATTTTCAGCAATCCTAGGATTTTGTTGTTGTTGTTACGGTAACGACCGACTTGTAATTAAACACATAAGAATATGGTTTTATTCCAAATGGCGACTATGTACAGAGCATTTTCTCCAAAGGTGTACGTTGGTGCAATATGCTACAGCAGTAAGGTCGTCTTTTTAAATTAGATCTCATAATAACTTGCTCACAAAAATTAATAAGTGGTGTTTTCTTTTGCTAAGCTTTTCTGTAATTGTGATTTATGCATTTAATTCGTTCATTTAAGATATCTATTGGATTTTTAAAAAACAAAATGTTTAAAACTTGGGACCACTTCCCACTGCTGAATTTCTCTATTCAAACACTCGAACAGGCTCAAATTTAGTCAAAGCCTCAAGAGGTGTGTATCATAATGTGTGGATTGCAGGCCTTTCCCAAAAGACTTTTTGAGGCAGCCGATACTAGCCCCGGGGGAGGCAAACTTTTCAACCCATATGCCTCCCATCAGTCTGTGAAGATTTTGGTGTTCCAGCAAACAAAAGGGGTGGGGGACAAGGGCTGTTCTTGGACTAACAGGAGGGGAACATCAGCGGGAACATGGTGATGTCACATTTGGGTGAATACCCAGTTATGGCATCACGGCATTCACAGCACTCTAGGAATTCCCCCAACTTGTATGGTAAAGGTCCAGTTGGTAGTGGGTTGGCTATATGAATAAAATGTTTGATGTTGTTAAACAGAGCTGTAAGGTGTTTAAAATACTTTACAGATAGGTAGATAGTTAGGGTTGCCAACCTCCAGGTGCTAGCTGGAGATCTCCTGCTATTACAACTTATCTCCAGCCGATAGAGATCAGTTCCCCTGGAGAAAATGGCCACTTTGGCAATTGGACTATGGCATTGAAGTCCCTCCCCTCCCCAAACCCAGCCCTCCTAAGGCTTTGCCCTAAAAACCTCCCACCAGTGGTGAAGAAGGACCTGGCAACCCTGTAGATAGTAATCCTAGCAACAAGGAGCAGGATTTGCCTAAGGTGCCCATGATGAAGGGGCACCAGGCCAGCCTGGTAGGTGCCCCAATAGCTGGCTAACAGGGAGCCTGCTCTTTTCTTCGCTCCCTCCATCATCAGGAGCAGGGCAGGCCTGGTGCTAGGGTAGCCAGCCCCCCCCCTCCTCAGGCGGGAGATTTTTATGGCGGGGATCGCACGCATGTGGCCACAAGAAATGTGATCCCATCACTTCCAGCTTACTTCCAGAAGCACCGCAGCACAACGGGAGGATTTACCACTCAACCCCCACCCCATTTGAGTGGTAAATAGTCCTGTCACGCTGCAGCTTTCTGGAAGTAAACCGGGTGTGACAGGATCGCATTGCTCGCAGCTGTGTGTGCATGCAATCCTTGCTGTCAGCCAGCAGATGGCTTGGCGGGCAATTGCCCGCCATTCCAAGCCACCTGGCTACCCTACCTGGTGCTGTTCCTCCTTACCTCTTCTGTGCCTCACCTGACTGAGTGGTCAGGGAGGGCTGGCAGTGGCTTCTTGACATGACAAGGGGAGGAGGGAGAGCAAGCACCAGGCACCATCTTCCCTCCTCCCTGTGGTCCAGTGGGGACAGAGGAGGAGCAGCCGTCCCTTACCTTCCTCTCTCACCAGAACCCAGCAGGGTGAGGAAGACATGTGGTGGCTTCTCACCGTAGTGGAGGAGGGCAAAGAGGGCAGGCAATGTCTTCCTGTCTCCTTGTGGAGTTTGGGTGGGGGGCTTTTTTGTCCTAGCCCAGAGCACCCAAAATCCATGTGCCTGCCCTGCTTACAATAACCGTGTAAGGTAGAGAAAAGGCCATAGTTCAGCTGTAGATCAGGTATGTTGCAAGCAGGATGTCCTAGTTTAATCCTTAGGGGAAACTCTTAGGGTTGCCAGGTCCCTCTTCACCAGCAGCGGGAGGTTTTGGGGGCGGAACCTGAGGAGGGCGGAGTTTGTGGAGGGACTTCAATGCAATAGAGTCCAATTGCCAAAGTGGCCATTTTCTCCAGGCGAACAGATCTCTATCGGCTGGAGATCAGTTGTAATAGTAGGAGATCTCCAGCTAGTACCTGGAGGTTGTCAACCCTAAAAACTCTCCAGCTTGTACGTGGAGGTTGTCAACCCTAAAAAGGAGCAGGTTGGGGGGGGGGGATGACATTTGCCCTGAAGACACCACCAATAACTAGAATGGACAGTACTAGGCTACATAGACCAATGGTTGAAAAAAAGCACCTACATATGTTACAACAGTGTCTGTACTCCCTTACTGCATAAGGACAGGAGGCTAACACCTAGTGAGTTTACAACAAAGATCAGAAGCAGACCTGGTTCATGGGGGTACATCCTATCACCCTTCTAAGCTAAAATCAGTACATTTCTCCAATGTAAGGGACACTCCTCTGGAACAAGAAGGCAGATGAACCACTTGTGGTTGTTAGCTCAACAGGCTGATAGCAGATGCTCCACTAATGAACACATGAAGCTTCCTTCTACTGAATCAGACCCTTGGTCCATCAAAGTCAGTATTGTCAGACTGGCAGTGGCTCTCCAGGGTCTCAGGCAGAGGTCTTTCACATCACTGACTTGCCTGGTCCCTTTTACTGGAGATGCTGGGGATTGAACCTGGGACCTTCTGCATGCCAAGCAGATGCTCTACCATTGAGCCACGGCCCCTCCCCGAATAGACATACCCCTCCTCACTGCAGTCCCCCAACCTCTGTGGCCTTTTATCGGTGACTTCCAGGATAACCAGTTCACTTCCACTATCAGAAATCTGCTGGGATCCCGCCCATTGCACTAACCAAAAGCACTACACTGACAGTTTTAATATACCAGTAATAATAATAATTTGTCCCTTGCATACTTCTGGTGGCAACCTTTGAAACAAACATCGAGATAAACACAGAATAAGACCAGACAGGAATTTCCTTTCCATACCCTGTAAGAAAAAAAACACTGAAATTAATAAGCTCACATGCTCTGAAGTTGTAAACAGTAATTTCTCCTAGCGCGATAGAAAGATATCAGGATTATCCACCATGATTAAGTCTTTGACAGGCTGACATTTTTGCAACAAGCATCTTGCCAGAATTTATTAGCACACTGGGCCTAACAAACTTTTCTTTTGCCTGATGGCTGCCCTGCCTCGGCAGTCCTTCCATAGTGGGATGATGGGAATGTTTTCCACGGTGTCATGCATGGACGTACCCAGAGCAATAATTAGACTAATACTGTAAACCATAAAGGAATAAATGGAATGCAGTAATGTGAGGATATTATTAAATAGAAATAGGAAACCTAAATAATTAATTCTTAAAATCACCCAGAGAAGACTATAGCTTTAGCACGCCTCTTGCACACGGTCATGGAAATTAGATTAACTTGACAAGCCCATCTCAAATGGAACGGGAATTCTTCAGCGCCTTTATTTAATAGACCTTGAATGGGTTATAAAGTATTGTTTTATTACATTGCCTGCAAAATTTGAGTGAAAAGGATTTTAAATCAGTGCCCCTACAGAAGAGTCCGTAGTTCACATATTTGCAAATTATGTCATAGTAACGACCCGAGTTAGATCCTGATGGAAGTTGGTTTCAGGTAGCCGGCTCAAGATTGACTCAGCCTTCGATCCTTCCAAGGTCTGTAAAATGAGTACCCAGCTTGCTGGGGGTAAAGGGAAGATGACTGGGGAAGGAACTGGCAAACCACCCCGTAAACAAAGTCTGCCTAGCAAATGTTGGGATGTGACGTCACCCCATGGGTCAGGAATGACCTGGTGCTTGCACAGGGGACCTTTACCTTTTTTTAAGATCTCAGAAGCTTAGCAGGGTCAGCCCTGGTTAGTACTGGGATAGGAGACCACCAAGGAAGGATAGGGTTGCTACACAGACGCAGGCAATGGTAAACCACCTCTGCTTCTCACTTGCCTTTAACGCCCCTTGCTGGGGTCACCATAAGTCAGCTGCAACTTGACAGCACTTTACACATAAAAGATCTCAGAAGCTAAGCAGGGTCAGCGCAGGTTAGTACTGGGATGGAAGACCACCAAGGAAGTCTAGGGTTGTTACACAGAGTCAGGCAATGGCAAACCACTTCTGAACATCTCTTGCTTGGAAAACCCTATAGGTCACCATAAGTTGGATGCAACGTGGTGACAAAAAAAGCACTGAGTACCAAAAAGTCTGCCACACATGTGGGTTTCCCTTCTTTCTGTAAGTAGAACTTGCCTGTTGGCTCTATTGATTCATTAGCTCATGACCACTTGGAATGCCGCTTTTACGAGGAACTTCGATCACATTATATCTCTCCCCTTTTAACATGTAAATCTAATGCCTCTGTGTCTGACATAATGCCTTTTTTACTAAGTGACAGGGATCCCAAGGCTACATTGTCAGTGGCAAGATTTGTTTCAGTCCTTATATCCCTCAAACATTAGATATATGCTGCTCAAGATCAATGGGCCAAGGAGCTTCTAAGGGATAAAGGAAAGGAAAAGAACTTGCCTGTGGCACGAGCTCATGATGTTCTCTGTTTCCCAACCATCACATCATCTACTCATGAAATACAGAATATCATGATATCAAACCATGAGGTACAGTATTCTAGATATTTCAGAGGGGGGTGGGAGACCTAGATACAGTGATGCCAGAGGGGTATATGTATTTGCTGCAGCAAAATAAAACAGGAGTCCAGTGGCCCTTTATAAGACAAAAAATTATGTTGACTCACAAAAACATATGCTGGAATAAATTTAGTTTGTCTATAACGGGCCACACTAGACTTCTTTTTTACCAAGATGCATGCAATTGCTGCTCTTGTAATATCTGGTTTGCAGAGGGCATCCAAGGGGTTATTTTTTGTTTGTTTATTTATTTACTCCATGCATAGTCCATCTTTCTCACTGAGGCTTGAGGTGGATTACACAATTAAAATGTGCAGAGTAGTGCGCATACAATCAATACTGTAATAAAACTGGATTGGAAAATTGGATAGTAGTTGAGAAAATTGGATAGTAATTGCAACATTCTGTACCAGCTAGAGTTTCTGATTTGACTTCAAGGGCAGACCTCTTTTTAGCTTTTTGTGGGATCCGTGGATTAGATCATGAAGATCTAGTAATCATTTTATTCATCTCATCACTGACCTCTCATACTGAAATCTATGGTCATATTCTGTTTTGTTTCTTAAGAAAACACTTTTGGCCACCCTTGAGCCATAACGCCTTAAAAGTGCTACACAGCCAATACCAAGGATGGATTTTGGTGGCCATCATTTTCCATCATATGGAAACATCTGTATGGAATTGTGTTTTGTTGTCTCATGGAATCCTTAGGCATTGTGGTTTTGGCAAAACTGCGCATGTGAATGGTTGCTGCTACCAATAAGATTTTACAGACACCAAGTATGAATAACACTGCTTGGTTAGCCTATTCCCTATGGGCATTTTTAGAAATGATCTTATAAAACTAAGCATGTACATTTCAACAAGAAGAGTCTGTGGGCTGGACCCAGCCAGCTTCTCCACTCCATCTCAGTTAATTCCGGTTCTTCCTATTGCCCCCTCTCGCATGGCTTTTGTCCATGCCTGTTTCATGATCCCCAACATAGCCTTGTTTAGGGGTCTAAGGGGCCCCCTCCTCCCCTTTTCACCAGCAGAAAAGGTGGTTGGAACCAACTCTGTATCTCCCTATAAAACAGAATTTGTTAGATGTCGGAATTTGGGCTAGAACATTTCAAACAAACTGAGAGGGAGATGCAAGCAATGTAGAGAAATGTAGCCATAACCCACATGGGAGCCGACAAAATAAGTAACAAGGAATTGGTTGACAACAGGGATGGCACTGATTAATGAAACTAGTTTAGAAAGCAAACTGTCAAGAAAGATGGAAAGAGACTGAAATTTGCCTAATGAAGCAGTAGATTTTCCAGAGACGGAGAAAGTTAGACCCAAAAGGGATGCAAAACCTTTTTGTAGTCCCCCCAACCCATCCCCTTCTCTTTTTTCATTAGGTTGACATTTTTGAGACCAGTAAATATTGTGTTCTATATCTCTGTCTCATTGTCTTCTGTCACCTAAGTAACACCTCTTTTACTGCTGCCAAAATGGCTACTCTGCTGCTGGGTCAGACCAATTATTTCTTAAATGGTTTGTATTCACCTACACTTCAAATGTGTGGCTTTGAGAAACAAAATAACAGCACCTCATTCTCCTTCTGTTCCCAAGATCCATTATGCTACCAACACATCCGTCTGCTCAATTAAAGACCCAATGACTACAAAGCAACTGTATATCATTTGTATTACCTTTCCGCGACAGACACTTTATTCGCAAATATCTGACTCCAAAAGGTCTTTTTCTGCTTAGCTAGGTGCTTTATCCCAGCTTGCATTTAAATTTTTTCTAAAGTCAACAATATGCTTGAAGCAGGGATTTCCATGTCTTGCATATATATATCTATATTCCAAGGCCATTTATTTATTTATTTATTTATTTACCAGAAGAGCGATTTTTTTCTCCTTGTTCTTTTACAGCCCCTTCATTCAACCTTATTTGTCAGGTGCCTTCTTCCTAATGTCACGAGGGCCCTTGAAATATGAGTTCTCGAGAGTGTTTAAGTATCTTTCCACTGGTCCTTTGTTGGATTCAGCATATTTTATAAGGATGAAATGTTACCCAATATACTGAAGAAATATAGTGTAATGTAGGCAAAGATCTTACAAGCACTTTGAAGGAAAGCTTTCGTTTATGGAGGACAAAGTTATACCCAGTTTTGAATCTGGACTAGATGGCCTGCACAAACTCTATTAGACACCTGCTGTTCAAGATATTTCTAACTTCAGATGGTCCTGTTGTCCTTACAATGTGCCATTGGTTTTGTGCACATGTGGGCATCATAGGGAGAGTGAGAGTTGTTTTGTGCCTTGGTAAAGGTGTCACATTTACACTGGGTAAAATGTTGAGAGGGAAAGGGTTAACCCACAAACACCATGGCCCCATTTTTTGCTTTCTGTGGCTGTTATTAAGAAGAAGAGTTGGCTTTTATACCCCTGTTTTCTCTACCTTTAAGGAGTCTCAAACTGCCTTAAGAACATAAGAAAGGCCCTACTGGATCAGACCAAGGCCCATCAAATCCAGCAGTCTGTTCACACAGTGGCCAACCAGGTGCCTCTAGGAAGCCACAAACAAGATGACTGCAGCAGCACAATCACCTTCCCTTCCTCTCCCCACAACAGATACCTTGTGAGTTAGGTAGGACTGAGAGAGTTCTGAGGGAACTGTGACTAGCCCAAGGTCACCCAGCAGGCTGCATGTGGAGGGGCGGGAAAACCAACCCGGTTCACCATATTAGAGTCCGCCGCTCATGTGGAGGAATGGGGAATCAAACCTGGTTCTCCATATTAGAGTCCACTGCTGTTCTGATCATGGATCTCTACCATCTTATTTAGTTGCACCATAAGTTCCAGCTACCCTCAGTTAAAATGCCCCTTGGAAAAAGAATGAGATGCAAATGTAATATATTTCATTGCATTGACAATCAGCATGGTGTAGTGGTTAGAGTGTCAGACTATGATCTAGGTGACACATGTTTGAATCCCCACTCTGCCATGTAAGCTTACTGGGAGACCTTGGGCCAGGCAGATACTCTCAGCCTAAACCTACCTCACAGGGTTGTTGTGAGGGTAAAATGGAGCAGAGGAGAATAATGTAAGCCATTTTGGGTCTCCATGTGGGATATAAAGGAAATAAACGAATTGGAAACATTTACACCATGAAATGAGCAGAACATATTTGATAGTGCCTTGTGTCTATGTCAACTAAATCTGTGGGGATTTCTATACAAAATGCTCTTTTCAAAAGTTGGCATGACAAAGGTATCTGTTACAGATCAGGAACGAGCCACATAAACCCCAAATAAACATGGACCTTAGCCAATGCACAGCTGAAAACCCAGAAGCCCAGATTTTTACAGGTCTTTGGGACCATGTACATTCAAAGAGTTTTGTAGTTATGTCCCGTAAACTTACTGTTTTGACAGATACAAGATTTACATCACTAAACCAACTTTTTACATTCCAAGCCTTTGATATTTTGTACATTGGCAATTGATATTGGGGGCGGGGGCGGGGGAGAGGGTCGAGAAAAAAACCCACAATTTTACTGAATCAACCTGTTATGAATAATCCGTATTAGTTCCTCAGTTTTAGGTTAAAAGGAAAGCTTCCGTTGTAGTCACATTGCTACTGCCGATACAATTAATTAGTCGCACAGAAATTGAATGGGGAGCTAGAAAAGAAGATATTTTAGAACTAATCTTATAGTGGGAAGAAACAATGGAACTGTGCAGACAGATTAAGGCTTAATGTCACAACAGTTTATGGTATGAACAAAATGTGCCCTTGCATGATTCTATTTAACAAGTGACATCCAACAGGGGAGGCAAGAACTATAGGGCGTTTTGACATGAAAAATGTGAATTTGCTGTTTGAGTGTTTACTTGAGTTCACAACCAGCAGGAAATGAGGCATGAAATGTATTGTCAAACATACAGTGTTCAAAATATAATGCATTACTTTAAGTTGAGAGCTGCTTTTAGGGAACCTTAAAAAGGCGTTTCATCCAGAGTGAACTCTATCTATGGAGAAAAGGGCAACTGAAGAGTGGATTTCTCCCAACCCTCCTGTTTCTTTCGACTTCCTTCAATTATCTCCAACTACAGTCTTTTACAACTTTAGTAAGAACATAGTAACAGAAGCTCTATTGCTTCATGTCAAGACATCCCTTTTTTTGTCGAAGGCTTTCACGGTCAGAGTTCATTGGTTCTTGTAGGTTATCCAGGCTGTGTAACCGTGGTCTTGGAATTTTCTTTCCTGACGTTTCGCCAGCAACTGTGGCAGGCATCTTCAGAGTAGTAACACTGAAGGACAGTGTCTCTCAGTGTCAAGGGTGTAGGAAGAGTAATATATAGTCAGAAAGGGGTTGGGTTTGAGCTGAGTATTGTCCTGCAAAAGTATTGTCCTGTAAGTATCAAGATAATGTGCTAATGAGGGTATGGTATGTTAATATGGAACCATTGTATCCTGAAGTGATCTGTTAATGTGTGTAATCCAAAGCTAATCTGTATGGCTATTGTTGAATGTTGTCTTTGTCTGGAGGTTTTTCAGGGCAGGAAGCCAAGCCTTATTCATTCTTAAACTCTCCTCTTTTCTGTTAAAGTTGTGCTGATGTTTATGAATTTCAATGGCTTCTCTGTGCAATCTGACAAAATAGTTGGTAGAATTGTCCAGTCTTTCAGTGTCTTGGAATAAGACCCTGTGTCCTGTTTGTGTCAGTCCATGTTCAGCCACTGCTGATTTCTCAGGTTGGCCAAGTCTGCAGTATCTTTCATGTTCTTTTATCCTTGTTTGTATGCTGCGTTTTGTGGTCCCGATGTAAACTTCTCCACAGCTGCAAGGTATACGATATACTCCTGCAGAGGTGAGGGGGTCTCTTTTGTCTTTTGCTGATCGTAGCATTTGTTGTATTTTCTTGGTGGGTTTAAACACTGTTTGTAGGTTATGTTTTTTCAAAAGTTTCTCCATCCTATCAGTGACTCCTTTAATAAATGGCAAGAATACCTTTCCTATGGGAGACTGTTTTGCTTGAGTTTTCTGATTTTTGTTTGGTTTAATGGCCCTTCTGATTTCATTCTTGGAGTAGCCGTTTGCTAGCAGTGCGTGATTTAGATGATTAGTTTCTTCCTTGAGAAACTGTGGTTCACAGATCCGTCTTGCACGGTCCATTAATGTTTTGATTATTCCTCTTTTCTGTCGGGGGTGGTGGTTGGAGTTTTTGTGTAAGTAGCGATCTGTGTGAGTTGGTTTCCGGTAGACCTTGTGACCTAACTGAAGGTTTGATTTACGGATGACAAGGGTATCAAGAAATGGGAGTTTACCCTCAATTTCCTTTTCCATGGTAAACTGAATGTTTGGATGGATATTATTAAGATGGTTTAGAAAGTCCATTAATTTTTCTTCACCATGGCTCCAAATGGTAAATGTATCATCTACAAACCTGAACCAGACTGTAGGTTTGTAAGGTGCTGATTCTAATGCTGTCTTTTCAAAATATTCCATGTAAAAGTTTGCTATTACTGGACTGAGTGGACTTCCCATAGCTACTCCATCAATCTGTTCATAAAATTCTTGATCCCATAGGAAATAACTTGTTGTCAAACAATGGTGAAATAAGGCTGTTATATCTTCTGGAAAAATCTGGTTAATCAATGAGATTGTGTCTTTTACTGGAACCTTGGTAAAGAGGGATACAACATCAGACCCTCAATGCAGATCCAGAAATCATTATTCTACCAGCTGACAAAGGCAATGCCACAGTGATCATGAAAACAGAAGAATACAAAAAGAAGATTGAGGAACTTCTGGACCCTGCCACATACAAAAAACTAAAACGAGATCCAACTTGCAAAATTACCAGGAAAACTAGCATTCTGATCAAGAATTCCACTCTTCATCCCGACACACACAGAAAACTATGCAAGACTGAAGCACAACCACCACGATTATATGGACTACCTAAAATTCATAAGGATTCCGTTCCACTCCGACCCATCGTGAGTGCCATTGGTTCCCCAACATATGAATTAGCTAAATATTTGACCACCCTCCTACAGGACCACATTGGAAAAACCACTTCTTACATCAAAGATTCAACTCACTTCATCAACAAAATCAGTCCGTTAAGACTCAATCCAAAGGATATATTAATCAGTTTTGATGTTGTATCCCTCTTTACCAAGGTTCCAGTAAAAGACACAATCTCATTGATTAACCAGATTTTTCCAGAAGATATAACAGCCTTATTTCACCATTGTTTGACAACAAGTTATTTCCTATGGGATCAAGAATTTTATGAACAGATTGATGGAGTAGCTATGGGAAGTCCACTCAGTCCAGTAATAGCAAACTTTTACATGGAATATTTTGAAAAGACAGCATTAGAATCAGCACCTTACAAACCTACAGTCTGGTTCAGGTTTGTAGATGATACATTTACCATTTGGAGCCATGGTGAAGAAAAATTAATGGACTTTCTAAACCATCTTAATAATATCCATCCAAACATTCAGTTTACCATGGAAAAGGAAATTGAGGGTAAACTCCCATTTCTTGATACCCTTGTCATCCGTAAATCAAACCTTCAGTTAGGTCACAAGGTCTACCGGAAACCAACTCACACAGATCGCTACTTACACAAAAACTCCAACCACCACCCCCGACAGAAAAGAGGAATAATCAAAACATTAATGGACCGTGCAAGACGGATCTGTGAACCACAGTTTCTCAAGGAAGAAACTAATCATCTAAATCACGCACTGCTAGCAAACGGCTACTCCAAGAATGAAATCAGAAGGGCCATTAAACCAAACAAAAATCAGAAAACTCAAGAAAAACAGTCTCCCATAGGAAAGGTATTCTTGCCATTTATTAAAGGAGTCACTGATAGGATGGAGAAACTTTTGAAAAAACATAACCTACAAACAGTGTTTAAACCCACCAAGAAAATACAACAAATGCTACGATCAGCAAAAGACAAAAGAGACCCCCTCACCTCTGCAGGAGTATATCGTATACCTTGCAGCTGTGGAGAAGTTTACATCGGGACCACAAAACGCAGCATACAAACAAGGATAAAAGAACATGAAAGATACTGCAGACTTGGCCAACCTGAGAAATCAGCAGTGGCTGAACATGGACTGACACAAACAGGACACAGGGTCTTATTCCAAGACACTGAAAGACTGGACAATTCTACCAACTATTTTGTCAGATTGCACAGAGAAGCCATTGAAATTCATAAACATCAGCACAACTTTAACAGAAAAGAGGAGAGTTTAAGAATGAATAAGGCTTGGCTTCCTGCCCTGAAAAACCTCCAGACAAAGACAACATTCAACAATAGCCATACAGATTAGCTTTGGATTACACACATTAACAGATCACTTCAGGATACAATGGTTCCATATTAACATACCATACCCTCATTAGCACATTATCTTGATACTTACAGGACAATACTTTTGCAGGACAATACTCAGCTCAAACCCAACCCCTTTCTGACTATATATTACTCTTCCTACACCCTTGACACTGAGAGACACTGTCCTTCAGTGTTACTACTCTGAAGATGCCTGCCACAGTTGCTGGCGAAACGTCAGGAAAGAAAATTCCAAGACCACGGTTACACAGCCCGGATAACCTACAAGAACCATCCCTTTTTTTGTTCAACTGTATTGCTTACTAATCAGTACCAATGGTCAATTAATGTTTTTAAAGAGCAGTTTGAAGAAGCTCACTCAATGCCTTTTGATGGATAGGAGATAGTTTCTACAATGACAGCAGAGGTGCTCATGGTTAATACCTACTACATGCCCCATACAACTGGGTAGGTACTAAAGAGAAATAGTCCGCTATAGCCAGAAAAGGAGAAAGCGGTCTGAATTTTGGCAGACAGGAAGGATATGAACACATTATTTGTTTATTTTATGTATTGTCATTTATAGTCCTCCCTTCTTGCTTCTGGAGGAGCTGATGTGGTTTTAAACACTAGCATTGCCTTTCTAGATGTTCATTTATACATTTGTATATAAACAGAGGGGAGGGAAGATCTGGTCAGATCTCGGAAGCTAAGCAGGATTGGTATCTGGATGGGAGACCTCCAAGGAAGGCTCTGCAGAGGAAGGCAATGCCAAACCACCTCTGATTGTCACGTGCCTTGGAGGTCCCTTGTTGGAGTCTCCATAAATCGGTCACAACTTGATGACACTTTTATATGTGTATAAACAGAGGCCTGCATGGGAATCAAAGTAATGACCACACATGTTGCCATACATCCCACACAACAGCTTGGATCCACCAGATCTTTTTCCGCAGATGGATGGATTTCTACCAACAGTGCTGAATTTGGGGAAGGGGACCCCCACCGCCCAGAAGCAGCATTACATAAGAACATAAGAAAGGCTATGCTGGATCAAACCAAGGTCCATCAAGTCCAGCAGTCTGTCCACACAGTGGCCAACCAGGTGCCTCTAGGAAGCCCACAAACAAGACAACTGCAGCAGCATTATCCGGCCTCTCTTCCACAGCACCTAAAGTTCCAAAGCATTATGGGGTGGAAATTTTTGCTCCATGTGACCCAAGCCAATGCCTGTCCAGCTAAGGTTGGTCCAGATGGATAAGTGGAGGAGGGCTCACCAATGCCCTCTGGTAATCCCTCCTGCCTACATAAGAGGGGACATTTCACACCCTCAATGTACCCCATTTTCCTGGTAAACAGAGTTACCAATTTCCTGCCTAAGGCTAGTTTTGCTTGAAAATTACCACACCTGCAGTATGGTGAGTATAAATCAGCCTATTTTCCTATTCCTCTCCCCTCCCCATCTCCTGATATTTATTTCTGAGTCTTCAGCTACTGGTATCAAAGAAGGAATGGGCAGATTCTTTGCTGCAAATTCAGCAGAGATATAGCGGTGCAGTCATGGTGAAATTGTATGAGGGTTTCAGACTTCAGCCTAGGAAGGGTATTTAAATGAAATTGCAAGTGAACTTTACCAAGCCATATTTCCCATGATTAAACTTGTAAAGGAATGCATTGTCAGAGTGGAAACCAATGACAAAAATTTCATCTTGGTTATTACTTTGATCACCTTCAGCTATTATATAATTCTTTAGCCAAGGAGGAAATCCAAATATCAGACTCCTTCAAATAGCTTCCAAGTTCTTGTGTGCGAGTCCAGACTAACAATGAGTCTAGGGATGAAACGACGAGTATCTATTTTTATGAGCCTCCAGGATGTCTCTGTGTCTGTTCTAAACTATCTATTATGACTCTTTCCCCCCATAATGTTTTGTCTATAAATAACCACACTAATAGTTGAATAACAAGAACCATAAGAGATGAAATATATATTTAAAAGATAAGTAATTTTCTTTCTAGAGCCTCTTCCACCAGATTAATATGTTGTATACCTTACAATAATGCCAATCAGGATTTTATCCCCCCCCCCATTTCACTCCTTATTTGTCTGAAAGCCTGAATTACAAGGACCCCTAGCTGTGGCCACCAGCTCTCCAATCCAGACAAGAACCGTACAAAAATCCCTCCACTTCTTACGTATCAAATCATAGCTACAATCGCAGCAACCTTCATTTTCAGCCGGCTTGTATTATTTCAGCTGGCAAAGCTTGCCCTGAAATTAATAATAGCTTTCCCATCTGCAAATAAAAGTATGGCACTTTAAATTTTTGGCAGCAAACTGGCATTTTGTCATTTAATCATTTCACATCATTACACTGCAATATGCAATGTAATGATATGACACTCCTAGATGACAAACACTGGGTACCTCCTGTACTGGAAGGAATAATGTAATAGGAAGGAAATTATATACTTAAGGCTGCCAGAGTTTCACTCCCACAAGTAAGTATTAAGATATGGCACAAGCAGTTGCAAGGAGAGAAAAAGGAGATTCTCACCTACAGATGCCCTAGATAACCCCTGCAGTGATCATGGCCTTCAGAATGGGGCATAAGGGGCCAGGCCCAAGTGATTGCTCAAGACCGTTGCCCAGGGCAATGCAACTCTCCTTCAAGGAGTTGGGTATGTTGAGCCTGGAGAGGAGATGACTGAGAGGTGATATGATAACCATCTTCACGTACTTGAAAGGCTGTCTTATAGAGGATGGTGCAGAGTTGTTTTCTGTTGCCCCGGAAGTAGGGCTGTCAATTCGGTTCGGCCCGAACTGAAAATCAGCCGAATTTCCCTTGATTCGGCGGTTTTTAGTTCGGGAGGAACTGAACTCAAAACTGGCGGGCAACCGGGGGGGCCGAATTCAGCGAGTTCGGGAGTTCGTGAATAAATTCGGCCAATTCGGGGCCGTCAGTAAGCAGCATAACCTTCAGTAAGCAGCATTCTCCTCCCCCGGCCAATCGGTGGCCAAGCTGGGTCTTCTTCTGGCCAATCAGTCAGGATTGAGTACTGGAGGAATCAGCTGATGTGCGGCCGGCCGGGGAAAGAGATAGAGAGAGGGAAATCCTCATGTGTGTGTGAGGGGGTGCTTGTGCACATTCACTCCTTTCCGTGGCTGCAGGGGGCGCATTTTTTGGGGTACAGACCCCAAACTTTCAGGGGATATTCAGACAAGTTTTCTTAAGAGACCACCCAAGTTTTGTAAACATTGGGTCGGTGGGTCCCGAGATATGGGCTCCCCCCTTTTTTCTTTCCATGGCTGCAGAGGTCGCATTTTTGGGTGTGCCGACCCCAAACTTTCAGCAGAGCATCAGACAAGGCTTCTTAAGATACCCCCCAAGTTTTGTAAACATTGGGTCAGGGGGTCCCGAGATATGGGCTCCACCCCTTTTTCCTCTCCCCCTTTTCCATTTTCGTGGCTGCAGGGGGCGCTTTTTTGGGGGTGCAGCCCCCAAACTTTTATCATAGTGTCAGGCTGTTATCTTGGTTTAGATGTTTCCTCTCGGTCCTTTGCTGAACCGTCCAGACTTCAAGGATGGCTTCACATACCAAAGCCTGGGAACGCCACTCCTGGGAAATAATGCTCTGTTTATGCTTTGTAATCTCCCGCCGTTTCTCTGCCTTATATTTCCTACTAACGAGCAAGACAACTCATAGCTGTCATCTTATCCTCAATGCACTGTATTGCCTATTTGACCAGTAAAAGCCATCTGCTTGGAATCTGATTGTCTCTGTGGTGATTTCTGGTTCTTTGGGTCAAGAGCTCACACATAGCTTCAGACAATCCCTCTTAAGAGACCACCCAAGTTTTGTAAAGATGGGTTCAGTGGGGGCTGAAATATCGGCTCCCCCCCCTTTTCTCTTTCCGTGGCTGCAGGGGGCGCATTTTTGGGTGTGCCGACCCCAAACTTTCAGCGGAGCTTCAGACAAGGCTTTTTAAGAGACCACCCAAGTTTTGTAAACATTGGGTCAGGGCCCCCCGAGATATGGGCTTTCCCCTTTTCCCTATTGGGATGAATGGATCACCCTCGAGAGATGCATACATATGGATCTTATATTGGATACAAATCATATTGGATTACCCAGCCTCCCAGCCCCTCCTGCTGGAACAGAAGACAGCCACAGTAAGACCCCTTTGGGGGCTTTAATCTATAATTTTTTCTTTTCTGTGTGTGTGTGTGGGGGAAAGCAGAGTCTGTGTGTGTGTGTGGGGACGGAGCAGTTTCTGTGGGTGGGTGTGGAGCCAAAGGGGGCTTTTGCCGGTTCTGCCTGGGGTGTGTGTTCCCCCTCCAGTCTCTCTCTCCCTGGTTTGAGGGGGGGCTTCATTTTTATTCTTCAGGTTTTTCCTCATTCATAAGATCAGTTAGGTTATTTTGATGCTTGCTCAAAACTGGTTTTCAAATGGTGTCTTAAAGAATGCATCTGCCTGGTCCCAAGTCCAATGCAAAAGGAGAAATTCCACCCCCTCCTGCTCATTATGCATAGCTAGCTGCCTCTGTCCCTTTCCATGGTATGCAAACTCCCAGGTGTCAGGTGTTGCTTTGCACTGTTGCAAAGGTGTTGCATTGCGTGCTTGTGTTGCTTTGCAGTTGTATTGTTTTGCAAAATTCTTCACACCTGCCCCGCCCTTTGCATGTTTGCAAAGGTGTTGCTTTTCAGTTGTGTTGCTTTGCAAAGTTCTTAGCACCTGCCCCGCCCTTGCTCTCATCAGCTGTTTGTCGGGGCTGGGAGCTTTGTGCCTGGGCGGCAAGCTCTGCTGAGAGATGCACATTAAGGGTGGGGGGGACCCCTTTCAGGGCCCATATCTCAGCCCCCCCGACCCAATCTTTACAAAACTTGGGGAGTCTTTCAATATATGTCCTTTGAAGCTCTGCTGAAAGTTTGGGACCTCTAAGCCCAAAAATGCCCCCCCAGAGCCGCGGAAAGGCGCGATTGTGTTTTTAATGGCTTTATTCGGCCGAATTTTTTTTCGAACTTTGAATTCCCGCCGAATTGAACGGATCCGAAGTGGGGGAGTTCGGACTTCGGCACGTACCGAACCCACAAGGGCCAAATTCGGCCAAATCCGAACTGTACCGAATTTTTTTTTTTTGACAGCCCTACCCGGAAGGTTGGACAGGAAGAATTTTCTGAGAGTCAGAGCAGTTCTTCAATGGAACAGGCTTCGTTGGGAGGTGGTGGGCTCCAAACCTTCTTTGGAGGTTTTTAAGCAGAGACTAGATGTGAATTTAGGCAGATCATGAGAGGGAGATAAGGAAGGGTTGCATCAGTGTTTGGCTCTCGTGGCCCTTTCTTACATGCCCAGGGTAATGCCGATCACCACTTTGGGGTCAGGAAGCAATTTTCCTCCAGGCCAGATTGGCCAGGGATCCTGGACAGTTTCCCCCCCCCCATCTTCTGGGCATGGAGTAGTGGTCACTGGGGGAGTGTGGATGTGGGAGGTAGTTGTGAATTCCCTGCATTGTGCAGGGGGGTGGACTAGATGACCATGGTGGTACCTTCCAGTTCTAGGATTCTAGGATTCTATTATTCTGTTCTATGAACTCAGTGGGGACACTTGAAATGGCTGCCTCCCTGGATGTCATGGTTGTAGAAATGTTACGTTCTAGGAGATGCATAACCTCCTGTTTGTACATCTTTGACAGGGCCAACTGGTCTCCAGTTTAAAGGGCCAAGGTTATAGATGGATGGTTGGGCATTGAAAGTGTGTTCTGCCCTGTATCCTAAGTAGTTTAACCTTCCTCATCAACCTATTGATCAGCTCAGTGCACGAGCCTTTAACGCATACACTGCATGGGGGCTTGTTGCCAGGATCCCAGTTCTTCCCATCATACACTGTTGTCTGAAAATGACTTCAATGGCTCTGATATGTGTGTGTGCTATCTTACAGCAAAGAAACATGTTTGCACAATACAAATCCAAGACAATAAAATCCTGGTTTCCTCAGAGCTAAAAGTGTTCTTCAGGATCCATAAAACAAATGAGTAGATGAAAAGTGCAATCCTAAACAGATCCTAAGGCTTAGAAGGGTGTAATTCTGTTTAGGATTGCACCAGTGGCAACCATGTTCCTTATTAGAAGAAGAGTTGATTTTTATACCCCACTTTTCTCTAATGAAAGGAGTCTCAAAGCAGCTTACAATCAACTTCCCTCCCCCCCCCACACACACAACAGGCATCTTGTGAGGTAGGTGGGGCTGAGAGAGCTATAAGAGAGCAGTGACTGGCCCAAGGTCAACCAGCAGGCTTCATGAGGAGGAATGGGGAATCAAACCCGGTTCTCCAGATTAGAGTCTGCTGCTCTTAACCAGTACACCACCCTGGCTCTCAAGCATTACTTGTTGGCAATGCTTATTAGGTTCCAGGAGAAAGTTGGAACCCCAAAATAAGAAATTAAACTCTTTGGCAGATGATTTCCGGTGAAAAAGTTATGATTATAATGTGAAATTTGAGGAACATCACAAGCCTACAACTCTGGAGGGCATTATTCTTAAAATATTTATTTATCTGATCTTGGTATATTTTTCAAATATGTTTGAGTGATTATGGATTTGTCAAATCTATATTACAAAGAAAAACAGGTTAAGTGGGAAATGCAAATACCTTTATGTTAGTCTTTACTTTAAATAGCAACTTCTTCAGTGTCAATGAAATTCAGTAGAAAATTCTGGAAGCTTCTCAAGAGTCTTATCTAACAGAAAAGTGCAGGTGGCAGGGTATTTGTGTACACTGAAGCGTTATCCCAGACCTAAGCTGATTTTTCTATTCACAAAAGTACAGCTCTATTAAATTTCTACTGTTCAAACAATTTCTTTTGTTCACCGGTTGGACTGCTGTTATCAAGAGCACAATTGCAGAAACAGCCCTTAAAAGTAAATTCCTGAAGTGACAAAGAATTTCTGTCTGCCAGTATAGTATCAATGAGTCCAACAGAGAGAGCAGGGGAAACCACTGACCACCTGTTAATGGCTTCTTTATTATTCTGAGGAGGGGGGAAAGGAAACAGAGCTATACCCAGGGCACACAAAAGATCTCTAAGGATTTAAAAGAGGGCTTCTCATAAGACAACTTCACAAATGAGGTGTTTTTGTTAAAAACAAATTCCATGTCAGTAACAGGAATATAAAAGTGATAATGGCTAGAACGGGATACCATGACTTTGTTCAGTAGGGTAACCAGCTCAGGGTTGGGAAATACCTGGAGATTTTGGTGGTGGAGCCTTAGGAGGGTGGGATTTGGAGAGGGGAGGGATTTCAATGCCATAGAGTCCAGTTGCCAAAGAGGCCATTTTCTTTAGGGGAACTGATCTCTGTCGCCTGGAGATCAGTTGTAATAGTGTGAGATCTCCAGCCACCACCTGGAGGTTGGCAACCCTATTGTTCAATCTGCGGGCACTTTTGGAATTTTCAGAACAGGTAGTGGACACCACCACAAAATGATTGTTGTAAGATGGCATGGCCAACCACAAAATGGCTGCCATAGAGGCAGGAGACACTCACAAAAATGTCGGGAAGTTCCAAGCCAAGTATCCTCTTAAAATGAAGGCAGTTGCTTCCAAATGGGTGCTCTCTGCAGACACACTGTGGTACCTCCAGAGTTGTTCTGAATACCTCCTGCTCCAGTGGGATGCAGGAAAGCCAGGACTGGCTTTGTGCTTTGGTGAAGAGAAGTTGGGAAGAAGCCAAGGAAGAAGGACATGGGCCCCAAACTGGCAAGTGCCATAACACCCACTTGCGCCATGTTGAGGATCACCTTTGGGGGAAACGCATTTGTGCTCCCCCCCCCAAAATTAAGAATATTCACACATGTATAAAAACTTCATGAGAAGAGAGGAGTATTCATGGCTACTAGTAAAAATGGCTACTAGTCATGATGCATACCTCTTCTCTCCAGGATCAGAGGAGCTTGTCGGATATATTAGATGCTGTGAAACACAGGCAGAATGGTGCTGCTGCAGTTGCCTTGTTTGGGGGCTTCCTAGAAGCACCTGGTTGGCCACTGTGTGAACAGACTGCTGGACTTGATGGGCCTTGGTCTGATCCAGCATAGCTTTTCTTATGTTCTTATGTTAAAAGGTGCTTCTAGAGACATCTGCAAAAGTACTCAAAGTAGGAAAGTGTTCTACATGAGACATTTCTTGTTTTGTTTTTTAATAACCCTTTGAGGAGTGGGCACTTGAAAAGTAATAGAAGGTGGAGGAGGAGGAGAAAGAGGAGGAGGTTTTTATATGCCGACTTTCTCTCCCATTTAAGGCAGAATCAAACCGGCTTACAATCACCTTCCCTTCCCCTCCCCACAACAGTCACCCTGTGAGGTAGGTGGGGCTGAGAGAGCTCTAAGAGAGCTGTGACTGGCCAAAGGTCACCCAGCTGGCTTCGTGTGTAGGAGTGGGGAAACCAACCCACTTCACCAGATTAGCATCCGCCACTCATGTGGAGGAGTGGAGAATCAATCCTGGTTCTCCAGAATAGAGTCCACCACTCCAAACTACTGCTCTTAACCACGACACCACGCTGGCGGTATCTGAACAATTGTCAGGTCTGTATCTCAGTTGGTTTCATTTTCCCACCAACTAGCCTTCAAGGATTGTTTTGCATACTTGGACTCTTTGAAGCTGACAGTAATCCGTGAGAACTACGGCGCCTTTGTGGTGTTTGTAAATTGTAATCTTTTGAAGCTCTACTGTGCTGTTGAGTGCTTTATTCAATGCTCTACATTATCAAGTGCAAGCCAGTTTGCCCCATTGCTGTCTTAGTTTCCCTGTGCGCTGCTAACCTTTGTGACCAGCAAAACCAGCTTCTTTGGACAACTTCATCTCCTGTTGTGGTTTGTGGTTCTCGTTAGGCCAAGTGCTCACATTCTCTGTTTCTTCAGTTTGCAGGTTTTTTTAAATGATCAGAGAAGCTATTCATTTCTCAGAATGCTTTTTACTGCAGAATTAAATGCAAGAATAATTCTACCTACTGAAAACCGACACACAATGCATTTTAATACACTTCAATGGTGTTCAATGAATACTGTGTGAATTAAGCCACTGAACCTCCTAGGTGTTAATGAGGTGTGGCCCTATAAATTTCTACTAAAATAGCTGCTCCCAAAAAATTGTAGCACAGAGGGGTTACAGTAATTTTTACTGCCATAAGCCTCCAAACAGCCATAATCTGTATTTTAATTAATTTATTGAAGTGCTATTAAATTCAATTTATTAGCAAGAGACTGGGGGAAGCTGGGCTCAGAAGAAGGAGGATTAGGAAAGGGGACGGTGATGGATATATTAACAGGAGGGCTGAACAACAAAAAACAGGAGGAGGGAAAGGCAATCCAGAAGGTTACAATATGCTTGCTAGTTGGTTCATTCGCTGCTTTTACTGTAAATTGTGCTGTAATGCAGCTTCAGCTAATGCAATCCTATTAGCTGCCACAAATAATCATGTGAAATCTAATTGAGAACCTCTGAGTCAAAGGAAGAGCACGTTTCCACTCTGGATTATGATGGGGTTGCACATACAGCATGACATTGCATAGAAAACACTAATGAGTTCAGAAGACTTTCTCCATAATAATTGGGTGTGTTTCTGTATGTGTAAAGTGCCATCAAGTCACACCCAACTTATTTTTATTTATTTATCTTTAGCCTTATATCCCACCCTTCTGCCATCCAGAGCCGATCTTAAAGCTAGGGTTGCCACGTCTCTCTTCACCACTGGTGGGAGGTTTTGGGAGCGGAGCCTGAGGAGGGCAGGGTTTGGGGAGGGGAGGGACTTCAATGCCATAGAGTTCAATTGCCAAAGCCGCCATTTTCTCCAGGGGAACTGATCTCTATCGTCTGGAGATCAATTGTAATAGCGGGAGATCTCCAGTTGCTACCTGGAGGTTAGCATCCCTACTCAGGGTGGCTCACAACAATCAAACAACATAAAAACATAGTAGCATAGAAATTATCTAAATTAAAACTTAGATCGAGCATTCTTGGATTGAGCATTCTTAAGATTCCCGCTATCACATGCCCACTTATACATGAAGCTCACTGGTCTTTAGAAAGTCATGCTAGTTTGGAACCAGGTCTGCAGCATTAAATCTGCAGCATTAATAATAATTAAATGCCCTAAAGTCGCAGCCCACTCATGGTGACCCCTTATGGGGTTTTCAAGGCAAGAGCTGAGCAGAGGTGGTTTGTCATTGCCTTCCTCTAAATAGCAACCCTGGTCTTCCTTGGTGGTCTCCCAGCCAAGTACTAACCATGGCTGACCCTTTCTAGCTTCTTGGGCTACTCTGGGCTATTCAGGCTGCTCCTGGATCATTAGCATCCCTGAAATCCATGCCAGAGTACAACCAGTGCTGCAGTGTACATAGTGATCCTGGCCATGTGGAATCCCACAAAGCTAAGGCTTTTGACACTTGCAGTTACATTTAAAATCAGGCCTACATATCTCTACAAAGAGGTTGTAAACAGAACAGAGAACAAGGGCTCAAAGTATTTTCCCTATTAAGTGCATGCACTGTATTAATAGTAACACTACTAATTCTAATACTACTGATTCATTAATATTAGAAAATATATTAAAGGAAAGTGGAGGCAATCTGGAGGAAATGCATTCAGAGGTAGCATTTATATCTCATCTGCAGTCATTATGCATAGAGACTCTTTTGTATGATGATAACCACTAAAACTATTAAGCTAGTTCCTTTATTTAAAATGTAATGGATCTCCATATCAATCAATCAATCATCATCATCATTGTAAAATTATATTGAATTACACTGAAATCCGCAGGTGGAAAAAAACGGGAAACATTGGAGGTGGGTAGAGCTATTATTCTTTCTAGGCCACTTGGCATGGTTACAACTTAATTTCTACAAGAAGAGACCTACAAGGACTCATGGGGTAGGGGAAGCCTCATTTTCTCCCCCTCAATTTTCACTCTCGATTGCTTCTTCCACCTCCTTAGCCCATGTCTGCTGATTCCAGATTATTTCTGCTGAATTTGGTCCCTCCCGTTTCCCTGTTTCTTCTTTTTGAAGATTGCTGTCTTTGTTGCTGGCCACCTCATTTTCATGTGCCATGTTGGGTAGCAACTCACAGGTGGGGCTGTGGCTATGTGGTACAGTATCTGGTTTGCATTTGGAAGGTCCTAGGCTCAATCCCTGCCACTTCCAGTTAAAATAAGTAGTAGGAAGGGTTGTGCATATCACTATACCCAAACCAAAAATAAACCCAGAAATTATCTGTTTTGGGTTTCAGTTTTACTGAATGCCATAACCTGGGGATCTGCCCAAAGCTGAATAGGCAATTCTCGAAAAAGCCGAATAAATATTTGGCTTTTTTGGGTTTGGCTATTTGCTTTTGCTCAGATGGATGGTTCTCTGCTTTCCCCCATTTTTTATTTTTTTTAACTGGTTTTGTTAGGGCCACATATTTGGGGCCCTTTTGAGGTAGGGGTCATGTAATCTGAGAAAACATGGTCTGACCAACCATCACCTTTCAATGGGTTGATCTGGATAAAACATAAGGGTTTTTTAAGACAGGGCTCACCAAGCTTCAACAGCTGCTCACACTACCAGGCTTCCGAAGGAGACTTGCTCATCCTCGTGAATGAGCAGTCTCCTACAGACAGCCCTCGTGGTCAAGACTTCGGCTGGCTCCAATATCACCCCCCCCCCCATGAAAACCTGCTCTCAAACTGAAAGTTGCCCCAAGTAGAGGCTTCATTTCCCCACACAGTGACCATCTCTTGAAATCAGATTTTTGATAACTATAATAAAGGACTGTTCACAGGATGTCATTGCCACCAAAAGAAATGTTTCTTGTGCCTTATTATTCTTGCATTTAAGCCATTTCCCTCAGTTTGGAAGCTAATTTGCATGGACATCATGCTATGCACCCCAGATATGAACGGACCCCCCAGACTTTGAGGCACTAGCCTGTCAATCAGCTCTTCCACCAGTCCTCGGCAGCACTGAACTTCTGAACCTGAAAACCAATGGACAGCTCAGCTTGCAAATGCCTGGAGGATGGAGGAGACCCCTTTGTGGGCCCATAAAATTGGACCCCATGTCCCAAAGTTCACCAAACTTTGGTGTCCATCTAAGGAAAGTCCTTTGTAGTTACGCTGCAAATTTGGTGACTCTACCTCCAAAAATGCCCCCACGGGAACATCGAAAAAAGCCCCATAACTATAATGGGCCCAATTTTTTCGGTAAACCCAGAAATAAAGCCGAAACACACATTTACCAGTTATTCCTGGCTTATTCCGGGTTTACTAGGAAAATGGGTATTTGGCTTATTCCAGGGTAACCGAAAAAATCGGGCCCAATAAACCCAAAACCAAAATTTACCCAAAAAGTTTTCTTGCACGATCCTAGTAGTACGGTAGGTGATGTGAAAGATCTCTCCCCGAGTTCCTGGAGAGATATTGCCACTTAAAGTAGGCAGTACTGACCTTGGTATATCAATGGACTGGCTCAGTTTAAGGCAGCTTATTATATTCATTGCACTCTAAACTCAACTGACTTCTGCACATGCAGACATTCCTGTTAAATTTGGGGGTGTTATACCGCCAAATTAAGGTATATTTTTTGTAGAAACAGATTTTTCTGAAAACCTAGCAGCTCCCCCCTCCTTAGGGTTTGAAGAACATTAATGATGAGCCCTGCCATGTGGATTTATCTATTTGCATGGGGGCCAGACCTTGGCTAGCCGATACTGTTTTTCATGTGCAGAAAATGACAGATTTTCCTGAGTGTATGTTTTTTCACCAAATGATATCAAAATATCAGGGAATCTAGTCCACCCTCTCTTCTAAAGACTCCCCAAATTTCAAGAGAATTGAATAAAGGGGACCAATTTCACACCCCCTTGAATAACATGACCCCACATATCCTCTGCTTATTATGGGGAAAGTAGCAAAAAAGGCCACCCATTTTCTTGAGCAGCATTTCCCCCCCCCAATAAAACTTAGAGAGAGTAAAACTAGTCCTTCCAGTCCTCCTGCCCCATTGATTTCATTTCAGAGAAAAGAGAGCCTACCGTATATACCCGTGTATAAGCCGACCCGCGTATAAACCGAGGTGCCTAATTTCTCCCCAAAAATGGGGAAAAATTAGGCACCCGCGTATAAGCCGAGGGTCGGCTTATAACCCCTCCCCCCCCGCAGACTTACCTTCTGGGCTCCTGGCGGCGGGAAGTGGTGCGGCCCGGCGGGGGCGGCAGAGCGCCCTCCCCGCGGCTGCAGGGAGGCTCTGGAAGCCTCTCCCGGCCGGGAGAAGGCGGCGGGGGCAGCAGAGCGCCCTCCCCGCGGCCGCAGGGAGGCTCTGGAGGCCTCTCCCAGCTGGGAGAAGGCGGCGGGGGCGGCAGAGCGCCCTCCCCGCGGCCGCAGGGAGACTCTGGAGGCCTCTCCCGGCCGGGAGAAGGCGGCGGGGGCGGCAGAGCGGCCGCAGGGAGGCTCTGGAGGCTGCTCCCGGCAGAGAAAAGATGGCGGCGGTAAGTTCCCCCCTCCCTCCTCCCTCCTCCCTCCCCCCTCTACCGTATTGACCCGCGTATAAGCCGAGGCCGGCTTTTTCAGCCATTTTTTTGGGCTGAAAAACTCGGCTTATACGCGAGTATATATGGTATCTATCCAAACTTAAGCAATGGAAACTGCACTGTTAAACAAAAATGACTTATTCATCTGGAAAAAGGCGGAAGACCAGTAACTTCGTTGCCAGGTTGCTTGGATTGGCGGGTATTTGGGGGGTTTGAGTGGTAAAACATCCCATTGTGATGCAGCACTTCTGGGCAATCCCTGCCCCAGTTCTGCCCCAAAAACATCCGCCGGAGGAGTGGGGAGACTCGGCAGCCAAACCAGTAATCCATTAACTGAAGGGAAACTGAGGGGGGGAAATCCCCAATGAAAAACAAGAGTCAAACTTCTCAAGCACAAAAAAAGGAAAGGCAGAAGATCAAAATAAACCAAAGATTAAGCTGCACAGATCCCAAAGCAACAACACAAATAATACCTCTCCTGACTTCTCCCCATGCCTAAATGTGCTCCCAACTAGCTCACCCCGCAGGAAGAGAATGGATGAAAGGCTAGCTAGTAGTAACAATAAATTAATCAGACCAGTTAGTTGAGAAGCACTGTCCAGGCAGTATCTGTCTGGCCAAGGTCTGGCATAATCTATGCAAGGTGTAGTTCCAAAGATACAAGGAGCAATGAGTGCAGCACACACAAAGTGCAAAATGGCCAGTGTAATGTTAAGAGCCAGCGTGGTGTAGTGGTTAAGAGCGGTGGACTCTAATCTGGATAACCGAGTTTAATTCCCCACTCCACATTAGCGGCAGACTCTAATCTGGCAAACCAGGTTGGTTTCTCTGTTGCTCCACATGAAGCCTGCTAACTCTTTCAGCCCCACCTAGCTCACAAGGTGTCTGTTGTGGAGAGAGGAATGGAAGGTGATTGATTAGCACATTACTTTTGCAGGACAGTACTCAGCTCAAACCCAACCCCTTTCTGACTATATATTACTCTTCCTACACACTTGACACTGAGAGACACTGTCCTTCTGTGTTAATCCTCTGAAGATGCCTGCCACAGTTGCTGGCGAAACGTCAGGAAAGAAAATTCCAAGACCATGGTTACACAGCCCAGATAACCTACAAGAACCAATGATTGTAAGTTGGTTTGAGACTGCTTAAAAGTACAGGAAATCAGGGTATAAAAACCACCTCTTCTTCTTCTAATGGTCAGCTGGCGTTTAAAATTTCCCTCCATTTCAAGAAAGGCTGTATGATTGGCCAAGGCTTCCTAATCTATCCCAGGGCTAAGACTGGCCGGGAGGAATGCTGCTTCCCAAGGAATGAGGAGAAACATTTAAAAAGGGGAAGGCAGGCTCTGTTAAATTTCTCACAGTATACAATTTTAAGCGATCCAGAACTCGTACTAGGAAGGCTTTGACTGTCTCGGATATAGTCTGCCTGATCCAATACTGGATAAGTTGGATGACTTTTAGGGTCAGCAATATACAATGACAACCAGGCGGGTCACCAGAGGTAACTGTCTTGTAATGCAACTTAGCCAGATTTATGTTTTTTTATGTTATTTTCCTTAGATCTGTAACCACTAGACTTGATAGCTATTTTCCATGTCTGTACTCTAGCTTATTCTTTAGTAATAAAGTTCCTTTGTGGTTTAAGAAAGCAGACTATGATTCAACTCCACCCATACACCTAGATCACTCTCACTCACTAAGAATACGCATGCACAGGGGGGACGGGACTAAAGTAATTGGAAAGCTCTGCCCTTTGTACATGCTCAGAAGCAGCCCTATCAGGGTACCCCAAGGCACTGGTTACTTGAAACACTGGGTTTTGTAACTTGGTGTGGTGGTATATGAAGTGGGAACACACTTTTACATGCATTCAAATACACAACATGCATGTAAGAATGCATAAACCCAAATCAGGTGTGTGACATGGTTCCTTTTGCTCTGTCCTAGATACCCTAGGATAGCCCAATTTTGTCAACTCCCAGAAGCTAAGCATAGTCAGCTCTAGCCAGTATTTTGATGGGAGACCACCAAGGAATACCAGGGCCGCTATGCAGAGGCAGGCAATGGCAAACCACTTCTGAAAGTCCCTTGCCTTGAAAACCTTATGGGGTTGCCACAAGTCGATTGTGACTTGATGGCCAAAAAACAAACAAATAAACAAAAAACACCTAACTGCACATCTCTAATACAGAGAAATGCCTTGTTTTTGTCTTGTTTTTCTCACAGCCCAATAACACAACCCACCCCTTCCCACACGTGCAGGGGTCTGTGGTGGGGGAGTGCATCCCCCTATGATAGAACCAGAACCTTCTTCTACCTCATGCTCAGAGATAGATGAACATTTTCAAATAAGAGAATGGCTGCCAAATGAAAGGAAGTCCACCCATAACTAACAAAAAAAATTAAATCTTTATGGTAGCTGGAAAAAAATGTGTGTTAAATCCCCTTGGTTAATCAACTCTTATCTTTTTTTTTTATTGCAAGTGTGAATCACAAGCCAGAAAGAGTTCCAGTTTATCCAGACCTACTTCATTAGAGTGTCCAAAAATAAAAATGTCATATTCACTAAATCTTGGGAAGTTGGCTCCTTTAAGGCAACTCAAATGTGCCTTGCATACACATTCATGGTACAAACACCTACGCAATTCTCTCCAATTTGCTATCAATAATCCCACGTAGGAGAGAAATCATAACTCTTAACTACTATTTGAGCTGACATCCACATTTTAACTTTAAGCTGCGTTCTTTAAACATTTCTAAACTTTTCCTCTCCTTTCCCAGTGCCTTGATATGAATTTGCCTGTCATCCGAGGCTGTACACAAAGAGAGACGCAGACACTGAGCACAAAGATATCAGGAAGTGGTTTTCCTAGCAACAGTAATCATCGGAGAGATCCCAGAACATCCTCCCTATTCATGCTGCATTTTGTGTTTTGAATAGCACTGACAGGTGAAGTGGATTCATAGTAGTTAATACAAAAAAAAATATTGCTGTGGATTGGTACTGCACAAAAGCGAAAATATCCACACTATTCATGAACAGATGAATTCACTGGCTCTTTCTTTCCCCCACCCGTTAATGTTCCAGATTATGCACTAAGACACAATGGTGAAGGCAAACACTCTAATTCACCTACCAAATAAATAAGCTAGCTGATGTGGTGGAAGAGATGCTAGCCAAACATGTTTTCTGATACATATACAAGCTTTTCAGATGCTCAGTACGAGTGGAATGGTAACATCTGGGAGAGAGCATGGGGATCGTGACAGCAAGATCTACATCCATGTTATGTGTGCTTGTTGGAAGGTATGTACAAAGCCTACATGGGTGGAGCTCTCTCCGCGTAGATGGGAACCCTGCTTTTTCCAGAACTGCCCATCCATCAGATGAAACCCGACATGTGTACTTGTGCGCACTTATGCTCAATAAGTACTCAACACATGTAGATCAGGGTCATGATCCTACTCCCCCACCCCACCCCATAATTTTTTTTAAAAAAAAATCATTAGATTTATCCTTACTTCTAATTCAATGTTCCATCCAGCCTGTTGCATTTACGATGTGTAATCGGCCTTGAGTTTCAGTGAGAAAGGTAGATTATAAATAATGCAAATAAATAAATAAGCACAACCAAACTGCCTTTATTTATATGAATAAAAATTTTGTTCAATGGCCAAAGGGTGTGTTTGTGTGTCGGTATGAACATATGTACATACACACGTAGTTGCCTTATGTCTCCTGCTTCCTGGAAAACGAAACCTGAACAGTGAAGTACCAGGGTAAGTGCCAGATCAAAAACTCTGCCCAGCCCCAAATGTCAGAAATAACTCAATGAAAAGTTAGAGTATTTATATATTGATGAATGGGCATTGTTTGGAACAGATCTTGACTAGTAAATTCCTGGCAACACATTCCTATTATTCTTCTCTCTTTTCCCACAATTAATTAATAATTAAGTGCTGTCAAGTCACAACCAATTTATGGCAACCCCTTATGGGGTTTTCATGAGTAGTGGTGGTTTGCCATTGTCTTCCTCTGCAAAGCAACCCTAGTTTTTCTAGCTGGCCTCCCATACAAGTACTAACCATGGCCAACGCTGCTTAGCTTCTGAGCTCTGACTAGCTAGGGCCATTCAGGCTGCTACATTCCACAATTGCTTACAGTTGGAGAGTATGACTTGGAGGAACGTGCTCCATAATAACACAAAGAAGGCTCAGGACAGCTAAGGTTAGGGTCGCCAGCTCTGAGTTGGGAAATACCTGGAGATTTTTGTGAGTCCAATTGCCAAAGCGGCCATTTTCTCCAGGTGAACTGATCTCTGTCGGCTGGAAATCAGTTCCAATAGTGGGAGATCTCCACCTAGTACCTGGAGGTTGGCAACCCTACTAATTGGACAGAGTGGTGACTGCAATATGGTGATGTCTGAGACAGGTAACACCAAACAGTCTGGTCTGGGCTATCTGTCCCTTCCCTGACTGAGAGGCTGTGGACAAATATTCTCTCTGCTGATGGTAGGCCAGGTGCCGTTATCTATGGAAGGAGAAATTAAGAACACAGATACAACCAATCAGAGAGAGAAAAAGTGCTAACAGCATTGCAGGAGAAGTTTTAGCAGGCAGGTTCTGTATAAGCTTTTAAACTACTGCTATATTTCTGCTGATTCTAACAGAATGTATTTATCTGGTCTCAGAGCTACTTGGTGGCTTAAAGTGGTTAGGCCGAAACATGATACTCTATAGGGTTTTAATCTAGTATAAGATTATCTCATAAATGTGGAAATCACTGCTGCTCCCAAGACGATATCTGTGCTAAACTAGCAACATTTACTCTTTTATCTTTGGCTTTTGGAAAGGCAAAGTTGAAGTTCTATAGGATTAATAAGCCTTGATTATAGCAAGCTCCCAATGGGAGATGAACTGGAAGTTAGAAACGATAAAGACTGCATCAGCTTGAATCCATTGGTTATATATGCTAAGACATATATAAACCCAAGCAATCTTCTTGCTTGTATTTTATCGATGCTCATCATCTTATTCCCTGTCCTATCATCATGGCCTTGTCCCCTAATCTCTTGTCCCTCATTTCCCAATACATCACAGCCTGTGACCTTTTGTCCATCAGTTCTACCATCCTCCATCATCTGAATGTTTCCTGCTCCCTTAAAAAACTCTGTACTTTCTCATTATCTATTTACTTTGTTTATATTCCGCCTTTCTCACTGAGACTCAAGGCGGATTACATTATTATGCCATAGAAATATCTCTCTAAAGAGCTAAACGAAATGTGAAGGACGCATGGCCGCCAATGCGATTTTAGAAGCAGTTGTAGTTCTTTAAAAATTGCCCCAAGAAGAAGAGTTGGTTTTTATATGCCGACTTTCTCTACCACTTAAGGCAGAATCAAACTGGCTTACAATCACCTTCCCCTCCCCACAACAGACACCCTGTGACGTAGGTAGAGCTGAGAGAGTGTGACTGGCCCAAGGTCACCCAGCTGGCTTCACATGCCAGAGTGAGGGAACAAATCCAGTTCACCTGATTAGCCTCCGCCGCTCATGTGGAGGAGTGGGGAATCAAACCCAGTTCTCCAGATCAGAGTCCACCACTCCAAACCACCGCTCTTAACCACTATATCACGCTGGCTCCTATTTGGATTGGGCACCCAGCATGGTGGCCCCATAAGCTTTTGTTCCTCCCTCATGCCTTTGCAGTTGCTGAAACAGCCCCTCATGATGTTTCGGCACTTGACAAGACACGGTGGGAGACAAGAGCTCCTGGGGTCCCTGCACCATGCGCCCAATCCAGATCGGGGCCTGATGGTCATTCTTTAAAAATTACAACTGTTTCCAAAATGGTGTCAGCGGCTATGGGGTGGACCCATAGCCACCACCATGTTTAGTTTGGCCCCTGTTGGCCACCGCTTCACTTGGAGGAGGGGATACAGAGGAGAACCTGCTTTGATAATCTCAGTGACTCGGCAGGACAAAAATGTGATTGCTAGATCACCTTCTGTTGTCAAATTGTAAGCTCTTTGTAGACAGAAACTCCTTTATATAATGAACAGGGGCCTTCTGGTGATAGCCGATACGTAAATAAATTACCATAATAATCACTGAGAGTCATTTAGATCCCATAGATGTATTTGGCTAGCTGTGGTGCTTTTCTTTGTAGACTTTTGCATCGAAAGGACAACCCAATGGGTTGCATCCAACAGTAGAAGAAGAAGAGGAGTTGGAGTTGGAGGAGGAGTTGGTTTTTATATGCCGACTTTCTCTACCACTTAAGGAAGAATCAAACCAGCTTACAATCACCTTCCCTTCCCCTCCCCATAACAGACACTCTGTGAGGTAGATGAGGCTGAGAGAGTGTGACTAGCCCATGGTCACCTAGCTGGCTTCATGTGGAGGAGTGGGGAAACAAATCCAGTCCCCCAGATTAGCCTTGGCTGCTCATGTGGAGGAGTGGAGAATCAAACTCGGTTCTCCAGATCAGAGTCCAACATTCCAAGCCACCACTCTTAACCACTACACCACACTGGTGCAGAATTTTTGCCAAATCCCTCCTCCTTACTGTGGATTCACCCCTGATGCTTCTACTGAGGGTCCCCTATTGACCGGGAACACCATTTCTAGGAGACCTTTTGGCTGTAGCAAGATGGGGGTGCTGAGGAAATCCTATTCGTCTGATGGATCAAGTTTATTAATATGGTCGACTGACCAATCACGTTCCAATACATCAAAATTTCCAGACACAATAGTTTTGCACCACAGAATCACAGACCGCAGAATCACATATAAAGGTGTAAGGTTAATAAAAGCAACCCCTGGTTAAAATTATCACATTAAAATTGATAAAATTGTAAAATATTCTAACAATCATTCTCTAATAAAGCTCTGCGTCTTTTAATAGCAACAGCGCAGAACTTGGCAGTTTGGAGCATAAGCTGAGGGTCTTCTCCTATCAGGAGCTTCTTTGCCAAAAGCTCAACTGACTCATCAGGGAATTTACCAAGTAGGGGGGAAATAAGCTTTGATCTAACTTCATGGTAGAATGGGCAACATATCAGTGCATGTTCGATGGTTTCAATGTCCCCTGTTCCACACGGACATAACCTCTCTGATCTAGGGATCTTCTTATATTTCCCTTCTAAAACAGCCGAAGGTAGGGCCAGGCATCTGGCAAGGGTAAAGGCCTTCCTTTAATTAATAGACTCAAGATGATAAAAATAAACTGCAGGTGAGACCAAGTATCTAGATTTATCAGGTACTAGGAAAAATGGTGATTTTCCAAGGTCTGTCTGGCATTCAATGTCTTCCACCCTTTCCTTCAAGAAACTTGATGCTTGATCTACGCCCACTCGTCTGATGGAAATTACTTCCACTGGGTCCAACCCAGTATCTCCCTGTTGCTCTCAAGAGGAAGACAGGTGCGTTCCACACACATTGAAGTTTTCATATAGTTTCCGAAGTTTTCATATAGTTTCCAACCCAGTATCTCCCTGTTGCTCTCAAGAGGAAGACAGGTGCGTTCCACACACATTGAAGTTTTCATATAGTTTCCGAAGACAGAACACATTGCATTAGCTAATCCAGAAAGGTACTTAGGCATGGATGATCGTCCACAACACTCAAGGGAAGATTGTAGGTTATAGATGACATGAAGTCGGTAAAATATGGATATGATATTTTGCTTCATTCTTTGATATCTCCATTTTATTTTGATATTTGATATTGGGAAATGGATATTAGACATGCAGTGGTATATACTATTTGGTAATATTTAATAAAGAACATGAAGTATCTGATTTTTTAAAAAACATTTCATACTTGAACCTGCCATAATAAAGAGCAAGCAAGACATGCCAATAATTCTGAAGTACTAGAAGTTCAGGGTGTTTTTGTTTTGTTTTCTTTTAATCCCATTCTACAAGATAACTAACGTTTTCAAGGAGCAAGAAAAAATATGCCATGTCTGGGGGGGGGGGGGGAGATTAGTACCAAATCGAAAACTCTTCATAATGAGCTCAAGAGGTAACATTTAAATTACAACGTCAACTGTGAGTTTTATTTAGAACAACAAATCCCACACCCTTGCATACAGAAGCTGAATAGACTGAAAACACAAGCTGCCCTAATACAGCAATATTCAATAAATATTCTGCTACTCCAAGACATTGGCTGACGAATACACGGCTTGTTCTGCCAAAAGATGTCAGATAGCATCTTGCTGAAGACATCAGTGCTAATGTTCTTGCTTCCAAGTTTCTACAGCTGATATCATCCACTGTCCATTTCTTTTGTGTTTTCGCTATCACTAGACCTCCTGGGAGCTGTTCTGGAGGAAATTATTTCTGAATTCCTTCATGCCTTACTGTCCCCATGCCCAGGCTTTCCCGCAGGCCCCTTTTCCCACTGTGAGGAAGACAGAGATGATGATGCCAGCCATTTCCTCTCCCAGTTCTGAAGACCTATATCAGCTGGGTTAAGAGAACATTTGAAATCAACCAAGTGCACCAAGATAAGGTGGCAGGATAGGCAGGTTTTGGGTCACAGCGTGTTCCACTTTCTTTTTTTAAAAAAAAAATCCCCCAAACACACACACATACATACACACACAAAGTATCCTGGGAAGGGAGGAAAAACTCACAAACCAATGTTGGCCTGCCCCCCTGTGCTTGCTCTGCAAGTAAGAATGTTAACCGTCTCTCTAGAGGGGATTTTTTCAGCCCAGTGGAATGGGGGAACACAATTGTTAGGTGAAAGTAGAAAACAAAATGAGCAAGTAATGAAAATCAATGGAGTAATCACAAATCAAACAAAATGAGTGCAGTCCCCCCCCCCAAATTCTGTGTTGTCTAACCCTAACCCTGATGTGGCAATACTAGAATAATGCATGAGCTTCAGCTGCCCCACAGGGTTTCTTGAACCTCCGCCCAACAAAACACTGTCCTCAGGACAAACCACACAATACTGTGAGGAGTTGGGCCTGGGTTCATTGGCAGCTCCAAAGTTGTTCAGTTAACTGCCTGCTGGGGCCATTTCTGCTCAGGAAAATGGTGTGGTGGGAGGGAGGAAGGAGTGCTCATCCTGCCACGCTGCAGTTCCAAGCTGAATCTGTCTGTCACTAGTTTTTAACATGACATTCCCCACAGATGCTGTGTGGCTGCAAGAAAAGTGTCAGGTCTAGGGAACCTGGACCCGGCTCGCCAAAAAACATATAGTGTAATCTGGTTCATAATTTGCCTTTTGGGGAGGGGGAGTTACAGGTTTTTTTCCTACACTTTTTTTGGTATGCACATTAGGGCTGCCAGGTGGGTGGGTTCGGCAGGCAATTGCCTGCCAATCCACCTGGTTGCTCTGGAGTGGTGATTGCGTGCGCTTGCAGCCACGTGCACACGATTACGCCACCTCCAAGTTTGAGTGCTAAAGCACCCGGAAGTGACGTAATTGTGTGCACCCCAGCCCCGCCCCTTAAAACCTCCCACCGATAGAGACGAGGGACCCAGCAACCCTAATGCACATGTATGTAGCCTAAGGGTTTCCAGCTTTGGGTTGGGAAATACCTGAATATTTTGGTGGTGGAGCCCGAGGAGGGGAGGGTTTGGGGAGGGGAGGGACTTCAGTGGGGTATGATGCCATACCGTACACCTTCCAAAGTGGCCATTTTCTCCAGATGAATTGATCTCTGTCAACTGGAAATCAGTTGTAATCCCAGGAGATCTCCAGCTACCACTTGGAGGTTGGCCAACCTAATGTAGCTTGTACATTTTCAGGTTTCATCTCTCCCTCCGGGGACTCTAGAAAAGGGGGAGGGGAGAGACCTCAGCAGGGTCTAATGCCTTAGAGTCCATCCTCCAAATCAGCCATTTTCTCCAGGGAAACTGATCTTGGTCGCCTGGAGGTCAGTTGTAATAGTGGGAGATCTCCAGGTGCCATCTGGAGGTTGGCAGTCCTAGTTATGAAACATCAAGAAGGCCACAATGCATGGATAATGGGCTGGAGGGTGCATGTGTCACAGCTTTTGCCAGAGCACTCATTAAAAAAAAAAACAGTCATGATTTATTATGAACGATTAATTTTGTGCGGTGCTTCCTGCAGTTAAATCTGTTTCCCGTACTCTTCCTGTTTGAGACCCACTCGTCACCTCTTTGATACCTCAACCCATCCTTTCTTTCTTCCTTCCATCATCAATCATCCCCCACCCGAGCCTGCCCCTTTCAGAGAGCGGCTCTGTATTTCATGTCCTATTTGTTTGTCTTATTAAGCGTGTAAGCATTATGTAGCAGAGGAAGGCACTGGTGCCTATGCTTTTGAAAGATGATGTATAATTGAATTGCATTAAGGGTATTAATTTATGACAGGCCAGTCACACAGGAGACTGGAGCACTCAGAGGCATTTAAAGAAGTGAAATGGCTGGAAGTCTCCTTTGCCTCACACCTGGGAACGATCTATCTCACACATGAAAATATCAGGAGCTTCTACGTCGCTGTCAGTGAAGCTGGGAGGGAAGGCGGTATGGTGTAGCCTGATATCGTCAGATCTCAAAAGCTAAAGAGGATGTGAGACCACCAAGGAAAACTCTGCAGAGGAAGGCTGTGGGAAACCACCTCTGCTTCTCACATGCCTTGAAAGCCCTTGCTGGAGTCGCCATGAGTCGGTTAAAACTTGACGGCAGAAACATACGGCTCAGTTTGCCAGCTCTGGTTGCCAGCTCCGGTAGGGTTGCCAACCTCCAGGTACTAGCTGGAGATCTCCTGCTATTACAACTGATTTCCAGCCGATAGAGATCAGTTCACCTGGAGAAAATGGCCGCTTTGGCAGTTGGGCTCTATGGTGTTGAAGCCCCTCCCCAAACCCAGCTTTCCTCAGGCTCCACCCCAAAAACCTCCCGCCGGTGGCAAAGAGAGTCCTGGCAACCCTAAGCTCCAGGTTGGGAAATATCTGGAGATTTTGCGGGTGGAGCCTGAGGAGGGCAGGCTTTGGGGAGGGGAGCCTGGTTCGCTGGGAATGAGGGCTATGAATTTGAAAAAACAAACAAACAAATAAATAAATGAGGTATAATGCCATAGAGTCCACTTGCCAAAGCGGCAATTTTCTCCAGGGAACTGATCTCTGTTGCCTGGAGATCCGTTGTAATAGCAGGAGATCTCCAGCCATCATCAGCTAGTTGGCTACTCTAATGAAGCTAAAGGTGACACTACTTACCTTGAGGGTCTGCTCGGGGAGGACCAAGAGGCTCCCCCTTGTAAATCTAGCAAAATCTCACACTGGACGTTTTCTTTCCATCTTCTCATTTTCACCAGATTGCCCTGAATTTCAGTTTGGCTTCTGGTGTAGCCATTCCAAAAAGCATCAAGGTGAGACCTTCCTGCATCCGGCAGCTGACCCGCCACATTAGGCCCACTGAATGCAGCAGCGGAATCCTTTTTTGCTTCTTCTGTTCTCGTCCTCCTGGCATTGACACCCTGTAATGTCACAGCCTGAGTTATAAATCTTTTCCTTACTGAAGGTCAGCTTCAATCTTGTATGAAAATGAACATCATAATTACTGCCACTCACTTAAAACAAGTCCTAGCTTTTTTTCCCAAAGACCTAGCTAACTTTTATCCCATCTATAACCTCCCTTGTATTTCAAGCATTTTGGCTGTCAGAGTGGTAAATGACTTTCCTCCCATTTACGCCACCACCCAGAATATATAATGGAAATGTCAACTTTTTTTCTTTTCCAGGAGATGGAACGCATTATGTGGTCATTTTGCTGCTGGTTCTCTTCCTTTATTGTTTAAATAGTACCGAAAATAAAACTCAATTAGTTCAAAACAAGGAGCGGACAGCAGATATTAGCAACAGTTCTGCTGAGGTGCAGATCCACAAGGCATGTGTCTATCTGAAGATCAATTGTACTAGTGGGAGATCTCCAGGTGTCAGCTGGAGGTTGGCAACCCTATCTTTTTTTGCAGTGGCACCTAACAGGTTCCCTCAGGAGGTGAGGGGAACACCATCTTTAGATGCTTTTAGGAAGGTGCTGTAAGGCTGTTCCGTTTTCAAGGAATTTTAACAGGGTTTAAACTACAGGGATTTTCTTTGGGGGGGTAGTTAAAGTTTTACCATATTTTGTATGTTTTTGTGGTTTGGATATGTAAGCTGTCTTGAGCCACAAGGGAAAGGTGGGATGTCTGTCTATCTGTCCTGATTTGGACAGCCCGGGAGCGCCCAATCTTGTCAAACCTGAGAAGCTGAGCAAGGTCAGCCCTAGTTAGTATGGAATGGGAGACCACCAAGGAAGTCCAGGAACACTACACAGAGGCAGGCAATGGCAAACCACCTCTATTTGTCTTTTGCCTTGAAATCTCTGTGGGGTTGGCATAAATTTATCTGTCTACATACATACAGAGAAAGAATCATTGAATCATAGAGTTGGAAAGGACTACCAGGGTCATCTAGTCCAACCCCCTGCACAATGCAGGAAATTCACAACTACCTCCCACACCCCCAGTGACTCTTACTCCATGGCCAAAAAAAACCTCCAGGATCCCTGGCCAATCTGGCCTGGAGGAAAACTGCTTCCTCCTGACCCCAAAGTGGTGATTGGCATTACCCTGGGCATGTAAGAAAGACCCACAAGATCTAATCACCGATGCAACCCTTCCTGCCCTCCCTCTCAAGATCACAGAATTAGCATTGTTGCCAGATGCTCAGATAGCCTCTGTTTAAAAGCCTCCAATGAAGGAGATCCCACCACTTCCTAAGGAAGCCTATTCCACTGAGGAACTGCTCTGTCAGAAAGATCTTCCTAATGTTTAGCCGGAAACTCTTTTGATTTAATTTCAACCTGTTGGTTCTGGTCCAACCTTCTGAGGCAACAGAAAACACCTCTGCACCATCCTCTATATGACAGCCCTTCAAGTACTTGAGAAATATGTAGGGTTGCCAGGTCCCTCTTCGCCACCGGCGGAAGGTTTTTGGGAGGGGAGGGACTTCAATACCACACAGTCCAATTGCCAAAGCGGCCATTTTCTCCAGGTGAACTGATCTCTATAGGCTGGAAATCAGTTGTAATAGCAGGAATCTCTAGCCGCCACCTGGAGGCTGGCACCCTAGCCATATGCTTTCTTGAACCCTTACCCTTTTGTTTGTTTGTTTTCCTCCAAGGGATCACCAAGGTTTACAGCCCTTTGGAAAAAAGATTTTAATATCAAGCTCTCAAAAATGGACTGTTACCAAAAAAAAAAAAAAATCTGACTCAACCCTAATGTTAAAGTGACTTCTGGTTTCTCACCTTCACCACCATATCACCCAAACGGTTTTGTACAATTGCTGAAAGGAGAGCTGGAACAAAAAGGTTCAGAGCTATTTCTGTCCCAGCATTGCTAACAGTGCCCTATATTGTTAGCACGAACAAGGAATGCTTCTGTGCATGAGAAGAGAGTTGCTCAGCTTCTCAGCTGCAATAAAGTACGCAACTCCATGTGTGGCAGACATTTTATTTGGAGATTCAAGAAATGAGCATTTCAGTTGGGCGGTTGAAGCAAAAATAAGAGATGAGGTTTTGGAGAGAAAGGAAATTTGAATACAGCCATCCACACGCTTTCATCCCAAGATGAATGGTAGATGGCTTCTATTATTCACATCCAGAGGAGACAAGCCTACCAAGAATGATTTGGTGAGCTCTGAAGATAAATCATAACACAGATCGCTGCCGTCATGATCCCATTGTGAACGTGATTCTTTTCTTTAAAAATCGGTGATGAACAAGTAGGAGATGAAACTGGGCAGGCAGTATATATTCTGAAAGTATTCCCCATGAAACCATCCACTGTACTGCTCCTTCACCTACCCTGTCTAGGGGTCCTTCCAAGAAAAAGGTCTCAGGTAAGGAATGTCACCAGCTTGCAGGGCATCATGAAAGTCTGTATTAATGACTGCATAAGGAATATGGAGAGTGGTGGTACAGGTAGGGTTGCCAACCTCCAGGTACTAGCTGGAGCTCTCCTGCTATTACAACTGATCTCCAGCCAATAGAGATCAGTTCACTTGGAGAAAATGGTCGCTTTGGCAATTGGACTCTATGGGTTTGAAGTCCTTCCCCTCCCCAAACGCCGCCCTCCTCAGGCTCTGCCCCAAAACCTCCCACCTATGGCGAAGAAGGAACTGGCAGACATTTGTGTGGCAGCATTTGATCTGGATATTCAAGAAATGAGTGTTTCAATTGGGGGCTTGAAGCAAAAATAAGAATGAGGTTTTGGAGAAAAGGAAATTTGAATACAGCCATCCAAATGCTTTCATCCTAAGAAGAATGGTAGATAGCTTCTATTATTATTCAGACCACCGCTACCACCCCAGTATTTTTTGAAAGGGTAAGAACTCCCTACCATCGAAGAAGAAGAGTTGGTTTTTATACCTCAATTTTCTCCACCTTTAAGGGGTCTCAAACCATCTTACAATCACCTTCCCTTCCTCTCCCCACAACAGACACCTCACCATCCTTTGAGGAGGAGGAGGAGGAGGAGGAGGAGGAGAGTTGGTTTTTATATGCCCATTCTCCCTACCTTTTAAGGAGAATCAAACTGGCTTACAATTGCCTTCCCTTCCTCTCCCCACAACCAACATCTTGTGAGGTAGGCGTCAGCTCGAAGAGAACTGTGACTAGCCCAAAGTCACCCAGCAGGCTTCATGTGTAGGAAAGGGGAAACCAACCTGGTTCACCAGATTAGCGTCCACCGCTCATGTGGAGGAGTGGGGAATCAAACCTGCTTCTCCATATTAGTGTCCACCATTCATTAAGCACTATACCATGCTGTCTCCCACACTGGGAGACAGAAGAGACAGAGAAATAATGACTTGTGCATGAGTCAAGCTTGAATATGAGCCTTCATTTTCCATCTTGTACATGAAGATTCTTGCCACTGCATCACGCATGGCGTTAAAAAATTCTACTGACCTTCCTTTGCTACAAACAAACATCATAACTGGTCATTTTTCTGAAAATATTTTCTTCCCTTTTCATATGCTGTTAGGTTATGTTAGTACAGAGAACTTGTTGCTTTTGTAACTTTTATAGCAGGGATGTTTGTTGTTTGCTGCCCCAGCTGAAGGGTGGTGTATAAATTCTCAAACATAAAATAATGATGTCACGAATGAATCACGCTCAAGTTATTTGAGCAAGACGGAGATTGCTTCTAATTCAAAGTGGCTCGTGGCATATCATACTTCCATCTTTGGATCCTTTCCTTGATTTCCCTTGAGCGTGCTCTTCCTAGATCTATGGGATGGTCAAGCCTCGTTCATACTTCAGAATAGTACCTGTGGAACACACACAGTGGAAGACAGATGACCCGACTCCTTCCAAGCTTTGCAAATGTATCTTTAAACTGGCTCCTCTTGTAAGTCATCCCCCCTTCTCTTCTCTGCAACTTTGAGTATAAATACTTCTGCCTAATGGATGGCCACTATCATGCATCTTATGTAGTGAACTCTGACTCATGAAAGTTTATGAAGGATATTTTTTGGGGGGGTTAATCTCTAAAGTGCTGCTGGACTCCTGTTTGATTTCGTATCTTTGATGTTCACTTTCTTATAGTCGTGCCTGATATTAGGTGAATTTAGACAGCCCACCGAAAATACACTTACGTAGAGGAGGGCCCTTGGCTCAGCAGTGGAGCATCTGCTTTGCATGCAGAAGGCCCCAGCTTCAATCCCCTGGCATCTCCATTAAAAAACAAAAATCAGCTAGTAGGTGATGTTAAATTGTGGGACTTCCTGCCCCAGGATGTGGTGATGGCTGCCAACTTGGAAGGCTTTAAGAGGGGAGTCGACATGTTCATGGAGGAGAGGGGTATTCATGACTACTAGTAAAAATGGATACTAGTCATGATGCATACCTGTTCTCTCCAGGATCAGAGGAGCATGCCTAATATATTGGGTGCATTGGAATATATGCAGGATAATACTGCTGTAGTTGTCTTGTTTGTGGGCTACCTAGAGGCACCTGGTTGGCCACTTTGTGAACAGACTGCAGGACTTGATGGGCCTTGGTCTGATCCAGCATGGCTTCTGTTATGTTCTTGTAATGTGAAAGACTGCTGGAAAGATTGCTGGAAGGCTGGATAACCTTTACTATGCTCCACAAAAAGTCCCATTGCCCTGCTCCTGCCTGCTGCACCTTGGTCTTTCCTCTAGAGTTGCAAGACACAGCCTGCCTACTGGCAGGAGTCTGGAAGAGTGGGGACATGAGGGGGGCAATGTCAGTGGCAGTGTGATGTCTCTCACTTTCAAGGAAAATCTGGAAGCGACATCATGCCCCTCTAGGAATTAGCAGAAACTCTATGGTTTTCCCTAGAAACCATTTTTAATCTTTCTCCTGCCACCACTGAGACCAGTGGTAGGAAACAAGATCTGGAAGATTGCATGCCTACTTTCCATTTCTTGAACCAGTGCCATTTCCCCAAATCCCTTCCAGTCTTTTTACTTTACCTCCCTACCTTGGTACTTAACCCAATCATTTATTTAGTTCAGTGCATTACAGAAACTGAATGTGGACGTATTTAAAATTTGGTATATAGAATGCTACTGAAATTTTTATTTGCCTACACATGGAAAATATATGTTTTACAAGTGAGAAGCCACAATGACTTGCAGGGGGCATCTCATTTTCTCCTCCCATGCTATTTCCACACTTTTCCCTTTTTTCCCCTACCCTGAAAGCCCCCATAACCTCTCCCCTTTTCCTGCTTCCTTCTCTCCTTTTGACCACATAATACCACTTCCAGCAGAAACCAGAAGCAATATCTTTATGCTCGAGGTGATGTTCTAGGATTTGCCTCAAAACCTATCATTAAACCATAGAATCTGGGGTGAATCTAGACCCTGACTGGGTAAAAAGGTGGCATAAAAATGTTTTCAATAAATGTAATTAAATCATTTCCAGTTTTCATTGGAAGTGATGTTATGCACCATTGCACCACCCCACATTTCTCTCCATTCTTCTCCTGCCAGCTTTGGAAGCTCCTGCAGGGAACAGGGGTAAGGTTAGGCCCAGTAGCATGTTGCTGGCTCAGTTGTGTGGGTAGTGAGTCTCCAATGGTCACTGCCAGGCTTGTCACAGGTGAATCAGTCATCAGGGGACATGATAGGAGGTATCAGGAGCTTTGCAGAGCTGTTTTGGCCTCCAAGTACTCTCCCTTGGAGTTTGATTTACAGAAAGCTTAGTCACCTCAGCAGTATTGGTGTGGTTGCTTAGCAACCTCCAAAGTGGCCACTGAGAGGTCAGTGGGAATTCTTTTCTTAAAGCTATTAATTGGCAGTTTTAATTCCATGATGACTTTTTTTTTTAAGACATCAGATTTTTCTGCAAACCTGGGACATTTGTACAGAAATACCCCCACCCCATCTGTCCTTAGCTTCATTATGTGGATCTATTGATTCATACTCTGAGTGCATTCCTGGTGGGGGGAGCTCCACAGGAACCGGTGTGACCCCGCGCCGATGTGTGTACCCTTTAAACCCGGGATAATGGGCACATATGCCATCTTAGGTGGCACACATGCTTGTGCCTGAATGCCCCGGAGTAGTGTAGACCTAAATCTTGGAAATGGCAGGCCATGCTGGCATCAAGGGGCTGTCCCTTTCCCTAGCTCCCTTTGCAATGGGAATGCCCCCTTGAGCTGTGGCGTGGCTGTGCCACCTTTTGCAGTAGCACAGCCTCACTGTTTGCAGTGGGGCATTTCCCCCTTCTTTTCTTTTTGTTTTCTTTTTTAAAAAGCTTTCCCCCCCCCCTCCGTAGCAGCTGGGAAGCCTCTGAGGAGGCAGCGTGGCTGTACCGCTCCCTGCTGCCATGGATCTACCCCCCCTTCAGGAATGGGCTGCCCATGGCCTAGTTTAGAATTAGATACATGATGTGCGAATCACTTTCTTATCTAATGGATGCCAACCAGGAAGACGTTTACAGGCCTGGGGCCCATTTTACACATATGCATTGCTAGAAGATACATTTGAATAGGGCTGTCGATTCGGTTCGTCGCGAACCGAAAAACAGCCGAATTTCCCCTGATTCGGCGGTTTTTAGTTTGGATGGAACTGAACTCAAAAAAGGCGGGAAAACGGGGAGCCAAATTCAGCGAATTCAGGGTGTTCGGCAAATAAATTCGGCAAATTCGGGGTTCAGCATAGCAGCATAACCATCAGTTAGTAAGCAGCATTCTCCTGCAGCCAATCGGTGACCAAGCTGGGTCTTCTTCTGGCCAATCAGTTTGAACGATTGACTGCATGAGCCCAGCTGCTGCGTGGCCCGGGAAAAGAAAGAGAGAGTATCTGTTTGTGTGTGAGAGAGAAATCCTTGTGTGGGGGTGCTTGTGCACATTTGCTCCTTTCCGTGGCTGCAGGGGGCACATTTTTGGGGGTAGAGACCCCAAACTTTCAGCGGAGCTTCAAAGGACCGTTCTTGCGAGACCCCCCAAGTTTTGTAAACATTGGGTCAGGGGGTCCCGAGATATGGGGTCCCCTCTTTTCCTTATTGGGATGAATGGGATCAGCCAATCCTGTGTGCATCTCGAGAGAGGCAAATCCAAAGCAAAACCTCCCGTGCTTAAATGGAAACATATTGGATTATCCAGTTCTCCCAGTCCTTCATGATGGAACAGAAGACATCCACAGTAAGACCCCTTTTGGGGCTTTAATCTATAATTTTTCTCCTGTGTATGTGGGGGGGAGGAAGCAGAGTCTGTGTGTGTGTGGGGAGGGAGCAGTTTCTGTGGGTGGGGGGGAAGCCAAAGGGGGCTTTCGCCCGTTCTGTCTGGGGTGTGTGTGCCCCCTCGAGTCTCTCTCTCCCTGGTTTGAGGGGGGGGGTTCAGTTGTGTGTCCTCAGGTTTTCCCTCATTCATAAGATCGGTTAGGTCTATTTTGATGCTTGCTCAAAAATTGTTTTCAAATTGTGACTTAAAGAATGCATTTGCCTGGTCCCGAGTCCGATGCAAAAGGGGAAATTCCACCCCCTCCTGCTCCTGATGCTTAGCTAGCATGCCTCTGTCCCTTTCCATGGTTTGCAAACTCCCAGGTGTCAGATGTTGCTTTGCATGGTTTCAAATGTGTTGCTTTGCATGGTTGTGTTGCTTTGCACCATGGTTTGCAAACTTCTTCTGCCCCTTTCCATGGTTTGCAAACTCCCAGGCGCCAGGTGTTGCTTTGCATGGTTGCAAACGTGATGGTTTGCATGGTTGTGTTGCTTTTCATGGTTTGCAAACTTCTTCGCACCTGCCCCACCCTTGCTCCCCACAGCTCAGCTGTTTGTCGGGGCTGGGAGCTTGGAGTGGGAGGCAAGCTCTGCTAATTGCAAATGCACATTAAGGAGGGGGGACCCCTTTCAGGGCCCATATCTCAGTCCCCGCTGATCCAATCTTTACAAAACTTGGGGGTTATTGTAAGAAGGGTCCTTTGAAGCTACACTGAAAGGTTGGGACCTCTACCCCCCAAAATGCCCCCCCGGAGCCACAGAAAGGTGCGGTTGTGATTTTAATGGCTTTATTCGGCCGAATTTCCCCCGAACTCCGGACCTCATGCCGAATTGCACGGACCCGAAGCGGGGGAGTTTGGACTTCGGCATTTCCCGAATAAAAACAGGCTGAATTTTGCTGAATCCGAATTTTACTGAATTTTTTTTTCAACAGCCCTACATTTGAATTTAATGTATTTTGTATTTCATTTTTGGCCACAGGTTATGGAGTAATGTACATGTATTTGCATTTCATATTTGAAATAAATTATTTTTATTCCATATTTGATGGAATAGTTGAATGGAATATTGGGAGGGAAGTATTAGAATTACTCAGGCATAAGTGACTTCTCCAGCTCTGTTTTACTGTCCTCTGGCTGAATCAAATTTGATCTATTGCCTACAAAGGAATCTTCCATATTTCTTTCTATTCTATTACGTATTCCTGGTCATCAACTGAGGAGCTGAGGCAGCATATATAGGGTTGCCTGATCCCTCTTCGCCACCGGTGGGAGATTTTTGGGGTGGAGCCTGAGGAGGGTGAGGTTTGGGGGGGGGGCTTCAATGCCATAGAGTCCAGATGAACTGATAGAGTTTCTCCAGATGAACTGATCTATATCGGCTGGAGATCAGGTGTAGTAACAGGAGAACTCCGGCTAATACCTGGAGATGGTGGAATGCACTGCCTCGCAGGGTGGTGGAGTCCCCATCTTTGGAGGTCTTTAAGCAGAGGGTGGATGGCCATCTGTCGGGAGTGCTTTGATTGTGGGATCCTGCATGGCAGGGGAAGGGTTGGGGTCACTGGGCATGTGGGGGGGAGGTAGTTGTTAATTTCCTGCATTGTGTAGGGGGTTGGACTAGATGATTCTGGTGGTCCCTTCCAACTCTATGATTCTATGATTCTACGATTGGCAGCCCTAAGCATACATGATGTTCCTTTCCCTGACTGTGTAGAGCAAGCCCCATACTGATCTATGTATTAATACCTTTCATCCAAGGAACTCTAGGTGGCTACACAATTCTCCGCTGTGCTTTACACCCACAACAACCTTCTGAAGTAGGTTAGGTGGATAAAGAAAGACAGACCCAAAGTAATCCAGTGAATTCCGTGGACATTCAGTGGAAGATATCTGTATGCACTAGGGGCCTTGAAAAAGTCAAAGTGTGAAAATATCTCATCCTAGCACCTTCCAGTAAATTAAATATAGTGTATCCTGCATCGTTTTCCTGCTTATGCAAGACACTGTGCAAACAATTTCTGGGCACTCTAAGATATACAGAGGGAAGCACTAGGTGTTGCACAAGATCTTATTAAGGTTGCCAGAACCACGCTGGGAAATTTCTGGAGATTTGGGGATGGAGCCTGGGAAGGGCTGGGACCTCAGTGGGGTACACTGCCATAGAGACCACCCTCCAAAGCATCCATTTTCTCCAGGGTAACAGATCTCTATAATACGGAGATGAGCTGTAATTCTGGGACAACCTCAGATCCCACCTGGGGGCTGGCATCCCCTGATCTTATCCAAGTGGAACTGCAGTAAGTTTGCTTGTGTTTCTGTTTATGCATTGCTAGATCCCGGCCATGCTATGCAAGGATTTGAATCTGGGTCTGCCCAGGCCTAGTCCAACTTCCCAGCCTCCACACCCTAATAACACAAGAAAAGCCCTGCTGGATCAAACCAGGGGTACATCTATTCCAGCATCCTGTTTCACACAGTGCCCAACCAGTTATTCTGGAGGGCCAACATCAGGGCTTAGAGCCTTCGTTCACCTGATGTTGCCTTAGAGTTGCCAGGTCCCTCTTTGCTACCAACAGGAGGTTTGGGAAGCAAAGCTTGACGAGCATGGGGTTTGGGGAGGGACTTCAATGCCATAGAGTCCAATTGCCAAACTGGCCATTTTCTCCAGGTGAACTGATCTCTATCGGCTGGAGATCAGTTGCAATAGCAGGAGATCTCCAGCTACTACCTGGAGGTTGGCAACCCTATATTGCCTCCTGGCACTGGTATTCAGAGGATTAGTGCTTCTGGATTTGGAGGTTCCCTTTAGTCACCATGGCTGGTAGCCAGTGATAGACCTATCCTCCATGAGTAGGGTTGCCAGGTCCCTCTTCGCCACTGGCGAGAGGTTTTTGGGGCGGAGCCTGAGGAGGACAGGCTTTGGGGAGGGAAGGGAAGGGACTTCAATGCCATAGAGTCCAATTGCCAGAGCAGCCATTTTCTTCAGGTGAACTGATCTCTTTCAGCTGGAGATCAGTTGTAATAGCAAGAGATCTCCAGCTATTACCTGGAGGTTGGGAGAAAATAAGTACCAACACAACGTAAATGCAACCTAAGTTTAGTACAGTGAAAAAGTGCACAGTGAACAAACAACAAACATTACAAGCAGGAAAAATACATGGCTCTCAAAGAGTCTCACGGAATCTTCAACAATCTTCACTGAAGTTCTTACTCAAGTCCAAAAGGCTTCAACAAACAAAGTCCATAAGAAGGACGGTGGAAAAAAACGGATTGTGTGAAACGCAGTCCGGATTAACTTTAACGTTTTCACCGCCGCGCAAGCGGCTTCATCAGCACACCGTTCTAATATCGGGAGACAAGGCTCATGTTACTGTCAATCAGCCTCCCTGCATGGTCATCAATCGACTCAGAAACCCACACTGAAAACCTCCTTTCTTCTTTTCACACGAGCACAGCAATGGCAGGAGATGAGCTGAAATGCTCTGTGTGCGTTTAGTCCGGTTTAGTCACAGCACTACCTGGAGGTTGGCAACCCTATCCAGGAGAATATATGGCTACACCATATACCTACCCTCGGATAGTTGATCACATCCATGGCATGCTGTAATGAAGGCCCTGAAACTTCAGTAGATGAACTGCTCAAAAAGCTGCCATCTGGCTGGACTGTCCATCTCCTAGACCTTAACACCTTCTGCCATTTGAGTCCTAGGCCCCGTCTCTGTCACAACAGCAGGCTACAAAGAGCCCTCCAAAGCCGGTTGCCAGGCCTGCCGCCGTCAGAACTTCCCTCAGCAGATAATGATTACCATGTCCTGAAAATGTCAATCAGATAAATGAAAGATGGAGAAATACCACTGATTTAAAAAAAGAAAGAAAAAGGGAACAAGTAAAGGAAGGCGTTGGGAGACATGTTCAGGAGCGCTTTGAAACGCTGGAGAGAAATATGTCGCCGAAAACAAACACGCACTCAGCTGTCCAACTTTAATTTTTCACTGATAAGCCCTCCCTTCCCCAAAAGCATTTCCAAAGCCAATGCAATAAATAAATCCACAAAATCCTTGCCAGGATCCAATTTCCATTCCTTGTGACTAAGTGTTTCTAGAGCTGATATCAGACCATACACCTCCCACTACCCAGGTGCCTCATGTGTCAGTGGGGAGGGGGGGCTATGACGGAGGCTGTCAAAGCCAAGGACATCCTGTTCGTCTTGTAACTGAAGCGGCACCATGCTCCCTGGCCGAGCCACCCCGAGAGCACTCGCCTGTTGAGTTTTCTGTTGTTTGGGTTTTAATTCACTTTACTAAGATTGCTTTTCACTCACTTAAGTGACAGGTAGTTATTTGTTTTGCAGGGTTCCATTTGACATTTTTTGTTAGTCTAAAAACGCTAATAATAATAATTAGCGCTTTTTTAGAGTTGTCTGAGGTTTTTAGTGCTGGCGCATATTGTTAATCGCAGACGTCCCCAATACTTGGCTGTGTATGGGATAGTATGATAACATTGAACAATAACAAAAAGGAGCTCATTATATTGAGACCAGATTGCAGTATCTTTCAGCCTCTCGCTTGCAAGGGAAGACTTAACACCCTCTGCATTTGTTTGCAATGTTAATGGTTTCTAGAAGAGGGGTGAAGATCGTTGTTGGTCAATTCTTCCATCTCTTTCTTCAAAACAGAAATGAATGAAAACTTGGGTCAGAACACCCATGGATGGATGGATGGATGGATGGATGGATGGATGGATGGATGGATGGATGGATGGATGGATGAGCACCAATGAGAGCCAGTGTGGCGTAGTGGTTAGGAGCAGTGGACTTTGATCTGGAGAACCGGGTTTGATTCCCTACTCCTCCACATGAAACCAGCTGGGTGACCTTGGGCTAGTCACAGCTCTTTTAGAGCTCTCTCAGTTCTACCTACCTCACACGATGTCTGTTGTGAGGAGAGGAAGGGAAGGTAATTGTAAGCTAGTTTGATTCTCCTTAAAAGGTAGAGAAAATTGGCATGTAAAAACCAACTCCTCCTCCTCCTCCTCTTTTTCTTCTTCTTCGGGGTGGCCCATGTTGGAAAGCCGTTAAACTGCCTTTGAAATGGAAGCCGAGTGTGCTCGTGCATGAGCATGCCATCAAATCAGGTGACACCAGGGTCCAATCTGGTGCTCCCAGAGTTGATGTTTTCCAACACTCGGTTACTAAGGGAACCACCATGTCCTCCTTCTGAATCATGAAACATAGTCTGCCGTTGGCCTTTATCTGGTCTTTAACTTTCAGACTACAGGATTCTGGCTTCAGCCTGACTGCCTGGCTGTTGGCTGCCTGCCTCCTGGCCTAGGTATTTAGTTGCCCTGATGCCTAAGAGCCTGGCACTCAGAATGAAACATCCCATTCTTTATAGAGGTTTGTAATAAAGATTCAAAGTTCAGTTAATTTTAACAATTTGGAAGCTATGGCATTAAAACTTCCCAACAATTCTCTTAGAATAACCTTCACTCTGTAGAACAGCTAGATTTGATTCCAGTAGCACCTTAGAGACGAACAGGATTTTTAGGATGTAAGATTTTGAGAGTTTAAGCTCCTGGGAGCTTTGATTCTTGAAAGTGTATACCCCAATAATAGGGTTGCCAGGTCCCCTCTGGCCACTAGAGGGGTATGGGGGGTAGGGTTGCCAGATCCAGATTGGGAAACTCATGGAGATTTGGAGATGGAGCCTGTGGAGGACAGAGACCTCAGTGGGGTACAATGCCATACAGTCCATCCTCTAAAACACCCATTTTATCCAAGGAAATTGATCTCTTTAGTCTGAAAATGAGCTGTAATTCCAGGGGATCCCCAGGTCCCACCTGGCTGCCGGCATCCCTGCCCAAAAATCTTGCTGGTCTCTAAGGTGCTACTGGACTCAAATCTAGCTTTTCTACTGAAGACCAACACAGCTACCCTCTGAAACTATCTTCACTCTGCATTCTCATTGAACTGGACTTCTAACACATGGAAGTATCTTGGTGGTCAAATAACTGATAGCAGCTCTCAATTTTATAACAGTACCCTGACCTAGATGGCCCAGGCTAGCCTGATCTTGTCAGATCTCAGAAGCTAAGCAGGGTCAGCCCTGGTTAGTATTTGGATGGGAAACCACCAAGGAATATCAAGGTTGCTGTGCAGAGGAAGGCACTAGCAAACCACCTCTGTTAGTCTCTTGCCGTGAAAACCCCAAAAGGGGTGGCCATAAGTCGGCTGCGATTTTACACACACACACACACACACTTCTGAATTTATGCTCTGTTCAGTAGAGGGGAAAAATCAGACATATGGAGAAATGTGTTTGTCTTACATTAGCTGCATAGATGCAATTATGGATAGTTGTGGTGTCCAAATTCTACTTTTTATTTTGAGCTATTCCAATTTATCTTGGTATTTTCAAACTGAAGGTACAACAAGATTTTATGGGCAGCCTTCTCAGGAATGAAGGAAAAAAGCCTGAATAGATGGGGGGGGGGCTTTAAGTGAGGTGATCGAACTCTGAGGCAGTAGATTGGGATGTGTAAAAATCCCTACAAATGAACAATTAACACAGCATAAAGACAGACATTTTAGGCTGGCCCTTCACATGTTGAAATGGAAAGTTTCTAGAACCGTTGAAACAATACCCCCCTCCAAGTTTTTAAAACAGAAATTTGAAGAAAATTATTCAATATTTTCATTCTTATCAAACATAACCATATTTTAGCGCTCTAGCAACATAAACTGCATCATGTATAACTCAGCAATATAAAGCTGACTATTTGGCATGTTTATGAAATGTACATATATAAATGTCTTCATTTTCTACAAGCAAAATTGTGAATATACCCAATACCAGATAAAGATCTGCCAACTACTACATCCTAGGCTATCATAGCATATGTATCTTAACATTTACTATGGGGGTTGAGGGGGGAGCTGAAAACAGAAAACCCAGATGTTGTAGTTAACATAAGGAATTGCATTATTTGAATAGAATCAGTCTCAATGGGAACAGCAGCATATCTGGATATAGATCTAAACTTTATAACATTAAAACATTAAACTCTTCAATAGTGTGTTATCAGAATACACATTATAGCAATCTGTGGACCAAATTCATCATGTATAAACAATAAACATATCCTTGAAAATATGATGTATATTTCTACAATGCACACTAGGCTATTATTATCTACATAAATAAATTACCTACATAATTTTTACGTAAAATCTTTATAGTACACATTCTCAGTGAATAAACCTTGTTTTTTAAAAAGTATTTCACTCATTCCAGAGGAGAAAATATTTCAGTGCTGCCCCCAAATTGGGGCAGGGGAAAGTCGGCAGGGAACAGGAAAAAGCCACACACACACCCGAGTCAGACCCTCCCTGCTGGGGCTTCAGATCTTTATTCATGTGCTGGGGTAGCTATCCTTCACTTACAGGGAATTATTATTTGGGGGGACTTTGGCGAATGTAATCTCTCTCCTGTACTCTGAAGTTGTACAATCCATTCTATCCATTCTATCAGTACTGTAATGGTCCACTGTGCTATATGAACGGACAAGGCCTTAATCTCACTAGAATCTATGGTTGCCAACTGCCAGGTAGATCTCCTGCAAATACAACTGATCTCCAGCCGATAGCGATCAGTTCACCTGGAGAAAAATGGCCTCTTTGGCAATTGGCCTCTATGGCATTGAAGTCCCTCCCCTCCCCAAACCACGCCCTCATCAGGCTCCGCCCCCAAAATATCCCGCCGGTGGCGAAGAGGGACCTGGCAACCCTACTAGAATCGTAGGGTTGCCAATTTTGGCTCGGGAACTTTCTGAAGATTTGGGGGTGGTACCTAGGCAGTTATGGTCTTGGAAAGAAAAGAGAGGTTGTGGGGATATGATGTCTCATAAAAGTCAAAGGTCAGCTCCAACTCCTCCCCTTCCTGTGACACCACTTGCTCCCACTAAAATGTTACATTTAAATTTCCTGCCTCATATCACTTCTACTCAAGCTTTTTCTCCCACCTAGCATCACTTGTAGGCTTCTGTATACATTAGGGTTGCCAGCTCTGGGTTGGGAAATACCTAGAGATTTGGGGGGGGGGAGCCCGAGGATGGCAGGGTTTGGGGAGGAGAGGGACTTCAATGCCATAGAGTCCAATCGCCAAAGTGGCCATTATCTCCAGGTGAACTGATCTCTTATCGTCTGGAAATCAGTTATAATAGCGGGAGATTGCCAGCCACCACCTGGAGGTTGGCAACCCTAGTATACATGTGTTCTGTATGTCATATGAACCCTTTTATCTTAAATATTTGTGCTGGTGTCATGGTTATAAGCTGCTAGAGAGCCAGCTTGGTATAGTGGTTAAGAGCAGTGGTTTGGAGCGGTGGAGTTTGATCTGGAGATCCAGGTTTGATTCCCCACTCCTCCACATGAACTAGATTTGTTTCCCCACTCCTCCACACGAAGCCAGCTGGGTGACCTTGGACTAGTCACAGCTGTCTTAGAGCTCTCTTAGCCTCACCCACCTCACAGAGTGTCTGTTGTGGGGAGGGGAAGGGAAGGCGATTGTAAGCCGGTTTGAGTCTCCCTTAAGTGGGAGAGAAAGTTGGCATGTAAAAACCAACTCTTCTGCTGCTGCTATCCAGTTATACTCCACTAACCTGAAAAAACAGTGTTTTTCTCCTCAGTGTTGAAGAGAAAAATCTACTCTGAAGACCCATAGGGGAACACAGGCCAATGTCAGTCCCATCTATCTCTCTATCCCAATCTGGCCTCTGGCCTTTACTGTCTTTGCAGGCAACAATAAATCAGTTTCTCCTAAACTCTATGGTATACCAGTCTGCCCTATGAAGTTGCCATTTTCTCTCAGGGAATTGATCTCTGTGATCTGGTGACCAGTTGTAATTCTGGAATAACTCCAGGCCCCACCTTGAGGTTGATAACCCTAATTATAAATCAAAAGGCTATATTTGGCCATGGCTCCAGTCTTGATCTATTGTGTAGTTTCTTATTGAAAAACTAACAATATATCCTTATTTTTTTGCCACTGTCACATTAAAAATGTAGAAATTACTGCTCAAATTATTACCTTGCTGGTTACTGGGCCATTTTGTGCTCTTGGGTTCCTTTCTCGCTGTCTATGCAGAACATAACAGAGAAGTGGACACCTCAGAAATCAGAGCCAATATACAGAGGCTACCAGAAATACCAAAGCTGTAATATTTGCCTGTCTGTTCTGCCACTGAGCTATGGACTTTATATGTGGGGAAATAAATTATCTTTTTATATCATTCAACAATGAAAAAAATAAATAAAAGTAAAAGGTGTATATGTACTAATTTCAGAGATATGGATAATAAGGTTTTTTATTATTACTGCTATATTTTGGAGCAGCCTGAATAGCCCTGACCAGCCCAAGCTTGTCAGACCTTAGAAGTTAAGAGGGTCAGTCATGGTCAAGTCTTGGATGGAAGAGCACTAGGCTTGCCAGCTCCAGGTTGGGAAATACCTGAAAAATTGGGGGGCGGAGCCTGAGGAGGATGGGGTTTGGTGAGGGGAGGGACTTAGAGTCCAGTTGCCAAATAGCCATTTTCTCCAGGTGACCTGATCTCCAGCTGATGGAGATCAGTTGTAATAGCAAGAGATTTCCAGCTAGTACCCGGAGGTTGGCAACCCTAGAGAGTACCAAGGAAGACCAAGAGTTGCTATGCAGAGGAAGGTAATGGCAAACCACCTTTGTTCATCTCTTGCCTTGAAAACCCCATGAGGGGTCACAATAAGTAAGTTATGATTTGCTGACACTTTATTATTATATGGTCAGAAGTGGCACAGACTTTCCCTTTGTGGTGGGTAGCACCATTGACCAAACTAAGGGGTGATGGTCAAATAACTTAAAAAACTGAGTGCAAGTTCACACTTTCAAGGGATAACTGACTCAGTTTCAGATGATAGCAGGGTTGGTCTGCAGTAGAACAGCTAGAACAACCAGAACAGCTAGTAGCACCTTAGAGACCAACAAGATGTTCAGGGTATAAGCTTTAAAGAGTCAAAGCTCCCTTCAGCAGATACAACTCAGAATAAGGTTCCTGTCTTCTTCTACCTTGACCTTGTTTGTTATGCAACTGCCCAAGGCGATAAAGCCCAATAACCCTGCAATGAGTTGCCACAGGAATGTCCTGCAGGTAGGAAGCTGACAGGTTTGGGTTATTAAAAGATAACAGCAATTTTAAATAACCCTCCATAATGGGAACGACTGTGCCAAATCTGACCAGAGCAGTAATAAAAATTAATAATTAAACATCTATTTTCTTTGGTCCTTTTGTGAAATTATACAGACAAGACAGAGCCTGTGGAGAAAATTAAAATCCTATACATTTATATACAGAACAGAGACGGCAGTCTGTAATCGGTGCTGCTCTGCAATACTTTCCCTCTGTCCTAGTTTTCTCACAGACCAAAGATTTTAGAGAAGAAGAAAAAAACAACGCAACCTGATTCAGCCAGAGAAATGCCGATATCCCCAGAAATGTGGAGACCACATGAGAATATTGACAGGATGCTACCTGTCTCCCACACACAGGCAAACTGTAATGTCTGCAGGCAGTGCCAGGAAGTCTCGAAGAGATCAAAAACCATACTATTAAAAATGTATTTCAGAAATAAACAGCGTAAATCACAGCAACAAAGTATAAATTAGAAATGAGTCGGTGTCGGAAATATCCACATCTCCCTGGGGAAAAAAAAGAAGACAAAAGAAGTGTCCTTTGAAGACACTCGTTTGCATAATGATTTGGCTAGCCAGGATTTTGTCTGGACCCTTAAACTGAAATATTTGCAAAATGTTAAACCAAAGATCATACAGACAGGGACTCTAGGAGAAGGTGACACTGACAGTGCTTCTCACTATTACATTATCAGTGGATATTCGTAAGGGGGGTAGAAGACAACCCCATACTCCAAGGAGTTTACAATCCAAATTTCAACTATTGACAGAAAGCAAAAATACAAGAAAGGGAAGAGAAGAGGCAAGAGTACCAGAGATTAGAAGAGGCCTGAGTAACAGGGAAGAGCGAATTAGGGGCCTCCAGGAACACACTGTTGGGATGATCAATTGGCAAACGTCCCCGTCCCAAATCTCACCTTCCAGGATGCTTCCCTTAGTACTTTCCTCCTTACCTAATTTTAAATGAGATGATTTAGTTCTTGAACTGGACAAAGGCATTAGCAAGCTGTGATGGCCGCATGGTTAACGCAAGGCCAGTCACCATGGAGAACTTAACCAGAGAACATCGAGGCAAACAGATCTGGAGTTTACCTTAGTGGTCAACATGGACCATAGTGTGGGAAGTGTTCCTTTTCAGAGCAGGGTCTATGATGTGACCATTCTAATTCAAGCCAAGCAGATGGTAAAGTGTCTCTGCATAAAGGAATTTAGAGGGCTTGTTTACACAATTGATTGTTATAACAACCCTTTAGCTTACTCTGATTTGCTTGTACAAGTGAACTGAAGGTGGAAAAAAACTCCAGAATAATGAGGGGGCTCTTGATTTGATAGTATAGTAATATGATAATTGTCTACAGTGGTCTCAGTTAGGTGGAGATCAGAACTCAATATAAGATGGATCCAACAGCAACCCAGTAATGAACACTTTGTATGTATGGGAGGGCATCTTGGCAATCTTCTGGGCATGGAGTAGGGGTCACTGGGTGTGTGTTGAGGAGGTAGTTGTGAAATTCCTGCATTGTGCAGGGGGTTGGACTAGATGACCCTGGTGGTCCCTTCCAACTCTATGATTCTATGTGGGACTGCCCTTGAGAATGGGACAAAGAGCACAACCCTTGTAAACGGCGAGGCATTAAACTGTATTGCCATAGTGCACTAGCTTTAACCAAGTCTACATCAGAGTCAGCCTTATGTTCCATCTTGACCCTAAATATCTTGCTTGTTACCACCACTGTATTGGATTTGTACCACAAGGGTTGAAAGGGGAGATGTTCTCGGTGACAGGCTCACCAAGGAACACTTTTTCACTGGAGACTCATCAAAGCCAGACCTGGACATTCTTCTGATAATGACAGGGGTCGTACTGGGTGGCAGCTTTCCACTTGTGCTCGATCTCTTGTACAAGCAGAAACGCAAGATAAAGTAAATAGTAGTTGCTTACACTATTGAGCTTGTTGTACCTGCATGTGTGTTTCTGTTTGCCCAAGAACATGTGCAAATAATTTCTGTGAACTATAATATATAGGGAGAAGAGCATGACGTGTCACACAACAACTTGTGCATGTGGACCTGCTCTAAGTCCATTTATGTTTCTGCTTGTGCATCACTGGATCCAAGCCCTTCCAGTGGGCTTTCATTCTAATTCAGTATTCTCTTACAGTATTTAAGGGTTATTCTGCTGGTGGTTTTACAGAATTTTGAATTTAAAGTTGATTCCTCACCCTGGGTCCGTAGGGATGGAGGAGCTTAAAAACACAACAAAATGAGCAGGTGAAAAATAAATATACAGGTTAAGTATCCCTTATCCGGACATCCGATATCCTGACTGATCTGAAAACCAAATGTTTTGAGCCGGCATACAGGCATTAAACACAGGCCCTCAGCAGTGCCATTGATGGTTCAATGTACACAAAGTTATTAAAAAATATTGTTTAAAATTACATTCATACTGTGTGTTTAAAGTGTATATAAAATACATATAAAACTTAAATGAATTTTGTGTTTAGACTTGGGTCCCATCCCTAAGATATCTCATGATTTATAAGCCAAAATTCTGAAATATTTCAAACTATTGAAAGATCTGAAATATGGACCACTTCTGGTCCCAAGCAGTCCAGATAAGGGATACTCAACCTGTACCAAGAATCCACTTGTAGAATAAGATACGGGCATGTAATGTGGGTCTTGCAGAATTCCTGTTTTCTTTACAGACGATCCCCCTGCTGGATTGTGCTCCAAATACACAATGTTGATTTTGCATTTGGCCAAAGTTTGTCATGGCAGGCTATACTATGAGAAAAGCCAATAAAAAATCCCAGTTTTTCCTATTTGTGGAAGTTTTCTTTCTTATGGCTGCTAAGGAATACGCTCCGACAGTCCAGGGATATCCATTTGTTTTGCCTCCAAGTTTTGCTGAAACAAAGTACTCTGATGAAAGATTTGACTACCTGAAACCATTTATTTTGGTAGCGTTTCCGCCATTAACCTTAGATCATTCTATAAAGACAGCGGGAAAAGAAACAAATAAACACATCTCATTCATCATGAAGTGTGATAATAGAATGTTTTACGAACAGACAAAGTGCTTTTCTCCTGAAAGGAAACCATGCAATTTTAACACTGCATATGAGGATATTCCCCAGGCAAGTGGGGGAAAGCAAAAACTATATAGAGAGAGCAAGGTGTTTTCATGACATCCCATTAACGGTAGGGACACCGCCTGAAGGGCTGTTGATGTCATCGGAATACTGTGCAGTTCAAGATGGAACCAAGGAGAGATTTGGCAAGAATCTGGATTTTGACACTAAACTTCATTGTCCTGATTTTTTTAAAAAATATTTTCCATTTACTTACAATACAATTCAAAACATTAGAAATATACCATACAATATAATGCAAGACAAGACAAGACAAGACAAAGTATTTCCCTATTCTAACAGAACAAGCTAATCTTATTCTGGGTGTGCATTTACAGTTTTATATCCCATCTACTTTAGATTTTCTATCAAAGATTAGCCATATTATTGTCCTGATATTTTTGAAAGGCGGTTCAAAATAATACTAATAACACTTTTTAAATGTCCACACATACCCCAAGAGGACTTTGGTTTAAAAACAGTCATAGGGCAAAAACGCACCGTCGCTTTAGCCTCCTTTATTCCCTGTTTCAGCCAGGATTCAGCCAGGATCGAACGCATGCATTTCGCTGAACATGCGTCGATCCTGGCTGAATCCTGGCTGAAATAGGGAATAAAGGAGGCTAAAGCAACCATGCGTTTTCGCCAGTAGATAGCATGTATTCATCCCACAATTAATGACGAGTTGTGACATTTTGGTGTTATCCTATTTAAAAAACTGATAGAACATGTACAGAACCCAGAATTTAAAAAAAAATTCTCAGGGGAATTCAAAGGAAAGAAAGGGGAAGAAGAGGAGCTGGAAGGAAAAGGTGGGAGAGGGTGAAGGAGAGGTTCATTATGAATCAATGTCAGATAGACAATTCCACCATAGGAGAAGGGAACGGAATCTGCCAATTCCCCTCCCCTCTGGGGCTGTGCATATCAATAAACCCGAACCGAAAGTAAGCAAAAAAAAAAGCCACTTCCGTAAATTTCAGGTTCGAGTTTACCAAATTCCAAAACCTGGGGGAAAGCCAAAGCCGAATTGGCCGGATAATTATCCAGCTTTATCGGGTTCTCCCCAGGCTTTGCAAAGCTCCTGAGGGGGGGCATTTTTGAGGTGGAACCTCCAAACCTGCAGGGTAACTTACAGGGACTCTCCTTGCAAAAACCCCCAAATTTGGTGAAGATTGGGTCAGGGGGTCCGAAGTTATGGGGTCTGGAAGAGGTGGCCTCCTCCCGCCTCCATAGACAAGCATTGCAAGGCAAGAGAGTCTCTGATAATTCGCTAATCGGCTAATGCTTGTCTATGGAGGAGGGAGGGGGTGACCTCTCCAGAGCCCATAACACTGGATCCCCAACCCAATCTTCACCAAACTGTGGTGTTCGTGCAAGGAGAGTACCTGGAAGCTACCCTGAAAATTTGGGACCTCCACCCCAAAAAATGTCCCCACAGGAGATTTGCAAAAAATCCCCTTTTTTCCTATTATGGGGATTTTCCATTAGCTGACTTTCGCTACATAGACACAATCCTGCGTTTATGGGACCTGGCAACCCTACGTTTGCAAGACATGAGCAAGGCAGTTAATGATAGGACGTTTTGGAGGTCATTAATTTATAGGGTTGTCATAGGTCGGAAGCAACTTGATGGCACTTATCACACACACAATTTTATTTTTCATGTTGTGAGCCATTTTGAGCATGTCTTTGAAGAGGTGGTATGCAAGTGGAGAAGAGAAGAGAAGAGGTTCTATACATTTTACATAGTTGAAATCTGATATTTAACAACTTCTTTATTTTACCCCTATTGTTGTAAACTGCCTGTTCTTGAATAACTAGCTCTGAAACAGCATGTAAGTGTTGCCTTGTTTAAATTTTCAGCTGCTTCCCACTTTAATAACATAATTCTTTTTTTGCAATTAGTATTACATGTTCAAGCCATACTACCCTTTCCTTGTTAAGATATGGTCCTTCAGGAAAGAATCTTATAATGCCTTCTAATTCCATAATACCCAGTTAAGGCCTACAGTTGGAATAGGCAAAGAAAGAAAAAAAGCATTCATTAAGTGATTCTTGCCTTCAGTGGCGAGCATATTAGCTTTAACTGTGCAGTCTGTTGGAAAGAACTGTTACCACAGAATTGTCCTGCACCACACCAAAAAGAACTCATTCCTTTACTAAAAAAATCCTTTGCTCCATCCACCAGCCATTTCTGATGACACTAAGCCATTCTAGGGTTGCCAACCTCCAGGTGGTGGCTGGAGATCTGCTATTACAACTGACAGAGATCACTTCACCTGGAGAAAACGGCTGCTTTAGAAGGTGGACTCTATGGCATTATACCTCATTATCCCTCCCATCCTTAAACCCCACCCTTCTCAGGCTCCACTCCCAAAATCTCCAGGTATTTCCAACAGGGAGCTGGCAACCCTATATGGCATGGATAATTCTTAAATGGGGGATCGTTGCCACCAGAGTGGTGGTGGTGGGGGAGTAGGAAATGAGCTAGATTCAGACCTTGGGCTAGGGCTGTTGAAAAATAAATTCGGTAAAATTCGGATTCTGCAAAATTCGGCCCATTTTTATTCAGGAAATGCCAAAGTCCAAACTCCCCTGCTTCGGGTCTGTGCAATTTGGCATGAGGTCCAGGGTTCGGGGGAAAATTCTGCCGAATAAAGCCATTAAAATCACAACCGTACCTTTCCGTGGCTCCGGGGAAGGCATTTTTGGGGGTAGATGTCCCAGACTTTCAGCGTAGCTTCAAAGGACCCCTCTTGCATTAACCCCCAAGTTTTGTAAAGATTGGATCAGTGGGGGCTGAGATATGGGCCCCGAAAGGGGTCCCCCCTCCTTAATGTGCATTTGCAATTAGCAGAGCTTGCCTCCCACTCCAAGCTCCCAGCCCCGACAAACAGCTGAGCTGCGGGGAGCAAGGGCAGGGCAGGTGCGAAGAAGTTTGCAAACCATGAAAAGCAACACAACCATGCAACCATGCAAAGCAACACCTGACGCCTGGGAGTTTGCAAACCATGGAAAGGGACAGAGGAATGCTAGCTAAGCATCAGGAGCAGGAGGGGGTAGAATTTCCCCTTTTGCATCGGACTTGGGACCAGGCAAATGCATTCTTTAAGTCACAATTTGAAAACAATTTCTGAGCAAGCTTCCAAATAGACCTAACCAATCTTATGAATGAGGGAAAACCTGAGGACACACAACTGAAGCCCCCCCCTCAAACCAGGGAGAGAGAGACTCGAGGGGGCACACACCCCCAGACAGAACAGGCGAAAGCCCCCTTTGGCTTCCCCCCCACCCACAGAAACTGCTCCCTCCCCACACACACACATACTCTGCTTCCCCACACACACACACACACAGGAGAAAGATATAGATTAAAGCCCCAAAAGGGGTCTTACTGTGGATGTCTTCTGTTCCATCTGGAGGGACTGGGAGGACTGGATAATCCAATACAATTCCATTTAAGCACGGGAGGTTTTGCCTTGGATTTGCTGCTCTCGAGATGCATACAGGATTGGCTGATCCCATTCATCCCAATAGGGAAAGGGGGGACCCCATATCTCGGGACCCCCTGACCCAATGTTTACAAATCTTGGGGGGTCTCGCAAGAAGGGTCCTTTGAAGCTCCGCTGAAAGTTTGGGGTCTCTACCCCCAAAAATGTGCCCCCTGCAGCCACGGAAAGGAGCGAATGTGTGTTTTAAATGGAATAAAAATGCACATTAAGGGGAGGACCCCTTTTGTGCCCCATATCTCGGGACCCCCTGACCCAATGTTTACAAAGCTTGGGGAGTATCTCAAGAAGGGTCATTTGAAGCTCCACTGAATGTTTGGGGCCTCTACCCCAAAAAATGTGCCCACTGCAGCCATGGAAAGAAGCGAATGTGTGCTTTAAATGGAATAAAAATGCACATTAAGGGGAGGACCCCTTTCGGGCCCCATATCTCGGGACCCTCTGACCCAATGTTTACAAAACTTGGGGGGTCTCGCAAGAAGGGTCCTTTGAAGCTCCGCTGAAAGTTTGGGGTCTCTGCACCCAAAAATGCGCCTCCTGCAGCCACGGAAAGGAGTGAATGTGCACAAGCACCCCCCCACGGGGATTTCTCTCTCACACACAAACAGATACTCTCTCTTTCTTTTCCCGGGCCACGCAGCAGCTGGGCTCATGCACTCAATCGCTCAAACTGATGGGCCAGAAGAAGACCCAGCTTGGCCACCGATTGGCTGCCGGAGAATGCTGCTTACTAACTGACGGTTATGCTGCTGCACCAAACCTGAATTTGCCGAATTTATTCACCGAACACCCCGAATTCGCTGAATTTGGCTCCCCGTTTCCCCCCCTTTTTTGAGTTCGGTTCCATCCGAACTAAAAATCGCCGAATCAGGGGAAATTCGGCTGTTTTTCGGTTCGGGACGAACCGAATCGACAGCCCTACCTTGGGCCTTATGACATTAGATGAACAAAGGTGTGTTTGGGGGAGACAGTACAGACTTAATCAAAGGGTCTGTTAGGTAATGGTAAAGGTCTCCTGTGCAAACACCAGGTCATTCCTGACCCTTGGGGTGACGTTACATCCCGACGTTTACTAGGCAGACTTTGTTTATGGGGTGGTTTGCCAGTGCCTTCCCCAGTCATCTTCCCTTTACCCCCAGCAAGCTGGGTACTCATTTTACCGACCTCGGAAGGATGGAAGGCTGAGTCAACCTTGAGCCGGCTACCTGAAACCGGCTTCTGTTGGGATCGAACTCAGGTCGTGAGCAGAGCTTGGACCGCAGTACTGCAGCTTACCACTCTGCGCCACGGGGCTCCTTAAAGGGTCTGTACATCCTCCCTAATAAGGAAGAATCTTACCACTCATCTAACAATAGCCAAGTCTACTAAATTGGTGTCTAGAGACAGCGATGGATAGAATAAGCATGAATAACTTGAAACTTAATAAAACTGTCATGCTCTGGGTAGAGAAAAAGGCTTATTTTCTGAATATGAATGTATGGTAAGGTTGCCAGCCTCCAGGTGGTGGCTGGAGATCTCCCAGTATTACAATCAATCTTCAGGTGACAGAGATCAGTTCCCCTGGAGAAAATGGCTGCTTTGACAATTGAACTCTATGGCATTGAAGTCCCTCCCCTCCCCAAACCCCGCCCTCCTCAGGCCCCACCCCCCAAATATCCAGGTATTTCCCAACCTGAAGCTGGCAACCCTAATGGACACTCCCTGAATGATCTGGTACACTGCCTTGGGATGCGGCTAGGTATCAGTTTATCTTTGGACAAACAAGGGTGTGACGTTTGCCAAAGTGTCTTTTACCACTGAAGGCTAAGCTGCCAGCTGCAGTCATCATGGCATTCTGGGGTCTCTGCAAGGCCTGGGTGTTATCCAGGGCTTCTGAGGGGTTCAAATGGCACACTTCTTTTCAGGGGGGAGAGATTTGGGGCAGACAATTTTTGTTTTTGATTTTAACTATTATTGTAAGCCCCCTTGAGCCATGAAAAAACAGGTTATAGATGTTTAATGAACAAATATATACATTCCTAGAGAAAACCAGTGTGCCCGAGTCACACCTGGCCGCTTTGGTAACTGGACTCTATAGCATTGAAGTCCCCCCTCCCCAAACCCTGCCCTCCTCAGGCTCTGCCCCAAAAACCTCCCACCGGTGGTGATAGGGCTGCCAACCTCCAGGTACTAGCTGGAGATCTCCAGTCTATAGAGATCATATCACCTGGAGAAAATGGCTGCTTTGGCCATTGGACTCTATGGCATTGAAGTCCCTCCCCTCCCCAAACCCCACCTTCCTCGGGCAACCCTCATGCTGGTGGCGAAGAGGGACCTGGCATTCCTAGGTGGCGAAAAGGGACCTGGCAACCCTAACCATATATGTTTCTGCCTTAGATACAGTATTCTTTGCTGGTCTTGCTTCCCAGTTTTTTTCTTCCCAGTTGGGAAAAACTCCTTGAGGAAGGGAACTGGGAGAGCCATGGCCAACAAACAATAATATGGGAAAGGGGGTGAGGAAAAGATGCCGTTTGGAAGCCAAGCTCCACAAAAGCACAGTTCAGAAAAGCCCAGTGTTGTGTGTGTGTGTGTTTTTTCTGCCAAAGCTTCCCCATTTTAAGTAGTAACTGTTAGCAGTATGTGACATTTCTAGTCTGTCCAGGGTGTTACTAGTACATGACAGGGCAAGTCTGTCACCTTCATAAAAGCACAGACCATCTATCCCAGCAACACTACCCGGCAACACTATACCGTGGAGTCCCTCTGAGTATTACCAATGTCATGCCAAATATCATCAGTGGTATTTATCTGCTCTTCATCTCTGCAATTTATAGGAAGGCCTAAAAAATAAAAAAGGATAGAGAGAGTGGAGAGAGTTCTGATTATTTTTGCATGAAGATCGCTTCTCCTTGCTCCCCATGATGTTTCAAGCTGCAAAGCAGTTCTTAAAAAATCCAGGAGTGTTAATTTATCCTCATGGCAACTATAATTAAACTACAACACTCCTGGCGGTGGTTGTGGTTGTGGTGGGGGAAGGGGGGGGAATACCTGTAAAATGAGGCTCATTGTTGTCTCTGTTATTAATTAATTATTATCAGATGCTGCGATTTAAAAGGAATGATCAGTCTTTAGGATTTTGATGCTCCCTATTATCCTCATTAGGTAAATGGTGAAATAAAGATGAATGAATTAACAAGCAGATGAATTAATGATTAAGGCAGCCTGGCGTACTTTAGATTAGGCTCCGTTAAGAGCGAGGCGGAACTTGGGCACAAAGCGCCAGCAGTTCAAGGCGGTGCTCAAATGCTAATCAAGATTAGACTCGAAATTTTCAAGCACACACCCAAACACACTAATACACACACATACACAAATACAAATAGTCCCCCAAAGGAAATGATATTGAAACAAAAATAGTATAGTTACTGATGCATCATTGGGTTGGATCTAGTGATATGTAAACAGAAACGCAAACTCACTTCATGGAGTTATGTTTGCACTAATAGCCAGTAATAATTTGCACAATGCTTTGCACAAGTTGGAATCCAAGAAGTTTCATTTATTGCAAGCTCCCAGCATGCTTTTTGCTTGCGTTAGAGCTCTAACATTTACAAATATCTTCCACTGGATCCAACCCATTGTGTACTTGCACACTTACACTTTTGGAAATGGAAAGTGGACTTTCAGGTCTCCAAAGATGTGCCTTTCTTCCAGACAGTTTTGATACCGATCCTTTTTTATATCATCCCAGTTTGCTTTTCTTCAAATGTCCCATTTCCAAGCAGGCCTCATTTGAGCCATTGTGGGTGCAAGGGAACAAATGTAGAGGGGGAATCTGGAAGTCATGTCACTGCATTGCATGATACTGTAGGGTCTTCCTTAAACTTTATGGTTAAAAGCCATATGGGGAAATAAACGGGGAATTCCTAGAATGTAACACAATGGAGTGACATTTCTTACAGATTTGGATGAAGGAATAGAGCGGGTACTTATTAAATTTGCAAAAAATACTAAATTGGGAGGGGTAGCAAATACAGTAGAAGACACAGCCATGATACAAGATGATCTTGACAGGCTGGAAAACTGGGCTAAAACTAATAAAATGAATTTAAATGGAGATAAGTGCAAAGTTCTTCAATACTGATTCTGCGAACTAAGGCAGATCATGAGAGGGAGGGCACGACAGGTTGTGTCAGTGTTTGGCTCTCGTTGCCTTTTCTTACATACCCAGGGTAATGCCGATAGCTCCTTTGGAGTCAGGAAGCAATTTTCCTCCAGGCCAAATTGGCCAGGGATCCTGGAGGGCGTTTTTTTTCCCCTTGCCATCTTCTGGGCATGCAGTAGGGATCATTGGGGGTGGACAGGATATAGTTGTGAATTTCCTGCATTGTGCAGGGGGTTGGAGTAGATGACCCTGGTGGTCCCTTCCAATTCTATGATTCTGTGATTCTGTGATGGTACATAACATCATTCCTCCCCGCTCCCATTTCCCTCTCTACCATTCCATTGAGCACTGGTGGAGGGATGGGGAATGCTAAGAGAATCATTTCAGCTGGAGAGAGAAAGGAGAGTTGAATCAGGTCACCAGGGAACAGAAAGGAAACAGACCTTTTTGTTTGGTCTAGCCTAAGCAGGAGTAAAGGTCTATTTAGTAGTAGAATGAGAAAGCCAGAAAGTGGGTGTGGCTGGGAGGAAGTGGTTAAAAGCCCAGTGTAGAAGGAACCAGGGAGAAGAAAGGGCCTCTTTGCTGGAATGACACGTGGTGTGGAAGAAAGGCAACCAAAAAGGCCTGGAGGCTTCACATTCTCAGGAGACCAGATCCTCTCAGGGCCAAGGGGGACCTGACAACCCTAGTCTGACCAGAAACACCAATCTTTGCTCTGGATGTCCTTCCATTGATGTGAACGGACCGTTTATGGCAAGGGAAATGAACTCTGCCCTTCCATCCGTCCTTATTTAAGTTGTTCTAGAGTTCAGAGCATGTATTAAAAGCAAATGTTGTTTCCAAACCCGGTGAACCCTGGCATGCATTGCCAAGGATGCCAAGAGTTACACAAAACAGAAGTTAAAACCCACAGGTGCCTTCATAGTGTTGCTACCTGAACGCCCTTAAATTGGGTGATTAATGTCAAATGCTATATGTTGTTATTACTAGCTGTAGAGAAAGAAGAAAGGAGTATGGTTAAGTATTTGTTCTGCTTTCCCCCCTATTATTGTTATCAATGGGCATGAGGATAAAAGAGCTGCTGTGTGACTCAAGCTCTGCCATGGAGTTGTTTTGTTTACTCTACCCCTGCTGCATTGTCTGACCGCTCTCGTTTTGCTCCAACGACTGTATCTGGAACATTTATAGAACAGACGCGGTCCCCTTCCTTCCAAATATAATATTTGAAGCAGGGAACAAGCCTGGAAAGAAAGCTGGGAGATTCTTCTGACAGGGAGATTCTTCTGAAGCCCAACTTTTATTTTGATGGAGGACAACTTAACTGATTTGAGATGTTCTTTAGGTACATAGAATAGAATCATAGAATTATAGAGTTGGAAGGGACCACCAGGGTCATCTAGTCCAACCTCCTGCACAATGCAGGACATTCACAACTACCCCCACCCCACCCCCAGTGACCAGAAGATGGCCAAGATGCCTTCCCTCTCATCATCTGCCTAAGGTCACAGAATCAGCATTGCTGATTCCCTCCAGGGAAGGAGAGCTTACCACCTCCCGAGGAAGCCTGTTCCACTGAGGAACTGCTCTAACTGTTAGATATTTATTTGCTTTAAAGAAGGGGCATTCTACATGATTGAAAAGTCTGATATATGTTGTGTTACCATTCCTACTGCTGGTGTGATGAATGTCAAGCTTTTAAAAACCTGGAACGTTCCCATTTAATTTTCAGAGAGAAAGAAACTGAGATATAAGGAGATCATCTGATCTCCTTACATTCTGATCCAGCAAACAGAAAATGGCAGTGACCTTAAAAAAGTACTTGGCATCCCCACACTGGCATGGGTCATTGGGTTTTACCAAACTACTTACCCCTCGGAAGGGCCATTTCAAAGATGCATGTTCATCCCTTGATTTCTTTATACTTGATGACTGTGCACTGGATGACGACCAGATGCATTTTGTGAACCCGTGTCACTGAAATGCTCAAGGTGATGTGAGTTCTATAGGGTTGCCAACCTCCAGGTACTAGCTGGAGATCTCCTGCAATTACAACTGATCTCCAGCCGACAGAGATCAGTTCACCTGGAGAAAATAGCTGCTTTGACAATTGGACTCTATGGCACTCAAGTCCCTCCCCTCCCCAAACCCCACCCTCCTCAGGCTCCATCCCAAAAACCTCCCGCCAGTGGCAAAGAGGGACCTGGCAACCCTACCAATTAGGTGACTTCCTATTACAGCTTTTTGTGTCTCAGAAGAGGTAGGAAAAGCATAACTTAGCTGGGGTTGCCAACCTCCAGGTACTAGTTGGAGATCTCCTGCTATTGCAACTGATCTCCAGCCCATAGAGATCAGTTCACCTGGAGAAAATGGCCGCTTTGGCAATTGGACTCCTTCCCCTCCCCAAACCCTGCCCTCCTCAGGCTATACCCCAAAAACCTCCCGCCGGTGGTAAAGAGGGACCTTGCTGGTAAGAGGGAACTTGCTGGTAAAACTTGCTGGTACGCATCAATGTACTTCAGCTGTAGGCCAGTCCAGCCAATTTAAAGAGACACTCTCATTCCAGTCTGAACAAACGGATGGGCAGTACCAGCAAGTTTTTCCCCCCATTGTATATTATGTACCCAGTTTGTAACATTTAGCCATATATTTTGTAGATTTTGTTTGGTTTATTATTAGGTTTATTGTTAGGCTTGGTAGAGATATATTTAACGGTGTTAGGAGAGAAATATATTGTTAATATGAGCCTTCGTGCTGTTATTTTTGCATAGTAACCACCTGGAGGTCGTTGGCAACCCTACCTGAGCCCGGCTTCGATACTCATGGATCTGAAAAGGGCTAGAGAGAAAAATGTACGTACAACTTACACATGCGTAGGTTTTATTCACACCTTTGGCTGAATGCATGGCGATCTGGAGTGTAGATGCCATCCCTCTTCACCCCTGATTACCTTTTCACACTTTTACTGAACATGTGAAAAGGGTTAAGGCAATCACACCTTTAAGGACTTCCTTTCTGTGGCAAGGAAGACGTAGGAGAAAGTTAATGCTCATCAAATACTGAATCCTCCCTCTGAAATGTCCAGTGAATCAGATATAATTGACAAGGTGCAATTTACTCATTGACAAGATGTGATTCCTGCCCATCCATTTGGCATATGCAGTGAAGAGAAGCAGGATATCGTTGCTTTCCTTATAAGTCAATCAAAGTCACCTGCATCCATTGGCAGAAGCATTGGAAGCTGCTTGGAACCTGTTCACCTGTTCTTTATTTCAAGGAACAAACTTTTTCAGAGTATAGAAATACTGATGGAAAAGAACTTATTTTCTGACTGTCTCACACTAGCCCAGTTCATAAGTTACAGCGAATACAGTCTTTGTACAAAATATATGTGATTTTCGTTATACATGTTCAATGTTCAATGCATGTACAGCTGAAATGTATGATACAAAGCCCAGATTGACCCAGGCACTGGCCCTAGTTTCATTTGTAAAGTGAACACGTGTTGACTCATTCTTACAAACAGATGTAAGCATATACAAGCAGTGGTAAGCTCTCCTTCCTTGGAGGTTTTTAAGCAGAGGCTAGATGGCCATCTGTCAGCAATGCTGATTCTATGACCTTAGGCAGATCATGAGAGGGAAGACATCTTTGTCATCTTCTGGGCATGGAGTGGGGGTCACTGAGGGTGTGCGGGGGAGGTAGTTGCGAATTTCCTGCATTGTGCAGGGGGTTGGACTAGATGACCCTGGTGGTCCCTTCCAACTCTATGATTCTATGAAGTATGTGCATTCATTGCCACATGTGAACTAGGCTAGTGTGCCATTTAGGTAGCAGCCCTAAGCACGCTTCTTACTGAACTGCATAGAGCAGCTTGCATCTCTGAAACTATATGAACTAGAGCAGGGGATAGGCAGCCCACAGTAAGAGTGCTAAAAGGGCCACACCAGACCCCTTTGCTCATTGTGTGGGCCCAGTTCTCTACCCAGGCAACCAAGGCAACCCCCTAAGGCATGACCGCTGGGGTTGGAAGTGTAAGAAAAGGAAATGGGCATGGCTCACAGCCATCATAGTGGCCTAGACCTACACATAGGGTTGCTAACCTCCAGGTGGTGGCTGGAGACCTCCCGCTATTACAACTGATCTCCAGGTGAACAGAGATCACAAAATCACACAAGGTTGGAAGAGACCACAAGGGCCATCCAGTCCAACCCCCTGCCATGCAGGATCCCACAATCAAAGCATTCCCGACAGATGGCCATCCAACCTCTGCTTAAAGACCTCCAAAGACGGGGACTCCCCCCCCCCCGAAGCAGCGCATTCCACCATCAAACAGCCCTCACTGTCAGAATGTTTAGGTGGAATCATTTTTCTCTTAGTTTAAATCCATTACTCCGTGCCCTAGTCTCTGAAGCAACAGAGAACAAGCTAGTTCCCTCATTAACATGGCATCCCTTCAAATATTTTCTCCAGTTCCCCTGGAGAAAATGGCCACTTTGGCCATTGGACTCTATGGCATTGAAGTCCCTCCCCTCTCCAAACCCCGCACTCCTCAGGCTCCACCCCCAAAATCTCCAGGTAATTCCCAACCCAAAGCTGGCAACTCTACCTGCATAGCTGCCAGCCAGTCTACGGCAAGCCCCTGAGGTACTGGCGGCAACAGTGGCACTTGGCTTGCTTTTAATTTATCTAGCCAGGTATAACACTCATGTCCCCCACCCTTTGAATGCTGGAATACTAATATATTCACAGGCATAGACTGCATTTTTTGTTCAGCACTTGAGCCAGTATAACAGTTAGAGCAGGGTCCCCAACCTTGGTGGGGAGGGCTAGGGTTGCCAGGTCCCTCTTCACCACTGGTGGGATGTTTGGGGGGCGGAGCCTGCGGAGGGTATGGTTTGGGGAGGGGAGGGACTTCAATGCCATAGCGTCCAATTGCCAAAGCGGCCATTTTGTCCAGGTGAACTGATCTTTATCGGTTGGAGATCAGTTGTAATAGCTGGAGATCTCCAGCTACTACCTGGAGGTAGAAGGTGCCTATAAGGCTCATGAGCATGGAACTTTGAATCACAAAATTGTGATCGGATGAAATTGTAATTATCTGAAGAAGCAGAAATCCAGCGAAACAAGGCATAACCGGTTGCTTGTCATAATATCATTGCATTAGCCTGCATATATTCACTACGGTGGATACTGAGTATGGATTGTTAAACGGCTGTGCAAAAGAGGAATCCTATTGGTCAGCTTGTCAGCTGACTTTTAGAAGACATATTGCAAGACGACACTGTGCAGCAAGACATCTGTAATTTCTCTTTGAGGACTTGGATTGCAGGACATTGTGGACATTTATCTATTTTGTCTATGGTGGTTTAGTATTGATAATCGTGTTATGAAAACTTTGTGAACTGGTATTTAAAGAGATACTAAGCATGGGAAAAATATAAAAATAACAAAAGAATTGGAAGTGGCTGCGTGTTGGGATATTTTTCCTTAATAGGAGATTAGCCAGCCACTACCTGGAGGTTGGCAACCCTAGGGAGGGCAGAATATTAGTATTATCATTGTTATCGTTGATGTTGTTGCTATTATATCTTGTGGGCAACTTTGGAATTCTGATACAGGGTGGTAAGCAGAACCACAAAATGTCTGCCATGGGAGGTGCAGCCGCACCCCCACCCCCCAGAGGAAGTCCACGGGCAGGGGAGAAGAGGGGTAACTTTAAAAATACACTAGGGGAAAAAGGAGAGAGAGAGAGAGAAAATAAAACTAATACTGTGGTGGCAGCTGCTGTCAGACCACTGGTATTTTAATCTCCACCGCCAATCAGATCTCTAACAGCCAATCAGAAGCCATACTAGGCAAGAGCCCTACCCACTTTCAGAAAACACTTGGCAGGTACCAAGCAAGCTGTTGGCAGATGCCATGGTGCCCATGAGCATCACATTGAGGACTCCTAGGTTAGTTCAATTAGGATATGGGAGACTCAGGTTTGAATCCCTACTCTGCCCACAGAAACTCACTAGATGACGTTGGGTCGGTCACGCTCTCTCAGCTTAGCCTACCTCACTGAGGAACTGTTGTGAAGATAAAATGGAGAAGAGGAGAATGATGCTGTGACCTGATTTGAATCCCCACTGGAAGAAAAAAAGTGGGTTACAAATATCTAAATACACAAAGAGATGGTTCCCTATTCCTGAAGCAGAGGCTTTTAAAACCTATTCAAGGATAGCAATCTGTTTCTTGAAATGCCCACACATCATCTTACTCAGACATAATTTATTTGTTAATTGTTCTCTAGTGACTGATCACGTGTTGTTGTTTTTTAAATCATTGGTTTATCATATGCCAAGTGGTACACTTTCATTTATAAATGTCATTTTCCTGTCCATGGATTTGTGAAGAATAACTGGGTGTGGATTTTCAGTGGGGAGATCAAGACATTTCACATTCGTTTTCTGGCATTTTCATATGGATACCAAAGTGGGAAGTAAAGCTCCCCCCCCCCCCGAAAAAAACCATTTGCCTCCAAAATTCCTGGATTCTCAAGAACCCATTGGCCTATCCTGAACCAGCTTCATGGTCCAAAAACTATTCTCCTCTTGTAGATTTCCTAAACTGGTAACAAACTTGTTACATTAGGCCTTTGCTTGACTCAACCTATCAATTTTTCTGGTCCAGGCAAAGCCTTCTGCTCCTTCCCCATGTATCTTGCTGTTCTGAGCTATGATTTCAGATGCTGTGTTATAAATATTCCAGCAGCACCCACAAGCATTACAGAGTTCCAGTGAGAAACCCCCGTTCAGGAAGGATTTACAGCTTGGCTGTAAGAGTGGCGTCTGGATGCAACTTGGCACGGCAAGGTCTCACCATAAGAGCCCATCCGTTGGGTAATAAATCAATCCAGTTATTTTTAAAAGAGAGAACTGCAGAGCACAAAGTTTTATCATTCGCTGACACTTCCTTGATCTCAACATGCACCTGAATTCCAGGGGCCAGCGGAAAGTCACTGCCTCCGTGGACCGGCAGTCGTTTTAAAATAAATGTTAATATTTGAATAGCATTAGCACACCTTCTTGTCTTTTGGGAGGATGCGGAGAGGATTGTTATTCAAAGCAAGTCTCCCCAGAAATGGGTTGGGATTCTAGGACTCAGCCCTGGTACCTCTGAAAGAAAGAAAAAATCATGCATGTGGATCCCAATTCAAGATAGTTGTGCTTTAGCCCCACTGACACCAGTGGGATTTAATAAGGGTGAATAATTTTCTCTGGACTGTGGTATCTCTAATTGTGGGATGTGAGGGCGATCTGGCTGCGACATCTGTCACCCCATTGATCGCCAGGGTTGATTCAGCTGATCTGGCTGGCTAGGCGGGTGTCCCCTACCTCCCTCACCGCTCTATGTGCATCCCTCCCGAAGCTGCGCGCTCGGTGGAAGAGGACGACCATCCCAGATAGAAGGAGTGTACCGTTCTTCAGTCAAGGGTATACAATAGCTCTAATTGTGGTCAGTGGATAATACTGAGGCAGCATAAATTTGTCAATATATCTCATTTTCCATGTGGCCTCATTTGAAGATACTTAAATCCGGAGACTGGGGCCATGGACAGACAAGACATATTTTTTTATAACCCAGAGAAAAGTCCCAGGTTTGCAGAAACATCTGAACTAAAAAAGGGGGGTAACACTCCCCAAAATAACAGAAGCAAAATTTGTAGCTTTAACAAATTAATGCTAGGGAACCGCAACCATATTAAAAAAAAAACCTTCCTTTCTGTCAGTAAAAAGCTGTGGGAGGGGGCAAGGACTTTTCCAGGGCTGTTTTGGCCTTCAAGGGAAGACTCATTGGGGCCAGGGCCAGTATCAACCACTGGACGACTTGCTACCATGCAATTTGAATGACTCGTCCAGGCCTGTCTGCTTACTACCATTCCAACAGCAGCCACCCCATGAAAGCCAGTGTGGTGTAGTGGCTAGAGTTTCAGACTGGGATCAGAGAACTCCAGCTTTGAATCACCAATCTGCCGTGGAAGCTCACCAGGTGACCTTAGGCTACTTACATGTTCACAGCCTAACTTACCTCACAGGGTTGTTATGAGAATAAAGTGGAGGAGAGGAGAATGCTGTAAACTGTGTTGGGTTCCAGTTGTGAAGAAAAAGTGGGATATAAGTGAAGAAAATGAATAATAAATATAGGTGAAGATGGGGGACAGGTAAAAGTTTGGTTGGTGTCTGGGTGCAGAGGAGAAAAGAAAGCATGAAGAGGTTGCCAGGAAGAGAAAAAGAGGAAATAGTGCAGAGAGTGGGATACAGGGGATTGTGAGGTGCCCCCTCAAGTCCTTGTAGGTTTCCTACTGTACACATGTGCCCAGCCCAGGGGCCCATACCATGCAACTGGTCTAGGGCTGCCAGGTCCCTCTTTGCCACCAGCAGGAGATTTTTGGAGTGGAGGCTGAGGAGGGCGGGGTTTGGGGAGGGGAAGGACTTCATTGCCTTAGAGTCCAATTGCCAAAGTGGCAATTTTCTCCAGGTGAACTGATCTCTATTGGCTGGAGATCAGTCGTAATAGCAGGAAATCTCCAGCTATTACCTGGAGGTTGGCAACCCTAAACTGGTCTGATGGCCGGGACTGCTCAACAGCTGGAACTGAGCAGAGTTATTCCAGGGAGAGGCAGCTGAGTGGAAGGAAAGCTGAAGATTGGCACAGATCATGGTAAATTTGGGCAGGGGGAAGGAAAGAAGGAATCAGAAAAAGGGGAGAGTCTATGGGGGTTCCAGTCATTCAAGGACCACTGCTTTAAAAAAAAAATGTATTCCAGTTTTTTACTCCCATGGCTTCAAAAAATACAGCATTAGCTCTTTCCCCTACTTCTTACCTCCAAGGATCTACGGGTGGCACAGTTGGTTCTTTCCTCCTTGGTTTTGACCTCACAACAGCCCTGTGAAATAGGTTAGGCTGTGTGACTGGTCCCAGGTTATTTAGTGAGCTTTATAGTAAAATGACTGATTTGAGCCTGGGTCTCCCCAGTTACAGTCCAACATGTTGACCCCCGTGCCATACTGGCTCCCCTTCTCTATTTCCCCCTTCTGAAGTTATTCCATTGGTGGATTCAGAATGGTATCGTCTGGGTGGGGCATACCGTGGCCACTTTCTCGACATCTAACCAAGCAGGAAGCCAAGCAGGAAGAAGCCTAGTACTGTTCTGCCCCATTGATGACCCCAGAACAATATGCAGTTTTATCTTCACCATTACCCTTTGAGATGGTTGGGCAGAGAGACAGCTTCAAGATGAGGACGAGGAGAAGAAGAAGAGGAGGAGGAGTTGGTTTTTATTTGCTGACTTTCTCTACCTTTTAAGGAGAATCAAAACGGCTTACAACCTCCTTCCCTTCCTCTCCCCACATCAGATACCTTATGAGGTAGGTGGGGCTGAGAGAGTTCAGAGAACTGTGACTAGTCCAAGGTCATCCATCTGACTTCATGTGTAGGAGTGGGGAAAACAACCCGGTTCACCAGATTAGAGTCCGCCGATCACATGGAGGAGTGGGGAATCAAACCCGGTTCTCCAGATTAGAGTCTACTACTCTTAACCATTACATGACGTTGGCTTGAACCCCAACTCCCTGGTCTATGTCAAACCTACTTACACCTTGCTGACATTTATGTTTTCATTCTTGTCACTTTGCGCACACTACGAAAAATATCAATTTGTCACTGTTTGCTGATGCACTGTGCAAAACAAATGATAAAAGACACAAGGTTCTCGTTTTCCAAAAGCCATCCCTACCTAGAACAGGTGCACACTAAATGTGTGTGTGCACATTTGAGTCTCAGTTATATAGATTATACCATACCTCCTGTGTATCCCTTTTAATGCTGCCCTGTGTAAACAGCAAATTCATTTATTCAAATAGAAATTATCCAAACATTTTTAATATCATCTCAGACCCTTTAGATACTATGCTTAGTTTGCAGTGCAGGAAGTGAAGTGAAGGAAGTGTCAGAACTAACAGATTCTAGATCCAGTACCGGTTTCCTGTTAGAAAGGGTCGTTTCACCCACCAAATCCTTGGCTCGATAGCTAATTAATGAGGAAAATAGCAAACTTCACTGGGCAGGTTTGCCAGTTTTTTTTTTAAAAAAAAATGTGAAATAAGTTTTCGATTATATTCTTTTTGGTTTATTCTTAGGGATTTCAGCATCCTGCATACATTTTACATAGGTTGTGGTATTTCAGTATGCTGGTCATGCAACAGTTTGTTCTGAAGCTTTGAGATTTTCATCTACGTAACGCCAGAATTAACAATAATAGAAATGAATTTGAATTCTCTAATCAATTCAAAGGGCTGAGAAAAATGGGGGGGGCATTTTCATCAGCATCGAAAGGCACTTCAGTGATTTTTTTCAGGGCTTGCCTATTAAGGAAACTTACAGTGCATTCCTGAGGTGGGGGGCTGAAAGTTCTCTGGAGGTGGCGTGACCCTGCCACCAGTTTAGGTGGCCTCTTATCAAGGAATAAGAGGCACTTACGCTGGCAGTGGGGGCCGTTCCGTTGGTGCCTGGTCACCGCGGAGTAGCACGCCACTCCTCCAATGCTACAGTCTCTCCGGGACCTAAATCCCGGAAGAGAAATGTGGCGCCCATGTGGGGGGACATTCCCGGGGCATTCCTGGGGGTGGAGCTGATTGTAGTAAGCTTCCAAAGCCCCTCCAGCCCAGGAATGCCCCCTCCAGCAATAGCGTTGCTACACCAAGTTTTTCCTGGCGCAGCATCATTGTTTTCAGGGGGGCTGTTTCCCCCATTTTCTGTTTTGTCTTTTTTAAAAGGCATTTTTAAGCCTTGCAGCAGCTGGGAAACCTCTTTGGAGGCGCCGCAGCAGCGCTCAGCCACACCGTCCCCGGCTGCTGCAAGGCTCAGGAATGAGCTCATAGTACTAGATCCACAATAAACTCCCTGCCAAAAAAAAAAAAAATGTACAGAGAATTTTATTGTTTGTGTATGGTCATTTATGAATGGTCACTTTAACTTCCTTTATTCCCTGTTTCAGCCAGGATCAAAGTAACCCGGGTTGGGGGAAACTGTTTGCATTGGCTGGAATGATCAGGGACGAAACTGTGTGCTAATGGAGGCATGAGTACAGAAAAGCAGTCTCCCAAGTTCATATCAAGTCCCACCCCTTTAAATGCTGCTCTGTAATTGGCTGACTTCGCAGTACTCACCCTGAGAGATTTCCTTTCCCCCAGACCCAACTGCCGCATAAAAAAGCATTTTAAGAACAAAAAAAACACAAAAAAAACCCCGGAGCAATCTGAAACAAGGGTGGGGGGGAATCCAAGCTTTGTTTTAAAAAAGCCTTTCTTTTGCTCAGAAAGAGCTCCCAGGTAGCAGGAAGCACTTGAATCCCTGCCTCTTTACACACTGCTTCATGGTTGGCTGTAAGAGAAGCCAATCTTCTGTTCTTCCTCTGTTTGGCTATCTGCATGCTGCCTTGAAGAGGGCCTTGGAAAAGGGTGGGGCGAAGCTCATCCTGAGAACAGAGTATGCATGCTCTGTGACTCTGGAATGAGCCAGGATGAACAGTTTAATTCAGGCCAGAAGAGGAATGGGAAAAGCCAGGTTCATTTTGCGTTGAAACAGCGTTGAGCTTCCAAGGAATGAGGTAACGTGCATACTGGAAAAATTGATCCTGGCTGAAACAGGGAATAAAGGAGGGTAAAGTGACCATGCATAAATGACTTATGTTTCAGGACACTGTTGCTTAAAAAAATTATTGGATAGATAATCCAATTTTGGGACATTTTTCCTGTAGCCACCATTTTCCAAGATAGCGTGTAGGGTTATTTTGATATTTAAAATTAATGTAAAATGCTCATCTTGAGGTTGATAAAGCCAAAAACACTATTATATTGCTTGTTGATATAGCTATTTTTTCCCTGTAGCTGCCATTTTGAAAGATGGCAGATCTTTTTTTCATTTTCTTGTAGGATGCTCATATTGGTGTCAAATAGTGCATTCCTTAAAGGGGGGGCAACCGCAGCCAGGTCAGCACAGCTGAGAAGCCTCCTGAGAGGCTTCCCAGCCGCAGCGGGGGGGGGGGGGCGGGGGAAGCCTTTTTTTCAAAAAATAAAATCAGGAAAAAGGCTTCCCCCACCATAAGTGAAAGTGGGCCCGCACCACATAAAAAGGTGGTGCAAGACCATTGCCATACCAGTAGCTCTGCCCCATATATATATTTGAAGAAGAAGATGCTGACTTTTTTATATGCTGACTTTCTCTGCCACTTAAGGGAGAATCAAACCGGCTTACAGTCACCTTCCCTTCCCCTCCCCACAACAGACACCCTGTGAGGTAGGTGAGGCTGAGAGAGCTGTGACTAGCCCAAGGCCACTCAGCTGGCTTCGTGTGTAGGAGTGGGGAAACAAATCCAGTTCACCAGATTAGCCTCTGCCGCTCATGTGGAGGAGTGGGGAATCAAACCCGGTTCTTCAGATCAGAGCCCACCACTGCAAACCACCACTCTTAACCAATACACCGCTCCGGCTCTCTCATTTGCATGGGTCTATTGTGGATGTAGGACTAACATTGTCACTGGCTGCAGAGTGCTCTTTGTACCATCTGGAGCCCCCTTATTCCAAAGAGTGTACCTGCTTATTGTAAATTTTTAACTGTCCCCAAATACCGAGTGCTTTTCTCCAAGGCCAGATTAAATGCACAGCCATTGGGGGAGTTAGCAGGCAGATTTTCAGGGGTCCCCTTTTCCGAGCGACTTTGTGATTGTGGATCAGGGAGTTTGGACACTGTTTGCCATTTTTTACTTTTTTTGTGTAGATTGTAAAAAGCATTACCTTGCCAGAGACAAATGGATCACAATATACATTCAGAGGTGGGGACCTGCCCTAAAGCAAGATATAGTTGCAAAGTTATTGCCTGATAACTGACCCAAATGTAACCCTCGCTGTGGCAAAAAATTTATCTATGGTTTTTAATGATACCTCTTCTTAACTGTACTGTCTAGATAGTATATTTTTGTATGTTTGGTCATTTATGTATTATGGAATGTATTGAATTTGTTTTGCTTGTGACCTGTTGGTCCACAAGCATAAAGAATGGAATAAAGGAAAAGGACTAACATTGCCTTCAATCAGAATAAGATTTATTTGCCCTCAGTGACCCTTGATTGGCTAGAATTACCCATGTGACCAGTTCATGGAAACCTTGCCTTCATTCTAAATCAACTTTGTTGGCCTCAGTGACATCAGCAAATAGCCAAATCGGATTGACTATATAGCATTGTGAGTTTATCACGTTCACTATGCAATCCCTGATTGGACGGAGTCACTCTAGTAAGGAGAAATAGGCCCTAGCCAGAAAAAAATGGCACAAAGCAGCAGCTGATGGGGGACAGGATGGTAGTTAAAAGCTTTGGGGAAAGGTTAAGGTTCAGATATTTAAGTGGGCATTAGGAAATAGTTCTGCCTACCCAAGCACTACTTTTGATTCAAAAATAAAAATGGACAAAACATTCTACCCAACTGTCATCTGATCTAAAGACCTCAATTTGGTTTAGCCTGACCTCACACTGATAACCACCAGCCTATGGTGCTTTCTTGCCTGCATATTCAACACACCAAGCATATTCCACTGAAAAACTTAAATACATTTGAGATCACTGTTTCCCATGATCATTTTTTGTTTAAAATGGTTTCTTTTCCGCAGTAACCTTTGGGAGTTGCATACAGATGATGCGGACTCACCGAGCGGAGTTGTGAACTGATGTTCTGCAGTCTCCGCTGATGGTTCAACAAAATGTGAGCCTAAGTTCTTCTTCTGAGCTCTGACCAGGATGGCCCAGGCTAGCCTGATTTTGTTAGTTCTCAGAAGCTAACCAGGGTTGGCCCTGGTCAGTACTTGGATGGGAGACCACCAAGAAATACCAGGGTTGCCATGCAGAGGAAGGCAATGGCAAACTTCCTCTGTTAGTCTATTGCCTTGAAAATCCTACTGAGTTGCCATAAATCAGATGTGACTATTAGTCTGTAGCTAGCGATACAAGTTCACTGTCCTACCCATGGGTTGGATCCAGGCTAAACTGGTCATTTCCACTCATTCTCTCATCCTGCTGCAGACCTCCTGCGGACCCCACCCTCTAACAGCAGCATTTGGTGGTGATCATTGGGCTACGGTGGAGGGGGGTCAGGAAAGCTCCATTCCACTGACTGAAACTTTAGAGCCAGTGTGGTGTAGTGGTTAAGAGCGGTAGTTTGGAGCAGTGGACTCGGATCTGGAGAATCAGGTTTGATTCACCATTCCTCCACATGAGTGGTGGATGCTAATCCGGTAAACTGGATTTGTTTCCCCACTCCTACACATGAGTCCAGCTGGGTGACCTTGGGCTAGTCCCAGCTCTTAGAGATCTCTCAGCCCCACCTACCTCACAGGGTGTCTGTTGTGGGGAGGGGAGGGGAAGGTGATTGTAAGCCGGTTTGATTCTTCCTTAAGTAGTAGAGAAAGTCAGCATATAAAAACCAACTCTTCTTCTTCTCGTCTGGATCCAACCTCAATCATTTGGAGAGCCATCTTTTGAATTCTAAAACATTAATAATGTTAAATCTTCTTCTTCTTCTTTTTTCTTTTTCTTTTTCTTCTTCTGCTTCTGCTTCTGCTTCTTCTGCTTCTTCTAGTCTGGATCCAACCTCAATCATTTGGAGAGCCATCTTTTGAATTCTAAAACATTAATAATGTTAAATATAAACATGTCCCTGTTTTTCTCCATATATTCCTCTTCTGCCCCCACCCCTATTCCTTTTGTTGAATAATTCAGCTTCTGTGCTGCTTAGCTGACCTTTGCTTGATAAAGTCATATTTCCGAGCATTCGCCTGCATTTGGTATTTTTAATCAGGTTCAAGTCCGCTGGCCACACATCAGAGCTGAGAATAATGATGCTACAGATATGTATTTTAGCCAAATGATGTTCTCTCTGCCACACGCACAGCCCCCAAATCACTGAGTTGTTAACTAAAGTGTAGGAGAATTTATGATGCTAAATAAAACCGGGGAGGGAAAAAAAGAGATGTTTTAATAAGATGAAAATCCAAATGTTAAAATAATGAGCCATCTGTATGGGTGGCCCTCTCCTGAGATATGCCAAGAGCTTTACCATCTGTGAAACATTTACCAGCTGTTTCCTTCCTTTTATTTTTTGTAAGAACATAAGAAATCCTTGCGCAACTGACACATCCTAGGGATAGAAGCAGGTTTGTTCAGTTTCAAGATGTGGCAGAAAAGCTAGCCTTGCTAGGACAACCCTGGAACCAGGTTTGGAAGTGCTTCCTCTACCTAACGTTCTAACAAATTGCTCTGGAGTGGAAGTCTGCTTCCACATCAGCACGCCTCCATTAAGAGTATTTAGCATTTTTGGGTTTTTTGTTAATACATTGTTTCAGTGTAGGGTTCACCTAGGATAATAATGGGGAGGGGCCATGGCTCAGTGGCAGAGCATCTTCTTGGCATACAGAAGGTCCCAGGTTCAATCCCCGGCATCTCCAGTTAAAGGGACTAGGCAAGTAGGTGATGTGAAAGACCTCTGCCTGAGACCCTGGAGAGCTGCTGCCGGTCTGAGTAGACAATGCTGATTTTGATGAACCAAAGGTCTGTTTCAGTATAAGGCAGCTGCATGTGTTCATGTATTCATAGACAACATGTCCTTTAGGGAGGGGCTGTGGCGCAGTGGTAGAGCATCTGCTTGGTATGCAGAAGGTCCCAGGTTCAATCCCTGGCATCTCCAGTTAAAGGGACTAGGCAGGTAGGTGATGTGAAAAACACCTCCCTGAGATCTTGGAGAGCCACTGCCAGTCTGAGTAGACAATACTGGCTTTGATGGACCAAGGGTCTGATTCAGTATCAGGCAGCTTCATGTGTTCAGGAACTCTGCGAGCCGCATGCATTCAACAGCGAAGCTTTCTATTTTTAGGATGGGTTTAGTACATCTTTTTAAAAAACTGTGCCAGTCTTCCATGCATGTCCCCTTTATTCATCGCAAACAGCTTTGTATGTATCAGAAAGAAAGAGAAAAAATGTTGAAAGGTGGTCGGTGTTAGTGACGGTTGCTAAATTCTTTATCATGCACAAATCGGAGTTTTAAAAATTTGGGAGCCACCTATACACTTGGAAACTTTTTTGCATAAGCCTCATTCCATTGAATGGGAACTGAGCAAGAGAACCACGAGGGTTTTGCAACATGACAATTCATTTCCATGGGCTAGCAGAGGACAACTAGTTTGCACAAGATGTTCAGTTCTTCTGTCAGTCAGTCTGTCTGTCTGTCTGTCTGTCTGTCTGTCTGTCTGTCTGTCTGTCTGTCTGACTGTCTGTCTGTCTGTCTGTCTGTCTGTCACCCTGACCTGGATCACCCAGGCTAGCCCAATCTCATCAGATCTTGGAAGCAGGGCTGGCCCTGGTAGTACTAGGATGAGAGACCTCCAAAAAAGTCTAGGGGTGCTACACAGAGGCAGGCAATGGCCAATCACCTCAGTTTGTTTCTTGCCTTGATGAAAACCCTATGGCACTGCCTTAAGTTGGCTGTGACTTAATGACACTTATCTCTGCTGTCTGTCTTACTGACTGACTGGCTGATTATCTGACTGTCTTAAAGCAAATGGACATGTAGATCACTGGTTTCCAGATTGTTTCCAAAAAGGGATACCGCACTGATACTTATCAGGTTCTTAATTAAAAGAGCCATGTATGTATGAAGTACTGTCAAGTCACAGCTGGCTTATGGCAACTCCAGCAAGGGGCTTTCAAGGCAAGTGAGACACCAGTGTGGTTTGTCACTGCCTTCCTCTGCAGAGGCTTCCTTGGAGGTGACTTGATACCACCCAACTTGCATGACTCATCTAGGCCTGGCTGCTGGCTACTGTTCACCAGTGATGGTGAACCTTTTAGAGACCGAGTGTCCAAACGGCAACCCAAAACCCACTTATTTATCGCGAAGTGCCAACATGCCAATTTAACCTGAATACTGAGGTTTTAGTTTAGAAAAAACAACTCATACATTAACATAGTTTGTCTTAAAAGAAAAACACAATAACAGAGCTTTCAATGATACAAACAACTTTTTATTGAAAGGTAATGTGTGATGATATCTCCCTATCTCTTCAATCTATATGCAGAACATATAATTAGGAAAGCTGGATTAGATTTAGATGAAGGTGGAGTGAAAATTGGAGGGAGGAACATTAATAATTTGAGATATGCTGATGACATTACATTATTGGCAGAAAATAGTGAAGATTTGAAACAACTATTGCTGAAAGTTAAAAGAGAAAGTGCCAAAGCAGGACTACAGCTGAACATCAAGAAAACAAAAGTAATGACTACAGGAGAATTACACAACTTTAAGGTTGACAATGAGGAAATTGAAATTGTTCAAGACTTTCTATTCCTTGGCTCCACCATCAACCAAAAGGGAGACTGCAGCCAAGAAATTAGAAGGAGATTGAGACTGGGAAGGGCAGCCATGAAGGAGCTAGAAAAGATTTTGAAGTGTAAGGATGTGACTCTGGCCACCAAGACTAGATTAATTCATGCCATCATATTCCCTATTACTATGTAGGGGTGTGAAAGCTGGACAGTGAAGAAAGCTGATAGGAAGAAAGTAGATTCCTTTGAAATGTGGTGTTGGAGGAGAGTGTTACGGATTCCGTGGACTGCCAAAAAAACAAATCAGTGGGTTATAGATCAAATCAAGCCTGAACTGACCCTAGAAGCTAAAATGACTAAACTGAGGCTGTCGTATTTTGGTCACGTCATGAGACGACAAGAGTCACTGGAAAAGACCGTCATGATAGGAAAAGTTGAGGGCAGCAGGAAAAGAGGAAGACCCAACAAGAGATGGATTGACTCAATAAAGGAAGCCACAGCCTTCAATTTGCAAGATCTGAGCAAGGCTGTCAAAGATAGGACATTTTGGAGGACTTTCTTTCATAGGGTCGCCATGAGTCGGAAGCGACTTGACGGCACTTAACACACACACAATGCGTGATGGACTTTTCCTCCAGAAATTTGTCCAATCCTCTCTTCAAGGCATCTAGGTTGGATGCCATCACCACATCCTGTGGCAAGGAGTTCCACAGGTTAATTACATGCTAGGTAAGTGGGTGTTCCTCTTTTAGTAGGGGATTTTCACTGAAAGGGAGGCACCACTGGCCTATAATCTTCAGCTATATTATTTATTTACTTCATTTATACCCCACCCTTCTCCATAGCACGGACCAAAGCAGCTTACATTATTCTCCTCTCCTCTTTTTTATCTGCACAACAACCCTGTGAGGTAGGTTAGACCTTCACAAGTCCTTGCAGTTTCCCCGCTACGCAGCTGGGCCTGCCCTGGTAACTAGCACCATACAACTTGGCCATCGTTTTCTTGGGTAGAAGGTGTCAGGGGTAGGGTAGGGCGAAAAACTGAAGATGAGGAGAAGATAAAGGTATGTTGGCTGATGGTTGGTTAGGAGGGAAGGCAGGGGCAGAGGCCATGGGGGCTTTCAAAGGAGGCAAAGAAATAGTGGAGGAGAGGGAAATTCACCCCACAAGTCCTTGAGGGTTCCTGCTTGTCTACATGAATGTTGGTTGAAATAAGACTGGCAGATAGACACAAGAACTGACTGTTGAAATCAGAACAGAGTTCATCTAGTTCATCTTTCTGTAATCCACAGAAGTCATCCAGGTACTTCTGAGCATGTACAAGTGGGACACTGAAATCGTGGCCTTTACCTATTGCTTGGTCTCAGCATATGATATTGAAAAGGATACTGCCTTTACCCATGGAGTCTACATTTAGCTACCATGTCTGTTAGTACTGATAAGGGTATTCTACATGATTCCCCCCCCCATCCATTTCAAAAAGCTCCTTTAACTATGGACTATCTTAGGGTTGCCAAGTGCCCAGTGGTGACAGGTAAACCCCCCCAATCCACCGGGCTGCCTGCCGACCAGCTGAGGGCCGGCGGGTAATGCATGCACGCACGCTCACACTGTGTGTGTGTCACTTTCGGGTTTACCTGGAAGCAACGCGGGCGCTCAGGCAATCAAAATGCTCTGGTTTTTCTTATCAGGAAGGTATTCCAACCTTTTGATGGGTTTACCTCTTTTCTTGCTGTGCCCTTTCTGATTGTATGATAGCTAGGTCCCCTTCACCACTGGTGGGAGGTTTTTGGGGTGGATCCTGAGGAGGGCGAGGTTTGGGGGAGGGGAGGGACTTCAATGCCATAGTGTCCAATTGCCAAAGCGGCCATTTTCTCCAGGTGAACTGAACCCTATCGGCTGGAGATCAGTTGGAATAGCAGGAGATCTCCAGCTAGTGTAAAGCCTGTGTTATAGTATTAATTTCGAATTAATATAACACAGTGGGAGGTTGATAGTTCAAAGCAGTAGTTTATTGAGCTCAATAATACATACCGGATGAAACTGCCCTAATGCGCAGGACAGTCTTCATACAGAACAAAGGATTGCTACCCCAGTTATAACTTCTGGTTAGGGATGTTCCAATTACATCGACTTACTAAACATTGGTTGTCTGCCTTTCTTTAATTAACATAGTATATAGAGATTGGTAGAAGCTGTCTCTAAGCAAGCACTTGGTCTTGTGATTCACATTCCTAACAGTGAAGGTAAGACACTGTTTTTCTCTACAGGGGAAAGCCTGTACCAGGCAATGTGTTCTGTTGGCCTCTTATAGTTATGGATGCCAACGTTCCCAAAGTTTCCATGTGTGGGTAGAATATATCTGCCTGATACTATGCTCTATTCTTGAGCATAGCACCTCATGAACCTATGAATGTTTATACATATGAAAGAATATATGTTTTCCTATAAATGAAGTTTATAGGCACTTCACTAGTACCTGGAGGTTGGCAACCCTATGGCTAGCTATCCTGTCAATTCCCCTTGGAGAAAATGGCTGCTTTAGGGGGGTGGACTCTATGGCATTATACCCCCCAGAGGTCCCTCCCCTCTCCAAAGCTCATCCTTCCCAGGCTCCACCCCCAAAGCTCCAAGAATTTCCCAACCTGGAGCTGGCAACCCTACGGCAGAAAATCGTGTCCAGTTGTAATCCAGCCCTTGAAACTAAAGAGGAGGTATGGTTGGAATTGGATCAGGGCCTTCGTGCTTAAGTGAAATAGGGTTGCCAGCCTTACCTGGCGCATTGGTAACATTATGCATTGGCACAACACCAAATCTACCTCATTTTCCTGCTGCCACCCTATTAAGCAGTGGTGGGGAAGAGAGGTCCTGGCTACAACAGGAAACCTGCACTCCCTAACATGAAAGAATGAATACTGGGTTTTTTTCCCCTTAACAATTATAAGTAATAAAACTGAACATTCCAGATATGCTTCTGTGCCTTTAAACTGAGGGTCAGCTCTTAAACGTTACATTTAATCTTCACCTGGGGAGTTTTGATTCATTTTTCTTCAGATTTGAAACCCAGAAAAAGCCGTTTTTTAAAATAAACAACCGTCTCCCCCTTATAAAGATATTTTATCTCATGGGGTGCCTGCATTTGTGGTTCTAGCTGAGAATATTAATCTTGGTGTTAATGGCAGCATCCCACCCTGAATTCCATATTGTTTAGGGGAAAATAGTCTTTGTCTTATCATTGCATCTGATTAGAACATTGTAACTAAAAAAACCCACACGCAGTCGTGGCTATGATTTGAATTTCTGTGTTCAGGGGTAATTTTAGTAGGCTTAATTGCTTTAATCACACACTTCAGGGTATTTGGAGATGTGTTAGAATGTGAGACTGTAGAACTTCATTTAGCCAAATGACCTGGGGGGACATAAAAATAATTCCTAAAAAGACTAAAAAAAAGGGGGGGGGAAAGAACGGGTCTAGATGTAGGCAAGCACTTACCACAAAGCATGCTGGTTGACACAGGATCACGGAGGTGAGAGCGGGGCTGTGGCCTTAGCAGTAGTACAACATTTTAGATGGACCTGTCAGGCACAAATCAGGAAATTACCAGTCATGTTGCACTTCCTTTCCCCCCCTGGCTATCTGGGCCACTTTTACAGCTCGTTCCTGGCAAGGAGGATGCACCAGGCCGAATTTGAAACACCAGGTCCTTTGTGTCTTATTTGCTTCTCTATAAGCCCTGCTCTTTCTTCTTTTTCATTCCTCTTTCCTTTTCTCACTTGAGCATCTTGGATAAGCTAGTCCTAAAAACCAGACGGCAGAGACTCCACAGGATCAAGTGTGCAAAGACAGGCATGGGGAGAAACAACTGTAGTGCTAAGAGAACGACAGCGCGATCCTATTTGTGTCTCCTCAGAAGGAAGTCCCACTATGTTCAGTGGGGGTTCCGAGCAGGAAAGTGTGCATATTTCCTCCTGAGCTGGCTGACAAAATAGGGCTGCCAAGCCCCCAGTCAGGGTGGGGGACCCCCCACCCCGAGCTCCTGTTTCCCACTGCTGCTTCAAGCACCGGCCTTGCAAGTATGAGGATGTCAGTTCTGGGGAAACCTAGAAGCGATAGTGGCAGTTCTAGGGTATGCCCCAGAAGTGACATCATCACACCACCCTGCTAGACCATGCCCCCGCCCCCAACCCTCCGGTCAGTTGGCAAGGTTGGTCTGCCTACTCTTTGACAAAACAGGTTGTGATCAAGAAGGTCCCAGTTGGTTGCAATTAAGAGGTGTGGGGGCAGGAGAATCTGCCATCTGATTTTTGCTTTGCTACAAGTGTAATGAACCAGTATTTTGCTGGAGTAAAAAAGACAGTGTCGTGTAGTGGTTAGAGTGTCAGACTAGGATCTGGGAGACCCAGGTTTGAATCCCCACTCTGCCAAGGAAGCTTGCTGGGTGACCTATAGCCAGTCACACAGTCTCAGCCTAACCCACCTCACAGGGTTGTTGTGAGTGTAAAATAAAGGAGAGTGGAATGATGGAAGCCACTTTGGGACCCCACTTTGGGTCCCCAGTCAGGAGGAAGGCATGGTACAAATGAAGTAAATAAAATAAATGGGGGAGGGGGTTGAAAGTGTGAGAATGCTAGTTCATTCATTAATATTTTGTCTTTTCCCTACATGAAACTGCCTTATACTGAATCAGACCCTCGGTCCATCAAAGTCAATTACAATTGGTGTATTGCATACAAAAACCCTAGGGGAAGGGCCATGGCTCAGTGGTAGAGCCTTTCCTTGACATGCAGAAGGTCCCAGGTTCAATCCCCGGCATCTCCAGACCAGCTACTCCAGACCAGCTACTCAGACCAGCAGCGGCTCTCCAGGGTCTCAGGCAGGGGTCTTTCACAGTACCTATTTGCCTAGTCCCTAGGGTTGCCAACTACCATGTAGTTGAAATCCAAAGGAAAACTCTCAGCACACAGCCACTACACACTAAATGTATACAATTTTAACAATATATTTGTTTGCTTAGCAATACCATTTAACCATCAACATATACAGAAGAACTTAGTAGTTCTCCTACTATTTCAACTGATCTCCAGCCGATAGAGATCAGTTCACCTGGAGAAAATGGCCGCTTTGGCAATTGAACTCTATGGCATTGAAGTCCCTCCCCTCTCCAAACCCTGCCCTTCTCAGGCTCCGCCCCAAAAACCTCCCGCTGGTAGCAAAGAGGGACCTGGCAACTCTACTAGTCCCTTTAACTGGAGATGCCAGGGATTGAACCTGGGACCTTCTGCATGCCAAGCAAAGGCTCTACCACTGAGCCATGGCCCTTCCCCTAGGGTTTTTGTGTGCAATACACCAATTGTAATTGAATTTGCATGTTGTACAGCAGTAAAGCCCTTACTGTTAGATGAACCATATTTGAGGATGACTGAGTGGCCTGCGAGAATACAGAAACCAATCATCCCTGCTTTAAAACATTCTTTTCCTTTTTTGTGGCCTTTTCAAAAAGGGGGTTTAAATCCCCAAAGAACCCCTTTTTAAGGGTCAGACCAGACAAGATTCTAGGAACCTTGTCCGAGAAGTTACCATTTTTCCCGCCCAAAGACCTTTGAAGGGAAAGCGGCAGGTAAGTTTTGTAAATAAATAATAAAATAAGGTACTGTTGCTATGCCCTGACCTGGATGGCTCAGGCTAGCCCCATCTTGTCCAATCTCAGAAGCTAAGCAGGGTCAGCCCAGGTTAGTGCTTGGATGGGAGATCACCAAGGAACTCTCGGGTTGCTATGCAGAGACAGACAAACCACCTCTGAACATCTCTTGCCTTGAAAACCCCATGAAGAGTTGCCATAAGTCAGCTGCAACTTGATGTCACTTTCCATCATTACCATTGCTATGGCTTTGCTTACCACCCCCCTCATTCTCAAAAAAAAAAAAAAAAAAAAAAACCTTATAGGACACAATCAGGTTTTGCACTGTCTGGAGACCAAGTCCTTTGAGGAAAGGTTGAAGAGCTGGGAATGTATAGCTTGAGGAGAACACTGAGAGGTGATATGATAACCATCTTCAAGAACTTGAAGGGCTGTCATATAAAGAATGGTGCTGAGTTGTTTTCTGTTGCCCCAGAAGTTTGGACCAGAACCAACTGGTTGAAATTAAATCCAGAGTTTCCATCTAGACATTAGGAAAAATTTTCTAACACTTAGTGGTTCCTCAGTGGAACAGGCTTCCTCGGGAGGTAGTAAGCTCTCCTTCCCTGGAGGTATTTAAGCAGAGGCTAGATGGCCTTCTGTAAGTAGTGCTGATTATGTGACCTTAGGCAGATCATGAGAGGGAGGGCATTTTGGCCATCTTCTGGGCATGGAGTAGGGGTCACTGGTGTGTGTGTGTGTGTGGGGGGGAGGTAGTTGTGAATTTTCCTGCATTGTGCAGGGGGTTGGACTAGATGACTAGATGACCCTTCCAACTGTATGATTCTATGATTCTATGAATTTTAGAAAAGTGGCAATTTCTTAAATTTGAAAAACGGGATTAGGGAGATCCTTCTCTCTTTGCATTATTAATTGACTACCCATGTTGGGTGGGAACAGAAGTGCTTTGAATGCCGTTCTGCTTTTTTGACCCTGCCTCCTTCTTATTGGTATAATATTTATGGTCTTGCGGATCTTGGCTCTTCTGCGCTGTGTGTCTGCCTGATTTGCAGCACAGGTGCCATGTAGGTGGGTGCTATGTGGGTTTCCCCCTGCTCTGCCAGGATGCCTGAACTGTGCTAGCTAAGCACCAGGCGCTGGCAGGCCTGAGCATCCTTGCAGCCAAGGCTGGCAATCTGTGCCAACTTGTGGAAGCAGTTGGGAGTTCAGAAACCTTTTCTAAACTTGTTGGATTGTATAAATAGCACAAAATCTGTGCTTCAAGAGAAAAATAAAAGGAATAAATCTCCCCCTCCCCCTAAAAAAATTATATCAGGCAAACAGACCTAGAAAGACAAAACACCATTGATATTTGCTTCTCTGTCCATAGGCTTTAAAGGGCCTGATGTCATATCAGGGCAAGACAAATTAGAGTCAAGACTCCCATGTCCACTTCCTCGGGATCTGTGTAGTGATCTGATGAAGGGGGCTTTGACTCCCAAAAGCTCATACTCCAAAAGTCTTGAGGACTCGAATATAGCTCTGTGTAGTGATTTTTTTCTGCAAAATGTAATGGTTTCAAGAATGCTTCCAGACTTGATTCCTGGAAGGAATCTGTGGAAGTGCAAAGTCTTGTAAGCAAAGCCAAGCCCAGCTGAGGAATGTTCGGCCGAATTGCTTATGATTCTCTCATTTGCTCAGAGCTCAGTGACGTTTCACTTGCTCTGGCTTTGGGTTTTCTGCACTGAGCAAGAAGACGGATCAGATGGTCTATAAGGTCTCCTTGCAGTTCTCGGGCTCTAGAGTCTTCCAGCCATTCTCTGTGTTTACCAGGAGTGGGAACAGCTGACAGCTAGAAGGTCAATACAATGGCTACCTGTTATGTCAGAAGTTGAAAGGTCAATGTTACAGGACTAAGTGCATATCGATAAACCTAAGTGCATGTTAGCCATTTCAGCTTCGTTCAGGTTTCGGGTTTACTAAACGCCAAACCTGGGGATCTCCCTGAAGCCGAATAGTCGCTTCCTGAAAAAGCCAAATAATTATTTGCCTTTTTCTGGTTCGGGTATTCACCTTTGCTCAGAGGCACGGCTCTGTGCTTTCTCCCATTTTTAAAAATCTTTTTTATTGGTTTTATTAGGGCCCCATAGCTGGGGCCCTTTTGAGGTAAGGATTGTGTAATCGTAGTCAACTCTGTCTGACCAACCTTCCAACCACACAACCATCCGTCATCATCACCATTCAGTGGGTTAATCTGGATAAAGCATAAGGGTTATTTAAGCATAAGGGCTATTTAAAAGATGAGGTGTGACGGATAAGGGGTTAACCAGCTGCAAGAGCTGACAGGCGAAGAGTGGCCGGAGCCAGAGAGCTGACACTCTGAGCTGAGAGAGACAGAGAAGGGATTCGAAGTTTGGGACCCAGCCTGACAGGAGGGCTGTGATAGGATTCGAAGCGTGGAACCAGCCTGAGAGGAGGCTGAGAAAGTAGTGGAAGCTCGAGACCAGCCAGAAAGGGCTGTGTGAGATTCAGAGCTTGGTAGAAAGACCGAGCGGAAGCCAGACTGTACTCTGTGAACCTGAGGGGGGTTCTGTGAAAGCCAAAGCTATTGACACACACAACCTGTGGGAGTGACAGAAGTGAGAATTGGGTTAGAGAGGGCCCATTCTCAGGTCACAAGGGGAATTAGTTTCTGAGTAGAGCTATTCCGGGTAGCAGGAAGGTGTGGAGCATTACAGCCACTTAGGTGGGGTAGTCAGAGAGAGCGAGCGCTAGGCTGGGGACAGTGTTTTGAGAGTCTGAAGCTGAATGACAGACTGAGAGTCTGAACGTCTGAATAATAGTTCTGTGAGGTAGAACTAAAGCTGAAGCTGAATGTGTAAAATAGTTCTGAAGAGATCGAACTAAGCTTGAGAACTGAGAACTGAAAGTAACTTGAGTAAAGAGAACATCTAAGCTATATCTCCAAAGCAATCTGGTGTATATAGATCTGACTTGAGTTTTCCCTCCAAAATATTCTGCCTCTTCTTAAAAACCAGTCTCTGTAAGTTCTTTTTAATAAACTTCCCTGTTTTCTCTGTTTAAGCTGAAAAGCCTCTTGTCTCCTATTTCTCACTGAGGTGAATACGGGTGTGGGACTGGAGGAGAAGAAGGAAAATAATTCTCCTCACAAATATACTCAGGCCAACGCCTTTTCCCCTCAGCATATACGGCCGGGCTGAGTGAGTGGGATATTGAAGTGGTTGGAAGGGGGGTGATGTCGCGAGAATTTTCAGTATTGAACATTAGTTCATATTCAATATTTTATTAGTTTATATTAATATATGGTTTGGGTTAGAAATGACCACATGCTTACCCTACCATTAATAATAATAATACCTGACCCTTTAAAACCAGCCTTATAGCTGACATCAGCCCCAAGCAGGACTCTGACCTAAAAGGTCATAAGAAATTGCATTGCTCACAGTTAATCACCCAAAGCACATCAGATGCCCCAAAATTTATGCAAGGTTATTAAAACAGACAACAAATTATCTGTTCACTAAGGGAGAAGTTGTTTTTGGAACATTGGAACACTGACTGATGGACAAAAACAATCAGATATCAAAACTGACATTGAAAGAATTATTATGGAACAAGATATTTCTAAACAATTAAGTCATGATTTGCAGAAAACTCATTTTCTAAGAATGTGACAGGGAGGGGTCATTTGAGACCCTCTCCTCTCTATAAATGAACTGTCCAAATATCCCTTCTTTGTCCTTCCCAGGGAGAAAGCATTCTCTCTCCCCTTTGGAATGACCCAAAGTACTTTGCTACATGTTATTTGTTTGTGTGTATCTATGTGGGGTATTGTTAAATCTGTCTGAGTACTATTCTTCTCTATGCCTTACCTTTGTAAGTTCAATAAACCTATATGCTTTACTGCTATGAATGTGTGGTCTGAGACTGTCCTAAGAACATGGTTTGTGGTTTCCTATTACACTCTCTGGCATTGCTTTGGTAAGAAGCAGGCAGAGGAGGACCATGCACAACGAACTAGAAGGTGGGGGGCACAAAAGATTCCCTTCACAGGTGCGTCATACGAGGCTTACCCAGTCCCGTCTGGAGGGATATATGCTCCAACTAAAAAGGTGCCATTTCGAAGGAGATTTCTTCATCCATGTGGGTGAGCAATCTCCTTCAGACAGCCCCTGTGGTCGAGACTTCAGCTGGCTCCGATCTCACCCCCCCCCTGAAAACCTGCTCTCAAACGGAAGGTCACGCCAAGTACAGGCTTTGTTTCCCCGCACAGTGACCATCTCTTGAAATCATATTTTTGATGACAACAATAAAGGACTGTTCACAGGCTGTCATTTGCCTTATTTTTCTTGCATTTAAGCCTTTTCCCTCCGCTTGGAAGCTGATTTGCATGAACTTCATGCTATGTGCCCCAGATATGAAGATAGCACCCAGACTTTGAGGCACCAGCCTGGCAATTGGCTCTTTCCACCAGTCCTCAGCAACACTGAACTTCTGAACCTGAAACCGATGGACAGCACGGCTCACAAATGCCTGGAGGATAGGGGCTACCCCTTTGCGGGCCCATAAAATTGAACCCCTGTCCCAAAGTTCACCAATCTTTGGTGACCATCTAAGGAGAGTCCCTTGCAGTCACTCTGCAAATTTGGGACTCTACCTCCAAAAATGCCCCCACAGGAGCTTTGAAAAAAATCCCCGTGGAATATAATGGGCCCAATTTTTTTTGTAAACCTGGTAAGCTGAATTTACCATATTTACTGGTATGGGTGTTTGGCTTATTCCAGGTTTACCCCCCCAAAAAATCAGGCTCAATAAACCTTTTTTTTTTTTTGCACAACCCTATACAGGACCTGAATGGATGCCCTCAAAAACACAAGCTCCATGTCTCTTCATTCTCTTCTCTCATGCAGTAATCAAAGAAAAAAATGAAACATATGATGTGGAATTGTCTTAAGAGCATAAAAAATGAAGACCCTTGTTGTATCAGACTAAGATTCCATCTAGTGCAGTATCTTGTTTCCAACAGTGGCTGGCCACTGGGAAACCCCATCTAGAGGGTGTGAACACAATAGTGTACACATTCCATGGCAATTGGCATTCCTGATCATCTGCCTCAGCCCTGGAGAGTCTATTTAGCTATCAAGGCTAATAGTTTTCGGGGGTGGGATGGTATCATTGCACCTTGCGGAAGCCAACATGGTGTAGTGGTTAAGAGTGGTAGTTTGGAGCAGTGGATTCTAATCTGGAGAACCAAGTTAGATTCCCCACTCCTCCACATGAGCAGCGGAGGCTAATTTGGTGAACTGCGCTGATTTCCGCACTCCTACACATGAAGCCAGCTGGGTGACCTTGGGCTAGTCACAGCTCTCTTAGAGCTCTCTCAGCCTCACTTACCTCACAGGGTGTCTGTTGTGGGGAGGGGAAGGAAAGGTGATTGTAAAGTGGTTTAATTCTTCCTTAAGTGGTAGAGAAAGTCCCAGACTTGGGACCCTGGAATAAATCCCCTTGTGATAGTTTGACTGAAACTGGGTTTGGACTCTCACACACACAATGGAATGCACCAATAAAAGCAACAGGTTCTTGTAGGTTATCCGGGCTGTGTAACCGTGGTCTTGGAATTTTCTTTCCTGATGTTTCGCCAGCAACTGTGGCAGGCATCTTCAGAGTAGTAACACTGAAGGACAGTGTCTCTCAGTGTCAAGTGTGTAGGAAGATATAGTCAGAAAGGGGTTGGGTTTGAGCTGAGTCATTGTCCTGCAAAAGCAACAGGCTTTAATGAAAAGATTACAGAATAGGTTCAGGCTTAAGCATAAGACAAGAATAAGCAGGTGCAGTGAAAACAACAAAACTAGCTTCCTAACATATACTTACTGATGTGAAGGCGGGCAGGTTGCAGCTTCTTCAAATCAGCATAAGTGCCAAAGCAGCAGGTAGGAGATGCACCAAGATGGTCCCTGGCCCATTACTGGTCCTGATGATGTTATAGGGCCACGCTTGGAAAAACGTGTGCCAGATGGTTATAGGCCAACTGTATAGGAAACTGGACCACCAACCACCTGACCAGTATAATCCAATCAAGAACATGATCCAAATGATGATTCTCGAAGAGGAGCAAGATTCCCCCCCCCTCCATCTGACATCACTGAGGACGGTTATGTCAGATTGCTTTCAAACTCATAGGCTAGATCTCAAGCTTTTCATCTTATCTGGGAACAGTGGAAGGAAGAGTTTGTAGTGCTTGATATGGAACTCTCCCTGTGTTATTTTTTAATTCTTGGCTGACTGATCAGGAAACAGGCGATCGCTTTAAATTTATGACATGGCCAAACACTAATGTTTCAACTGTCAGGTTGATTGATACAGAGGTGACCCCTATCTATGCTGTTTCTTTAAGAATTTTTATCCTGCCCTTCTCCCCGTTGGACACCCAGATGAGGATGAGTTGAAGCATACTTGGACCTGAACTTAGCTTGGCTTTCAAGGTTCATCTGTTTTTTCCTGCCTCGACTAATCCTGTCTGTTTCCTTGCCACTGCCCAATCCTTCTTTCCGCCCGTCCACCCTTTGTAGTGATATTCCAAGGCTTTCTCTCATGAGTTAAAACATCACACAATATCTATTTGCCAGTGTTTATTATTAAGCAGTGCCAAAAGTGTTTATAGATAGAAACAACAGGACAACCCATAATTAAATCATTGTTTCTGCTACATCTGCTATTTAGTAACTTGAAGGAAAATAATTTCCTCACAACAAAGAGGGAACGGTCAAGGAAGCTCTCTCAAGTTTGCACCCATTATTACCATATAAAATAACATATTAGTTGCTTAGCTACCGATCATAAAAGGAGGCCAATTAAAAATGAAAGACTCTTAACTAAACTGTGTGGAATAGAAGCATGGAAACTTAAAAGCTGTCAGGTGGTTTCGTGGAAAGAACAGTGAGGGGTGATTGGCAGAGTGGGTTTTCCACCGCTTCAAATTTGGCTTTGATTCAATAAATGATTGACGTGCCGATATCTTCTGAAAAAGTGGATTATGCTTTGGAGAGGTTATTTAACAAGCCGCTGATTGACGGTTTACTAAAACTGTCCCATGGACAGAGGTAACCAAACAGAGCCATATTTTGACAGGTAAATTTCTTTAATCTCCATTTTGCAATACCCCTTTTTCTTACTATCAGTAGAGACTCTGGAGTGCCAGTCAGTTGCCACACAGAAGTCTTAATATTTTCCATGGTCTCTCCCCCCGCCCCCAGTTAAAGTTACCCTCTACTTTATAGGGAGTATCCATTTATGTAAAAATGGTTGTTGCACAGACTAAGCTAGACAGGTTTATTTTCTATGAAAACACCAAACCAATTTAGGCTGTTTAACCCTTGTTTTCTGCCAGTTAAAGGTATTTTGTTGTGGAGGCTGGCTGTACAAGACAAATAGCAAGGCAGTAAAGTCTGAACTGGGAACATCTTAATCTGAAGTAGGGATCTAGACTAGCAAATTATCTTGGCAGACTATGACTACCTTCAGACGTCACATGATAGCGCAGTTATGGAACAATGTGTACAAACTCAGCCTGTGGCTGGCCCTATTCATGCGCCTTTCTCTTCCCTCCTTCCCCTCTCCTGTTTTTTGGCATAGAGAATCCCTGTTAGGAGCTAATTCATGACATACAACTGCAGGTTATCCAGGATTAGCCAGGTGGGATTCTTGTGTGTGTGAAGTGCCATCAAGTCATAGCTGATTTATGGCGACCCTTGCAAGGGGCTTTCTAGGCAAGTGAGAAGTAGAGATAGTTTGCCATTGTCTTCCTCTGCAGAATCTTTCTTGGTGGTCTCCCATCCATGTACCAGTATGCTTGAGAGCCAGCATGGTGCAGTAGTTAAAAGTGGCAGACTCTAATCTGGAGCCTGCTGGGTGACCTTGGGTCAGTCACAGTTCTCTCCAAACTTGTGGGGAGAAGAAGGGATTGTGATTGTAAGCCACTTTGAGACTCCTTAAGGTAAAGGAAAGTGGGGTATAAAACCATCTCTTTTTCGTCTTCTTCTTCTTCTCCTCCTCCTCCTCCTTTTTTGAGATCTGTTGAGATCGGGCTATACCATTTTGTCTTCCTTCCGGAAGGATTCTTAGCCTGAGTTTAATCCAGGTTAGAATCCTGGTGTGTGAAGGAAAGGCACCAGTGTGCCTACATACCGGCTTTTGTACAGCACAGATAACCAAAGTCAATTTATAATGAGCATTCTCCATCCAAGAAGGAAGAGTGAAAGAAGGGAGGAGAGAGACACGTGCCAGGAGCAAGCCAGGCTTTGAGTACATCCCAGCTTAACAGCAGTTAGAAGATAATGTCTGAATGCACACTGTGAGTCTACATGACCTTAAACTTTCTGTGCAGACAGAAGTTATTTGGAATGTAAAAGATCAGTCCCTAAGATGCCCAGATAACGGGAGGCCTCTGGATCAGCCAGGCTTGGTAATAAGCACAAAATGCCTATCATGCTGCTTTTGCTTGGCCCATGGAGCAGCACCTCTTGCTTTTTGTAGACAAAGTCCCAGACCCAGCACCTTACTGCCATGATGATCCCTGATTTTGTAAGCTCATAAAGCCATGGCCGCTTTAGCGCTCAAACTCCCAAAACACCAGTGTTTGGGGGGTTTGAGTGCTATAGCAATTGCAGTGATGAGGTGCTTCTGGGGGTAAACCAGGAAGTGATGTAATCACATCACCCAAAGCCACACACATGTGCGATTGCCCCAGCTCCACCCCCCAAAACCTCCCACCAATGGTTACCGGAAGTTCAAACCTCCTACCAATGGAGAGGGGATACCTGGCAATCCTACTAAAGACATCAGCTCCCCTAGAGGAAATGGCTGCTTTGGAAGGTAAATGCAGAGGCATTGTATCCTGCCAAGGTCCCTCCCCTCTCCTCCCCAGGCTCCACCTCCAAAATCTCCAGGAATTTCCCAAACCAGGGCAACCCCTAGGTCTCATCCTTTTACAGATTATACCGTGGGTAAAGTTTTCATTTGGGCAGTTATTAAAAAAAAAAAACTTCGATCACCTAACAAATATTATCAGCATCTCTTCCCACTTGTCAATGACTGTGAACGAAGCAACACCTTATAGCATACGGGGGGCGGGGATATATTGCCATGTTGAATAAACAAACATCAGACATGCTGTGGAAATAAAAGAGGTGTCCATTTGGCAGAGGTGCTGCCAAGGTAGTTCTCATAAAAGGGATAGGTTGCCTTTGCAAAGGAGAGCTCGAGGCTGCTGATTAATTTGCAAAAGGTCTTTGGCTTCTGCAGCCTGCGAGCTTTTCATAGGAGAGCTTCTCAACTGCTTCTTTGGAGAAACTGGCTTGGATGACAAAAGAAGCTCATTATCATGGATGTCAACAGGGCAGGCTTGGCAGGATTTGATACTCCGTTTACACAGCAACTGGGAAAGAGTGACGAGGCCTTTCTCGCCTGCTATAAAATGGCTTCATCAAAACTTCGAACAAAAAGATGATAACAATGAAGAAGTACAGGGAGCAGCATTAGGCAGATCTTTGCATGGCCCAGAGACAATGCAAGGCACTAAGAGCCTGTAGTGGTTAGAGTGTCAGACTAGGATCTGGGAGACCCAGGTTCAAATCCCAATAATGCCATAGAAGCTTGATGGGTGACCTTAAACAGATGATGAGTGGGAGGGCATCTTGGCCATCTTCTGGGCATGGAGTAGGGGGTCACTGGGGGTGTGGGGGGGGAGGTAGTTGTGAATTTTCTGCATTGTTCAGGGGGTTGGACTAGTGACAGGGAGAAAATTGTGAGGGTCCATAAAGGTGGGGAAACCAGACCAGAAATCCCCACTCCCTCACAGCGGCCATTGGGCTCTGGCAGCAGGAAAGGAGGCCTTCCTGAGGGCCTCTGTGGTAGTTTGGGTTGCCCGGTCCCTCTTCTCAACCGGTGGGAGATTTTGGGGGCAGAGCCTGAAGAGGGCGGGGTTTGGGGAGGGGAGGGACTTCAATGTCATTTGCCAAAGTTCAATTGCCAAAGCAGCCATTTTTCTCCAGGTGATCTGATCTCTATTGGCTGGAGATCAGTTGAATTAGCAGGAAATCTCCTGCTACTACCTGGCAGTTGGCAACCCTAGTGGTAGTGCTGGCCCTTGGTGCCTCACCTTCCTGGATGGCCATCGGGTGGCAAAGTTGGTTAGAGCCGACTGGGGGTATTTCAATTTTCTTTCATTTTTGTATTCTTTTAATGATTCCGGTTCTGGATGGCCAATCAGTAGTGTTACCAACCTCCAGGTGGTGGCTGGAGATCTCCCACTATTACAACTGATCTCCAGGCGATAGAGATCAGTTCACCTGGAGAAAACGGCCGCTTTGGCCATTGGATTCTATGGCATTGAAACCCCTCCCCTCTCAGGCACAACCCCTAAAATCTGCAGGAATTTCCCCACCCGGAGCTGGCAACCCTGCCAATCAGGCACTGGCCCAGCCTAGCTGGGGGTGGGGCTCCAGCTGGCAGACTGCAGGGAAGGAGTCTTCCCGCTGGTCTGCCTGGCTTGGATAAAAGGAGGCCATTCCATGCTGCTGGCTGCAGCTGGCCTTCGGGTTGGCTAATGCCTGGATCTGCTGCCCTATGCTGTGCCAAGATTCTGGCAGCTGCAACCAATAGAGTTGTGGCCATTTCAAGCTCCAGCAAGGTGTCTGTTTACATTGCCCCTTTCTAGGGTCATCAACCTCCAAGTACTAGCTGGAGATCTCCTGCTATTACAACTGATCCGCAGACGATAGATATCAGTGCACCTAGAAAAAATGGCCACTTTGGCAATTGGACTCTATGGCATTGAAGTCCCTTCCCGCCCCAAATCCTGCCCCTTCTCAGGCTCCGCCCCCAAAATCTCCAGGTATTTCCCAACCCGGAGCTGGCAACCCTTCCCCTTTTTCCTCCCCCTTTTGATGCTGGGCTGGCAAAGCAGAATCTGTTTAGGCTTGGAACATCACCATGGGGGGGAGCAAGGGCTCCCGTTTCCCCCCCTGCCATTTTCTGTACTAAAGTAGTGCTGGTAAAGAAGTCATATCCCTGTTTTTGCTGCTCCACATATATGGGGTTGCCAGCTCTGGGTTGGAAAATACCTGGAGATTTTGGGGGTGAAGCCTGAGGAGGGTGGGGTTTGCGGAGGGGAGGGACCTCAGTGGATCATAATGCCATAGACTCCACCTTCCAAAATGGTCATTTTCTCTAGGTGAACTGATCTCTGTTTGCTGGTGATCAGTTGTAATCCCAGATCTCCAGCCACAACCTGGAGGTTGGCAACCTTACACATACATTTGGAACCCAGCCCCAACTCTTTAAATAAGCAAATGTCTAGTTTGGCTCCTAGGCAGGTTTTTACTTGCATTATTACTTTTCCTTGCCTTTTGCCTTCTTCAATGCGCGCTCTATCTCTCGCTGAGCGCTGCAACGGAGCTCCAAAAGTTACATTTCAATTAAAATTGCACGAAACGTACCGTATTTGCTTCTTTTAGCTTGGTTTGATATTTCAGTTAAGCGTGCTCTGTGCTGTTTACTCGACAAGCATTTGTGGTATGTGTAAACTACATTTGTCCATTTATCTTGCCTTGACATTTAAGGAAGAAAAAAAAACCACCCTGAAAAAAAACCTTCGTGCCTGAACAAGTGATATGGTTCTGTTATGAGTGGCAATCGCAGGGATTCCAAATTCTTCAAGCATATACAAGCCCTTCTTTCTCTCCAAATGATCAAGGGGCATTTCCTCTGTGTACAGGACAAAAATCCAGGTTTACTCTGCCCTCTCCTTGGGCTCCCCAAATGCATTTTTCATATATTATGATATTAACCCTTCCTTTTGCACGTGTTTCCCCCTTCTGTTCTTGTTTAATACAGACTGCAGATAGGGTTGGGTCTTGCATTGTTGAGGGTTCTTTAGAAGTTGTGATAACGATGATTAGCAATGATTAAAAAAGAGAGGAAACTCATTAAACAGGTGTGCAGGTATTTGAAATGTTCCCCAAACCAGCAAAACCTGTGAGAACACATCATAGAAGGTCTTTGAATGGTATTGTGTGCAACAAAATGTCTATTTGACTAACTTCAAGTCTCCAGAGGGGAATTATCTTAAGCCTTAGAAATGGATTCAGGATAGGTGTGATGTTCTCAGACATGATAAGGGGATTTAAAGCATGCTGCCAGATTTCATGTCCTCCCCCACTCCCCTTCCTCTTTTGTGCATGAATCAATCCCTTCTTTTCATGGTTTAATCATAGTGTAGCATGATGTGTTCATTAGGGTTGCCAACCTCCAGGTAGTAACCAAGTAAATAAACCAAAATGCTGTAATACAGTAGTTAGGAAACAAACAGCACACAAGCTCAAATTTTTACAAACCAATCACTAATCTTTTATAAAGTGGGTTTCTTGGTGTAATAAATACTTTTTATGCCTTATATACTGGTACAAACTTTACAAAATTGCAAAACAAATGAAGCTGTTAGGAGTGTCCATGAAATGAAAGAGACCATAAAAATATAAATCCCAAAGCGAGTTGGTAAATGTGGGTTCAAAACGGACGCCGAGGGGCAAGAGCGGTCGCGTCAATGAAGACTCCAACGGCGTTCCAAAAGTGCTCAAAGCTACCCAAAAGTCTTCACCCGCGTAGTAGCTGGAGGTCTCCCACTATTACAACCGATCTCCAGCCAATAGAAATCAGTTCACCTGGAAAAAATGGCCGCTTTGGCAATTGGACTCTATGGCATTGGAGTCCCTCCCCAAACCCCGCCCTCCTCAGGCTCCATCCCAAAAACCTCCGGTGATGTAGAGGGACCTGGAAACCTTATAAATAAGGGCCAAAGTAGTTGAGACACAGGAGATCCATGATAAAGATCTCTCGGAGTCTCTATAGAGAGGGTGCTTAACTCTTTCCTCCCATGGATTTCTCTAATATAAAACGTTATCAGAGCTTCTAATGGATTTACCCACCCTTCATCCAGCAAGCTCAGAGCAGTGCATGTGGTTCTTTCCTCTCTATTTATCCTTACAGCAACACTGTGGGATAGGATAGGTAGAAAACATGGCTGTCCCAAAGTCACCCAGCGAACTTCATGGCAATGTAGGGATTTGAACACGTGTCTCTCCAGTCCTTCTCTATGACATATTAACCAATACTCACCACTGCCATTTTATTAATAAAAAAATGTCCTGAATATATACGAAGCAAATTGGATCAAGAAAAGTCCTAATTGTGTGTAATAAAGTGTGTAGCATATGTGTGTGTGTGTGGGGGGGAGATCTCTAGAATCGTGCCAAATGGGTGAAAATATTGTATGATGAAAAAGCCTTCATCTCTCTCTCTGTCTCTTCAACCCTATTCTCATTTAAAGATCCAATTCTACCATGCCATATAGGGTTGCTAGCTCCAGATTGGGAAATACCTGGAGATTTTTGGGGTGGAGCCTGGGGAGGGTAGGATTTGGGAAGGGGAGTGACTTCAGTAGAGTATAATACCATAGAGTCCACCTTCCAAAGCAGACATTTTCTCCAGCTGAAATTATCTCTTTTGCCTGGAGATCAGTTGTAATAGCGGGAGATCTCCAGCCACCACCTGGAGGTTGGCAACCCTAATGCCATAACATTTTGCCCACCAAAGAAGAAATTGTTTTTCAATATAATATAAATGATTCAGCTCTAGAATAGAACATTAAAACACCCAGCAAGCCCATTGCTTTGGATCCGTGAATAATCTACCCTGTGCCTGCTGTTCATTTTTTTAAAGAAATATTCTCCTTCCACCACTAAATGTGCAAAAAAATCCTTTTGGCAAACCGTATGGGCTTTTCTCGTGTTAAAAGAAAGCGAGATGACTTTCTCCTACTTAGTTATAAATAACAGAAGGAGTAAACCCACAGATGCTGTGCAGTGTCAGTTCTGTTCAGAACTGTAAACGGGCTCTAGCCAATGTATAAAAATGGACACGAGATTCTTCTCTCCCTCCCTCCAGGTCTTTGTAATCCCACCCCCATTCTGTTCTCGTTCTGCCAGCCACAATGACATCTGCCGGTGGAGACAGGAAGCCATAAATCTGTAGGTCTCCTCTCAACCAAGCTTTGTTAATGCCTCTATTTTTTAAAAAAAACAAAAAACAAGTTAGGGCGCCATCTCAGAACTGCTGTACCTAGAAGCTCATCTTTGCATTTTTATACTTTCCTAAAGTGGGTGGGGGGAGAGCACCACTGATTTAATCTCATGTTGCATATTGAAATCTGAATAGTTACAGAGGCCTCCACATCCTCTGGAGAACAAACAAGGGAAAAGAAAGAGGGGGGAAGAACTGTCTCAAATTACAGATCCCGGATTATGAGGAAAGCTTGCTCTCAAGTTCCAGATCACAAGAAGCTTTTTGGTGAAAGGCAACTTGTTCAAGTAAAATTCACATACCCCTGCAAAACCAAATGACAGCGTTTGTTTTCCTTAACAGACCATCAGGGATATGTATGGTTGCCAACCGTCAGGTGGGGTCTGGAGCTCTTCTGGAATTACAACTGATCTTCAGGCTATGGAGATCAGTTCTCCCGGATCTCCAGAGATTTCTCAACCTGGAGATGAAAACCCTGGGCTACAGAATTTCATTTCGAGATCCCTCCAAGTTGATACTTAGAATGAAGGGATCTTTCCTCATTACATCCATACTGATTGGTGTTAGAATCATAGAGTTGGAAGGGACCACCAGGGTCATCAAGTCCAACCCCCTGCACAATGCAGGAAATTCACCACCACCTCCCCCCCACACCTAGTGACCAGAAGATGGCCAAGATGCCCTCCCTCTTATCATCTGCCTAAGGTCACAGAATCAGCATTGCTGACAGATGGCCATCTAACCTCTTCTTAAAAACCTCCAGGGAAGGAGAGCTTACCACTTCCCGAGGAAGCCTGTTCCACTGAGGAACCGCTCTAACTGTTAGAAAATTCTTCCTAATGTCTAGACGGAAACTCTTTTGATTTAATTTCAACCCATTGGTTCTGGTCCAACCTTCTGGGGCAACAGAAAACAACTCAGCACCATCCTCAATATGACAGCCCCTCAAGTACTTGAACATGGTTATCATATCCCCTCTCAGTCTTCTCCTCTTCAGGCTAAACATATCCAGCTCCTTCAACCTTTCCTCATAGGACTTGGTCTCCAGACCCCTCACCATCATTGTTGCCCTCCTATGGACATGTTCCAGCTTGTCTACATCTATTTAAAATTGTGGTGCCCAAAATTTTAGATGTCCAACTGATGATCTGAAATTCAGAGAGGGTTGAGACCCACTATCCCTTCCTTGACCTCCCCAATGGCTCCTCTGGAACCTGTTTAACCAAGCCAGTTCAAATAATAAATTATTTGTGAAATGAACATACAAAGCTGCTTAATAGCAAGACAATTTATGATCCATCTTCCTCAGGACAGTCTACTTGGACTGGTAGTGGCTCTTCAGGGTCCAAATGCAACTTTTCATCTCTGGTTGTCTTCATATATTGTTGTTGTCATGAGCTTTTCTATGTTGCTCACTTTCACTGATGGGATTCCCAAACTATTTGTTACTTTTGACCCTGTATGTGCCATGGATATGCCAACGACAGAAAAAATTGTGTAAATGTAGTGGGAAAAATTAAACATGAGGAAACAGATAATGGCATGAAAACAAAGTCTTTTAGGGTCAATTTGCACAAGGGAGATGAAATAGTGGGACAGAGAAAGACTACCAGCCACCTTGGGTCTTTAACTGGAAATGCCAAGAAATAAACCTAAGCTTTTTATTTTCCCATGGCAGCGGGTAATCAGCAGGGGCTGCCATCAATCCTCTGACATATAATTTGTGGACCAAGAGAAGAAATGGGGAGAGTGGAACCAAAGTTGGCACTCTAGGAATGTTCCCCAGTCTTTATTGTCTTTACCATAAAGATTAGAGGAAAGTCCTAGAGTAACATTGCTTCCTTCTGAAACTCTGCCCTCCCCAGGCACCACCCCAAAAATCTTCCAGCATTTGCCAGCTCAGGGTTGAGAACCAGAAATGAATCTAGGTTGGAAGGATCCTGAAAAGCACATACTCTTCCAATGAGTGACAGACCCTCTCATTGGTTTGCGCCTGGCTAATGCAGTACTTGTCTTAAGTGTGTTGTTCAGACTTTCATCATACCTCCAGAGCATGAGCTCTTCCGCTGTTTCTTAAACAGGATTGTGTTGGGGACTTCATTAGCTCTTCACAAACAGATGAACTTGCCATCAGGTAGCAATGAACTGAGATGCAAAAGACCAGCTGCTCAGGTAGGCAAGTCATAGTCTTCTAATGAGTTTGAAAGTCTTTTGTATTTTCTCATTAACAGGATTGTATTTGCTTGTATGCCCTCTCCCACACAGGTAGCTTTACTGGTTTAGAAGAAATGTGCTAAAAATATTTAAAAGGAATGTATTTTATAACACTTAACAACTGATACAACTAATTTAGTTTAACTCCTCCACCTCTGCATAGCAGCAGACACGTGGTTACATCATTAATTATACTAAGACAAGCTAAGGTGTTTGACGGGCTCCAAATTTGCCTTGGAGTTATAGTTCAACTGTGTAAGCATATAAGAGGTACCACTTTGGTCAGGTGGGGTTGTTATCCTGGCTCAACTTGATCCAGACAGCTGCACTCAGCTTTGGTAGCAATGCTTGGCTCTAGATCCTGTGAAGCAGAAAGATCCATTAAGGATTTTCTGCACACTCACCGCTGAGGGATACTTCAAACATTATATTTTATGGGTACACACACACAAAAATTGTAAATACCTGAAAAACTACAACATATGTATGCTGTAAATACACATTTCCTGACACATGTATCACATAGGCACATGTGCCAGGAACTGGGACTGTCTTGTGAAACCCTGCATTGGCAAATATCTGCTCATTGCCAAGTAACACGTGAAAATTCAACAGCACCATTTTTACACAATAAATTTGAAAGCAATAGATAGTGGGAACAAAAACTTCAGAGCCACTCACAGTTGGGAGGGAAGATTGTTCTCATTGAGACCTTGGAGTTCTAATGGACCACTTGAAGATAATGCTGAATTAGTATGGGGATGAAGAAAGCACACTCCATGCTGGGGAGCATTAGGAAAGAGACCAAAAACAAAATGGCCATTATGATAATATCCTTGTATAGATCCAGTGTGGTGTAGTGGTTAGACTGTCAGAGTAGGATCTGGGAGATCTAGGTTCGAATCCCCACTCTGCCATGGAACCTTGCTGGGTGACCTTGGGCCAGTTGCACACTCTCAGCCTAACCTACCTCACAAGATTGTTGTGAGGATAAAACGGAGGAGAGGAAAACCATGTGAGGTGCTTTAGGTCCCCATTGGTGAGAGAGGTGGGGTATAAATGAAATAATTAAAACAATAAAATAAAGTGGATTTACAGTGGGGCCTCATTTGGAATACTGTGTACAGCTCTTATCACTGTACCTCAAAAAGGTACTGCAGAGCTGGACAAATGCAGAAGTGGGCAACCAAGACTTTTAAGGCATTATAGCCCCTTTCCTACAGGAAACGGCTAAAGAGTCTGGAGCTTTTCAGTTTAAGAAAAAGACAACTGTGTGTGTGTGTGCGCGTGGGGAAGACATGATAGATACTTAAAAATTATGTGGACAGAGAACTTTTTCTCCCTCTTCCATAATAGTTCAACTCTGGAGCACCTAATGGAGTTAATGGAGGAGGAGGAAGGGTTGGTTTTTATACGCCAACTTTCTCTGCCTTTTAATGAGAATCAAACCAGTTTACAATCTCATTCCCTTCTTTTCCCCACAACAGACACCTTGTGAGGTAGATGGGGCTGAGCGAGTTCAGAAAGAACTGTGACTTGCCCAAGATCAACCAGCTGGCTTCATGTGGAGCAGTGGGGAAACCAACCGGGTTGACCAGATTAGAGTCTGCTGCTCATGTGGAGGAGTGGGGAATCGAACCTGGTTCTCCAGATTAGAGTCCACCACTCTTAACCACTACACCACAAAAGGAAGTACTTGACTAGTAATTAAACCATGAAATTCTATGCTAGCTGATGTTGTGATAGCCACTCATGCAGATAGCTTTAAAGAGGGATTAGAAAGAGGTCCATCAGTGATGACTAAAGAAAATCTCCATGTCCAGAGGCACTGAACCTCTTACTGCCAGTGCTAGGACGAAACATCAGAAGCCCCTGGCCACTGTGCCCTGTTCATTGGCCCTCCAGGGCCACTCATTGGCTGCTGTGTGAAACAAGATGCTGGACTAGATAGACCACTGGTCAGATCCAGCAAGGCTCATCTTATGTTCTTCTTGGGAATAAACTGTCTACATATTTTACCTTTACTCTACTTTCCTGTTGGATCCAGGTATCCTACCTCTTTCATTGGAACTTGATCTGCCATACGAGGTATTCATTCTGTGGAGACGATCATATGCAGCCAGGTAGATGTTTGACTTCTTAGTCCGCATAGGCATGCTAAATTCTACAGCACCCATACCTTGTTTCTGGTATTAACTGGTATAAGTGCATCAGGTCATCTCCAAGGTGAGGATTAGGTTCCCCACTGTTACGCTCCAAGTTCTGCCATACCAAGATAGGGACCATGGAGGACATTTCATTTTCCTGCTGACAAAATATTTGGATTGTGCTAACCTAGATGGCCCAGGCTTGCCTGACCACATCAGATCTCAGAAGCTAAGCAGGGTCGACCCTAGTTAGCGCATGGATGGGAGACCATCAACGAATACCAGGATTGCCACGCAGAGGCTGGAAATGGCAAACCACCTCTGAACATCTCTTGCCTTGAAAACCCCACAGGGTCACCATAAGTCAGCTGCAACTTGGTGACAAAAAATAAAATTGTGAAAATATCTGTAGAACAGAAGATTTGTATTGAAGGGGAAAAGATGTTCCAGCAACAACATTCCAGAAAAACAAACAATAAAGCTTTTCCTCGCCTGTTTACTTCAGCAGGAAATTGACTGGTTCCATATTTGAATGCTCCTTTATGGGGAAAAAATCAGTTAAAAATTACAGGAAATCATTGACAATACTAATTTTCTACATCCAAGTAGGAGGTATAGCGTGTGTGTGGGGAGGGTGGACATGCAGGCTTACTGTAATAGAGTCCAGGCAACACTGTTACCTTAAATCAGCTAAATGCATAAATTGAGCCGCAACAGCACTTTTATCACAAGTATCAAAAGGGAAATCACCTGGAATAGCTCTCATTCTCGTTTTACAGATGGGTTTGAGAGACAGCAACTTGCTCAAAGAAGCCAGTAAACGAATAGCTGAAACAAGGCTGAGAACCTTGGTCTCTCTGATCTCAGGCTGCGTCCCCCCCTCTTCTGCCCCACATGGCCTCTTCTACTTCTGACACCACACAGTTGCTTAGAATAACACCCTGTGGGTTCTGTGTCAGTGTAGCTGAATGTAAATAGCATCCAAACCACTGGTCCTCCAGATGTTTTCAATATGTCTGGATCACTCTCACACAAGTGGGGCTGTAATGTTACTTCCTCCGCAGGGCCAAGTTCATGCAAGATGGTTTCCTGCACAGAATATCGCTTCCAGGTGAACGAGCCATGTGTTTACACGCGGCAAACACGCGCGTGGAGATTGAGCTTGGCATGTGCGCGGCTGGTTCACACTGGATGTGCACGTGTCCAATTAGGTGTGTGTGATGTGTAGCTTGTATGCCCAAAAGCAATAGGGTATGCAGGGAAAACACACTGTGCAAATTTCACCCTCTCCTATGCCCTTATTTCACCCTCTCTTTCCTCCCGTCCCTCCCCGTCACCTTTCTAAAGCCTCCTTCTCCATTCCTGGGAGTTCCTTTCATGGCGCATCGGTGCATAAGCCAGCTGTAGCCCTGATCTGACTATCGCTGCCAAACACCTGGGAGAAACAGAGAAGGAGGGAAGAAAGGAAACTTCACACAGTTTGTTCCAGAGGCAACCCAACACCTCCTGCGTGCCCTTCTCTGCTGGCGAGAACTTGTCAGCAACCTATTTTCCCAAAAGTGTGGGAAACAGAGAACTTTATCACGTACCATTCGCCCGATGTGGGTGTGCATGAATCAAAGAGGAGAGGCCAGTCCTCCCCACCCACCCCCAAGAAATGCTTTTCAACTATTCCCAGTGGTGTGGTCTGGGAGGGGCAGAAAACACCAGTGTGCTGAAGCAGTCCCCGGAGAGGGAACTCTGGACACGCTCCGCCCCGCTCTGGACTTCTGGCCACATCCAGAGAGCACCCCTGTTGCTAGTTTCCAGATCTGTTGTGGAGATTTAAAAAATGAATTTGTAAAATGTAAGTTGTGCGTGTATGAGTGTAAAGTGTCGTCAAGTCGCAGCCGACTTATGGCGACCCCTTTTTGGGGTTTTCATGGCAAGAGACTAACAGAGGTGGTTTGCCAGTGCCTTCATCTGCACAGCAACCCTGGTGTTCCTTGGTGGTCTACCCATCCAAATACTAACCAGGGCCGACCCTGCTTAGCTTCTGAGGTCTGACAAGATCAGGCTAGCCTGGGCCATCCAGGTAAGTTACACATTGGTAAACGCCACTCCCCCAAGCCGGTTCTGCTCTGGTTCAGTGATCAGAGGCTAGCCAGGTAGGGATCACAAGAAAGGGCCAGGGGGGAGGGGGCAGGAAGAGGCAAAGGGAGAGAAAGAGGAGCGCAAACAGGTTGGCACTCCAGGGAGGGTGGCAGAAATGAGGTGGGCTAGCCCTCTCCGCCATCTCTCCCCCCCCTTTCTCCCTTCCAAGCGCCTGCGAGCAGCAAAGCCCTGTCTCTTTAATAAACTGACTGCCTTCTGTCTGCTCGGAGTAAATTTCATCCTGTCATCAGGTCGCGGAGGAGGAGTTTGTTAATGTACAGTTTGCTCAGTGGATCGATGTTTGCTGGCATCGCCTCGCCCTGCCTGTGTCTGCCGGTCTGTGTGTGCGTGTGTGCTCGGGCGCGCGTGTGGCTCGTGTGTGCGCGCGTGTGAACCCCCGATTTCCTTCCATCCCAAAAAGCTTCGCTGTCCTCTTCCATATCACTCACAACCTGGCATCTGACAGCAGCAAACCTGCAGTTTTCTCAGCAAACACACACCAAATCCGCCATACAGATCTACGCGAAGGAGGCGGCGAGGAGAGGGGAGGGGAATTAAACAGGGGAGCAGGGGAGGAAAAGAGAGAGAGAAAAAAGGAGACAGCAAAAACCCTACACCCGACTTGCTTTTTTTTTTTTTGCTTTTAAACTATTTAAAGATCTAGATTTTGTCTTCTTTTTTTCCTGATCCGCTGAAAACATCCCCCCCCCCCGACACACACAACCAGCACTGTGAAGGTTCCCTTGACGTTGGAGCTCCTTTGGCATCAAAGCAAGTCTTGCAACAGTTCCAACAAAACAAGAGAGAGAGAGAGAGAGAGAGACCCCCCAAAGCAGCCCCCCCCCCCTCCGACCGCCGATCCTAAAAAAAAAAAAGAGAGAGAGAGAGAGAAACAAATCGCCCTTAAGACTAAGAACCCGAACAGGTTGATCCTCGTCCCTCAAGTGCCAAAGGAGACCGAAGGGTGCTCGCCGCCGCCGCCGGGGAGGGAAAAGGCAAGCCGAGGGGGAGAAGGGAGAGGGAGGCCAAAAGAGCGAGGCTCTGCGAGAGGGCGGCGGAGAGGCTGCAAACCGGCTCTGGGAAGAGAGAAGGACGGCTGGAGAAAGTCCGGCGATGCCAAGGAGGAAACAGCAGGCGCCCAAGCGGGCAGCAGGTAAGGCGCCCACCCCGCTCTCCCTCCACGGCGGGTTGTGTTTTTTTTTTTTAAAGACCTTTCATCCCTCCCCTCCTCCCCCGCATTTTGGATGTTCGGGTCGCCCTTTCGGATTTTCTCCCCCCCCCTATCGGACCGGCTTTTTTTTGGGTTTTATTTTAACACCCCCCCCCTTGTTTCTCCCTTCCGCGCACACGCGCCTCCAGCAACTCGGACGCTGTTCCACCGCCACCCCTCTCCCCTCCAAAGCCCTGCCTGCGGTGTTTGCGCCCCGGGCTGCTCGGGAAACCCTTTCCGCGCGGCGGATCCGGACTCCCCCGTCCAACTTTTCTTTTCTCCCCCCCCCCAAACTTTCTTCCGCTCGGATTCTCCCCTCTTCCCCCCCCCTCTCGATCTCTCTCATCCCCCCCCCTTGCCTCCCACTTCCCATCCTCTCGCCGCGTCCCTCTTCCTAGGGATACTGCCAGGATGTTTTGTTGTCGTCGCGGTTGCTGGAAAAGGAGGCGTTGGAAAGGAAAAGGTGGTGGTGGTGGTGGTGGTGGTTGGGGGGGGGGGGCGATCGTACTTTCTGTAGCTTTGTTTCTCGGGCAAATGGGGGGGGGGTGAGCGCGCGCGCCAGCCAAGTCAGACCAGAGGTTGTCTCTGCGGATGAACCAGCCGGTTGAACTTCCAAGCCTTTGATCGTCGGTGGTGGAGGGGGGGGGGGACATCGCAACAGGAAATCAAACGAGGGCTGGGAGACCATCCCTAAATTCCAACCAAGTTCTTCTCTCTCTCTCTCTCTCTCTCTCCCCCCCCCCCACCTTTGCACGTTGTGATTCAGGTTTCAGTTCTGCAAAGCCCTTGTTGTGTGCCAACCCGGGGCCAACCCGGTCCGGTTGTGAGTGCGTGGGTTGTTTTTTTTTGTTTGTTTGTTTATAATAGGGGCGGAAACACTTTCCAACTTAAAAAAAAACCCAAACCGAAACATTTGCAGCCGGTTTGCTAGAGAGGCCGGAAAACTGAAGACCAGAAATGGGCAGAGAGGCCTGGGCGAGAAGTCGTTTCCAAAGTGGGTTTTGAGCCTGCGTTTTCGTGGAAGTTTGCCTTGGTTGCTTTTAAAAAATTAGTTCGGTGGGGTTTGGTTTCTGCGCGGTGAAAGAGGCGAGCTTCTTTTTTTTCCCCTGCCGCTAGACCTGCCCACTAAGAGAGAAAAAAACCAGGTTTCCAGTTGATTGCCAGCTTTGATTTGACATTTGATTGATCACCTGTCATCTTGCTGCCTTTGATCTATTCATTCTTGATATATATCAATAAATCACTCACTATGGTAACCCGAGTGCTAGTGACGCAGGCCTGGCCCTCTAGAATCCTTTAGCCAGGCATGCACAATTATTATCTTGTTTGGCTTTAATGTGGGTGGGATTTTTCTTTTTCCCCCCCCTTTTGTGTTAGATTAATGCTGTACAGCAGTGTAGCTAAATAGTTGGGGTTTTGTTTTTTAACTCTCACTCTTGGCCTGCAGATCGCCAGTTAACTCTCTGAGCTTCCATTAACAGCCTAAATAATAAAGCATTAAAAACTGTTGAGAAAGTTTCAAGATGTGACCATGAATAAATCTCAAACTGGGGTGTGTTCAGGAAAGCGTTCAAAGGGGAAACATTATTTTTTTGGGGGGATAGATAAGGTTTGAGAAACTTTTGACAAACTTGGCGCAGTTTGAACTTTGGCAGTTCCCCCCACACACACTTTCTTTATTGTAACTTTTATGAATATAACAATTAAACTAATGCTTAAATAATCCCCAATTAACAGCAAGCCAATTAGACTTGGACCCACAATCCAAAGGCTGCTTCAAATATTCTCATGCGAAAATTTGTTTAGGTAATACAAATTAATAGGTAACACTCGGCACATGCCTTTGGGGAATCTTGTATGGGGTTTCCTTCACTATTTGTGCAGATGTTTAAGACAACAATTTAGAGGGGAAGAGGTTACTGTAGAGCCACATGTTTGCTGCTTAAGTTGCTTGCCAAAAAAACGGGAAGCTGTTAGAAAGGAAGGAAAGGTAGTTTGTATTCCCGGTGTGAAACATTCTAAAAACGCATTGTTAGTTATGACTCTGAGGGTTTTAAATGCTTCTACAGTGGGAGTTAGATGATTCAAGGAAGCATTTATGTTGTTATTGTGATTCCTAGCTGCACCCTATCTCTTAATAGATGTCTCCTCCATGTAAAAAATCTTTGAAAAAATGCCCTTATCATCCAACTTTCCCACTTTGCTTTCTTCTCCAAGTTATGCTAGAAACTAGGAGGACAGAGACGGTGGAGAAGCAACACACACACGATATCCTGCATTTAGGCACCCGCTACATGATAACATCTTCCTAGGTCATTATCTTGGTAGCATCTCTGATCCTTGTCTAAGATGCCACTCCCCATGAAAACAACTTTGAAACAGTGGTAATAAAGACTGTGGAACAATTGTCTGGCCATTTGTATAATAACTCCAGTACACCACTTCCAGTAACTCCACCGTGAAACAGGTCGCCCTGTTTCCAAGCTCGCGCCTCTATAACCCAGTTCATTTTGTTGCAGGTGGGTGAGAAAACTCCTGAATTTGAATTTACCTAGGTTCAGGAGTGTGCAGCCTTGCTGTAAGATGTCCACCCATCACCCCAAACTGACTTTTATTTTCTTAACTGTAGTATGAGGGTTCTGTTTTATAAGGCAAATCCGGTCTCAAAAGGCTGTGGTGCCACAACATGGCCTGAGGCAGAATGAGGAAGGAGTGTGGGAAGAATGAATTATCCAGATGTTTGGCGGGATCATTCTCTTTTGCTTCCTTTATATGCAAGTCTTTTTAAAAAAAATTGGGGGGGTTAAACCTGAAGTATCCTTATTGTTTGGAAGGCTCGTGGGATTTCAGCTCAGTTGAGGTTGTGATTGCGTTGGTTGAGAAAAGTTTGCAACTTTTTTTGGGGGGAGGAGGCCCGTTAACCTCTTTGAGAAGAAAGATGGCCGTGTTGTGATTCTGGGCATAGCTGCCTTGGTCACTGCTTGAAATTAAATCCAATGCACAACTGTAAACAATTACGTCCAAGCGGTGACTTCGAAAGCAGGTTTCTCATTTGATTAATGAACAGCATAAAGGTTAGAGAGAACAAACCAGTGAATCAGCAGGGAAGTCCCCACAGCTTGACAAAAATCTACCTACGTGGGCAATTTCCTCCCCTATTATTAATTTGAAATTCTGAATTCCTTCTATCAGATGTTATAGAGTATTGTAAGAAAACCTGGTGGGGTAAGCGGATCGGCGGAGATGCTGTTGGGAGTTGATGATGGTATATTTCGTTCTCAGAATCTTCTATTTTTTTTTAATTGCACTTTGAGTCAGGAAAGCAGCGATTTCAAACACATGTGCTTTCCTTGACTCGGTTCTCAGCAGTATTGTTCTCTCTCTTTTTTTCACGATTGTCTGCATAATTCTTCGAGCAGATGTTTGAATATTTTTAGGTCAGTCCCTGACATTACATCATACATTTATTTGTAATGATATATTACATGTGCATTGTTATCTTCCATCCCTAAAGAGCCCAAGGTGCTTTGCAGACTGTCGGGCTGATTCCTCTCTGCTCCCATGGCTGTGAGTCAGGAGGAATTCTCCTGTAGCCAATGGGATTACATTGTGGCAAGAAAAATGAACATCAGGCCCAGAATATTGTATCCAAATTATTATTTTTTTAAATGCAGCTGTCTGGGGAACAGCCATTGCATGATGACCCATCACAACTGAAGGGAAAGGGAAAAGCTAGGACTAAAATTAAATTGGTATGCTAATTCAATTTTTTTTAAAAAAAATCCTATATTTCGGAAATATCTTTTCAACACAGTTCCTCAGGATTAAGCCTTGCTTTCTTCCTGCAGCCTGTTGAGATGTGCATCTTTTATTTTTGTCAATTATGAATTTGCTACTGAATACAAATCTGGGCTTAACACTTTGCATGGGTCTTCCTTTTTGGTTCTCCTTTTTCCCTTTGCTGGGCCCTGGTAGGTTTCCTCGTTAAGAAGCAAAAGCTCAGAAGTACAACCGAGAGAGCAACCAGCTGCATTTACTTTTGTTTACGGGAGCTAGAAATGAATAATGCAGATTTTGTTTTCATGAGAGTCCTTGTGTGGCAGTAAACATAAGACTATTAGCAATCATTACTTAAAAGTTGCAATTTGCACCTTAATAGTACCGGTTATTTAAATAGCGAACAATCCATTCAGACGGGCCAATCTGCATTCTTCCAGGATAGAGGACCTTAGTATGAAATACAGTATAGGAAGAGTACACCTGTAACATTAGAGGTACTGCTTTTACGTAATGTTGCTTCTAGCTATATTATTAAGAGGATAATAGTCAGATCCCAAACAAAACAGACCTGACTAGTGCTATAAAAATTTGCAACATCTTTCTTTTATCTCCCCCAGGAAAGGATATGTACATCAAAAACATCTAAATATCTCTTGCCTTAGAACTCTTTAGATCACCTCCCCATATCATTACCTTGGAAGATGACACGAAAGTAAACGTGTTCGCAAACGAGGCGTGACGTTGCTTCTCTAATGAACGAAAGGGTTCCTTTCTAGCACTAGAGAATTTGTTACCACTCGTATTGTGTTCGGGGAATCGAACCCACTCCAGGTTACAGTTTAACCATACATTTCCCTCTGATTACGAGATAAGTCTCCTGAACAATTGGTAGGATGACATGAACAACCACTTTACCAATTGGTGACATACATACCCGGTACGTTGCTCTATGTTAATCAACCATCTGTATCCACCTATATACGTGAATTTCATTATTATTATTTTTAGTCTCAGAAGGAATCGGTATAGCAATCCTCACGTTCGATTGACAACAGCATTCAGATTGTCACTGATGTGAACAACCCGTATCTGTTAATAACTGGTAACAATTTAAAGGGGTTCCCTCCCCCGATTATTTAACAAGCGATAATTTTGATTGCACTTTTGGTTCTTTTGATTGAACTTTATGGTGCTTATCTCATAATACACATCAGTTATTGTATTTTCCCATTTACACCTCCGTGATCTTTAATCTCCAGCATTCACAAGTTGTAAAGAATACCTTTCCCATTTCCTCCTTCATTTTCAAATTTAAGCCCGTGGCTGTTTGCTCCAGGATTTGAGGGGGGGGGGCCTTCGGATAAAGCACACACAGTGGGTAAAATGTGGGGTCATGCAAACTAGGATTTCTCTCATGCTGTCCTGTCTTCCTTAGGTCCTCCATGCCAGGTCAGAATGGCAACACTGTGAGGCTGTGGAGCCCTGTACTAGCCTGAGAGCTTTGGCAAAGGCCCATTTCCTCTCTGGTGCTGGCCCTGTTCAAACACATACTTTTTTCATAATCCTTTCCATCTCCAGCGAGGATCAAATATTTACTAGATCGCTAGAAAAAGTTCTATTACTTGTTGCTATTAACGAGAAAGGTACCTGCTGGATATGTGGGGGGGTTTTTTTTGTTTTTGTTTTTACAGTAAGAGCGAAAACTCATGGTCGCTTTAGCCTCCTTTATGCCCTGTTTCAGCCAGGATTCAGCCAAGATCAAATGCAGTTAGGCGAAAATGCATGTGTTTGATCTTGGCTGAATCCTGGCTGAAACAGGGAATAGAGGAGGCTAAAGCGACCATGCGTTTTCGCCCTAGAGTAGTTCAGCCTTGGAATCGGATGCCTAGGGAGGAGGTGAGCTTCCCCTCACTGGCAGTATTCAAGCAGCGGCTGGACGAACACTGGTCAGGGATGCTTTAGGTTGATCCTGCATTGAACAGGGGGTTGGACTAGATGGGCTGTATGGCCCCTTCCAACTCTTATGATTCTTAGGGTTGCCGCGTCTTCACCACTGGCAGGAGATTTTTGAGGCTGAGCCTGAGGAGGGCGTTTGGGGAAGGGAGGGACTTCAGTGCCACAGAGTCCACTTGCCAAAGTGGCCATTTTCTCTAGGTGTACTGATCTCTATCAGCAGGAGATCTCCAGCTAGTACCTGGAGGTTGGCAACCCTAGTGATTCTATAATACACCAGGGCGGACATCATTCCTAAAGAGTTGTTGCAATTTAAAAACAGTGAGTCATTTGTGCACGAGAGAAGGGAATTACAGGCTTCCAGCCAAGGATGTGAGACCCTCCCTCTTGTCTTTGGTAAATGTACATCAGCCAAGGGAGGAGGGCAGTTCCACCAGGATCCTCCCCACAACTTTTCCCGTACATCCATATATTGTCATCTGCTATTTCACAAATTTGGCCAGAACTGACATCGGTATGGGAGCAAGCAAATTCTTACTGTTTGTTTGTGATCAAACTAACTTGGAAGCCTGCCTTGAAATCCTAAATGGTAGAAAAGTGGGGCATAAATCTTGATAACAAATAATTAAAAAAAATGAATAGGAATCTTATGGTTTGAATTTTACTGGAAGTATAGTTTGTCAGTGATCTAAGAAATCTGGGGGGTGGGCTTTCCTTCAAATCCCTTGAATGTTTTGCCTGAGCAAATGTTTTGCTTTGTGCAAATTTGATAGCAACTCATCCCGCCAATGGAGCACATGACGCTGCATCGTACCCAAATCAGTCTGTTGGCTTATTCGTTTTGGCAACCGTTGTCCAGAGGTCTCCACCAGTGAAGAAAGGCCTTGCTTAACATCCGCTCTGTGACATCCTTTAAGTAGAGATGGCAGCAGATGACCCTGGCACCCTGTGAACGCATATACTTTGCCACAGAACCACAACCCTGCCCTTCTCCTGAAAAGCCCAATTTAATATCAGTCTAAGGACCTAGGATTTTGTAGTTTGATTAACAGCTGGAAGTATAGCAGCCATTGTATTAAACTGTTGCTCAGCCTTTCAAAGCTGAAATGTTAACCTCCCCCCCTCTCAAAAAAAAGTTAATATGCTACAGGCATTAAGTCCTGATGTTCCAGTGAGCGACATATTAGTTGCAAATGTAGAACAGTCATTCTTTGGAAAAAAAAAACCCACTAAAGTCTTTCAGGTCGTATTGCAGACAGGGAGATGTGTGGGTGATGTCCTTTTTTAAAAAAATGGGAAGTCTAGCTTTGAAAATAGCCCTTTGTTAATTTTTAGTTTGATAAAACAAATCATTCGTTCTGAAATTGAAGATGTTGGTAGAATTTTCCCCTCCCAGAACGTGCTCCTACAAGCTGTGGGACAGATCCAGGAGACTTCCAACCTGACACTGGAGACAGCCAGCTGGAAACGTATTTTTTTCCACAGCAGAAGACTTTGGTTTCATGGACAAATCTGAATTATTATTTTTTTGCATTGTCTCTTAAAAAGAACAAGAATCTGTGAGCTTGCTGGCACCGCCCTGCACAGTTTACCCACGAGTAGCTCAGCCCTATGCATGCTTGATTCAGTAGAGACTCCAGCTGAGTTCAGTGGGGCTTATGCCCAAATTAAACGTGCACGGGATTGCAGCCTTTCACAGACCTGGCAGTTAAAAGGATGGTGAGGTTAGCCCCTTAATCTGAAAAAATACAGGGATACTATTAGGGTTATGGCATGAGTTATGTTTTGCCCTTAGCCTTCTTGTAGAACTTTCCTGTGGAGTCCTCGGAGAGGTCTGCCTTTTTTTCTTTTTTCTTTTTGCTGTATTTTGCTTTCAAGTCCTACAGCGGTGTTTCTAAATCAATGGCATTATTACTGTGATATTTCTTTACACTTACAAATGCAACTCTGAAACGCTTTTCTGCATCCCACCTCCCACCCCGCACCCCGCATGAACTGAATTTTTATTTTGAGAGGCGGTGGAACAAAATGCAGCATGGTTTTTCAGAAGTCCTTAAAATGGGTGGTCTGTTTTAGATTGCGGTGGTGGCAGCTTTCAAAGAAACAATCCTTAAATACTGAAAAAATCAGATTTCCTCTAAAGTGCCATTTATATTTTGCAACCGAAATTGCGTCTTTCCATGCCAGGATGACCTCTGGTGTATGACGTTTGATAATTTGGATAATTTTTAAAACCACCTGCTTAGCATTGTCTTTTGCAAGCTGGAAATACCTTGATTTGGAAAGGGAAAAGAATCAGCTGGGGAAAGGGTATCTTTGCAAGATTTCTAGAGGAAATGTGTCACAAACTATGTATTGCTCCTCTTTACATTTAGCCGTTCCCTTTGGTAATTGCCACTGGTAGGTATACTTTTTTTTTCATTTAAAAAAGGGGGGAAATACAAACCAGAAAACATAAGGATAAACAGGAGACAAATAGTGTATTCAAGGTTTAGATTAGAACTACAAAGAGGTTTGTTTCTGAAGAAGTATGGTTTTTGGCCTCAGAAGCACAGAAAGAAAAAAACCTCAACTGGTAAAAAAATGGGAGAGTAGTAAACTCTGGTAAAAAAAAAGTATGGTTTATGATATACAGTCAGTGCTGATGCTGTTTCACTCCCTCCCAGCAGTCTGACCAAGGCTGAACTCAATCTCTTTTAGGAAGACCTAAGGGGATATAATTGCGCAAATATGCATCTCCATGCTCTCAGTCCCCATGCATACATGTATGCTCAGACACACATGTGGTGGGCAATGCAGAAACATAGACCACACAGTTGTGTTGATAGAAAACTATCGGATTACCCCCCCCCCCCAATGAAATGGTTTAGAATTAGTATTTGAAGTAACTTTTGGCAATTTTGGGAGAGGGAGGTAACAAACAAAATAACCCTTCCCCTCCTGTTCTTGATAAGGAAAAATAAATACTTATGAACTTCAGCTGTATAAAGTCTTTGAATCTGTGTACCTGTGAAATAAATGGCAGAAAAGATAACAGGGCTGCAGTTGGGTTCCTTCACTTCAGCCATAGACCAGCCCAATACTGATTTTGGTTCTAATCCCATCCCCTGTTTTTGAGGTGCTGCTTCAAAGTGCATTTTGATAAAAGATTGCTATTAGGAGCAATTAAATCCAAACGTATTAATAGCCAGGAACTTTGCTACAACATTTAATGCATTTGCAAGGTGTGTGGGAAATGCACTCTCTTCCTTTATCAGCTCTTTGTGATAATAAACATAATATTGTTCAACTTTATTGGGAGGGGGGGAAATTCCGAGGGAAAAGTTGCAGCATTAATGCTGCATTTTTATTGTATTTATGTAAATGAGATGCCGTCTTCGCTTCTTTCATCTCTGCATATTGTATCTATTATTTCTCTATCTTGCTCTTTGCTGCGTAAGTGCCTATATTCTCTCCTTGCATTCAGCATAAAACTGCTATCATCTAATGATACCCTACCTCATTAAAGTTGTTCATGATGCAAAAGGGACTTTGATAGGCACCGTCTTCCGCCTTAAATGGCTGCGGAAAAGCTGAGCCACTGAACGTGTGAAAATAACACGATCCATCTTGAGTAACCGTTAAAATTGGTCATGTCAAGAAAGGAACGGTAACAGCGACAGAAACTTTTAGTGAGAAAGATCAGGTCCATAGCCCCAGGTGGCAAATATGAAAAGCAATAAGGTTTTAAGAAGCTTTTTGGTTCTTCCGGTATCACTCTCGGAAGACTAATTTAATTGAAAAACCTGTTGTGCCTGATTTTGTGTATGCAGACGAGAAAAGGCCCAATTTCCCTCAAGGATTTGCATTCTGGTTTACAATAATAATTGATTGTGTTTGGGGGGGGACACCTCTATTTTTTAAAAATAGCAAACTCAGATATAACTGATCTTAACTTGTAGAAAAATCTTGTTCTATATTACTATAATCACTTTTTTCTTTAGAAAAAGGTGGGGGGAGTGTTATTAAATAGTCCCCAAACACTCGTCCTGCTTACAATCTTTGGCCTGCTTTTGTAAGATTCCTCCATGGTTTGCACTGGAAAAGGAAATGTCATGCTGTTTGTGATTTCAGTGAAAATAATTATATCCATCTAAATCCACTGAACGATTTCAGCTCTTGGTGTGTGACTGTGTTTAGGAAAGAAAAAGGAACAGAAGCTTCTGGATCAAAGGCCCCTGAATATACAGGTTAAAGGAGTGTTTATATCTCTGGTCTTTTGCACACGTACTATAAAGGTTGACATTTTTCTCTATAGTTTTCTGTGTGTCCGGAAGAAAATTTCCTTTCCATCCCATAAAATGAATGAGTTTTATTCTAGAGAAAGAGCAAGATACTGTCTTTAAACAGGATGTCATCTGTGGGTACGAAGGGGACAGAAAACAACCTGCAGAGAGGTGTGCGTTCACTGTAGCACTGTAGATAATCCTCGGACAGAGTGGCGGAAGAGCAACTCTGATAGAAAATAAACTAGTTATGAGTGGAAGAGGATTCTCTTGAGTCCTTCAAAAAGGAGAAAAGCAGGATACAAATTAAATCAGATAGAGAAGAAGGATTGAACAGCAGTATAATAAATGAGCTTTAGCCATCCCATGAGCTTGAATAGATCTGTTTGGCAAAATGGCATGCATTGGAAGGAAGGAGTCTCCCAGTACTCAGCCCTTGCCATCTGAGCATTGCCAAGTTCTCTCTGTGTTACTTATCTCAGCGGCTGTGGGAGGTGGATATTGTTATTTTGTCTTCCCCAGTAGGAAAAAAAAAATTAAAGCACTGAGATAGCCTTTGTTTGTTCAAGGCCACGCGGTAGGGGAAGATCCCAAGTCTCCTAAAGAGGAATGGTGTTTTCTTAGCTTTGGGGGTTTATCAGGCTCTTCATTATAGGTAACATTCAGAACAAAAGACTTTCTGGCTGGAACTACAACAAAAGATATTGCTTATTTTATTACTTTATTCATGGCATCTTTATACTACTTGACCACTCAAATGTCCAAAATGGTTAACAAAAGTGGCAAATGTAGATTAAGAACAAAAAAAATGATACAAATCATTTAAAAAAAAAAAACAGCTGCTGAATCTAGAATCCTCAAACTATTAGAATTTAAAAGCATAGGAGAAAAGAACAATCTTCACCTGCCCTCGAAATAAAGCCAGTGGGCAAGAAAATCTCTTGGGGTGGTGAATCCCATAGCCTACACCCACATGTTGAACACATGAAGCTGCCTTATACTGAATCAGACCCTTGGTCCATCAAAGTCAGTATCGTCTACTCAGACTGGCCGTGGCTCTCCAGGGTCTCAGGCAGAGGTCTTTCACATCACCTACCTGCCTAGTCCCTTTAACTGGCATTGAACTTGGTACCTTCTGCATGCCAAGCAGATACTCTACCACTGAGCCACAGCCCCTCCCCTTGTTCAGTATTGTGCTATTGTTGCATTATATCAGTCATTAACTGCAAGGGCCTTGTCTCCCCAGGAAAATCCAGTTGTAAATGATGGCTATAGTGAAATGACGTGCAATAACCAGTAGCGTGTGGAGGAACCACTGAAAAGGCCCTGCTTCTGGTGGGTGCCATCCTTCCAACATAGACAGACATGGTAAACCTGTGCAAGGCTCAGTACATATGTAACAATCCTGGTTGAGTAGATGTGTTGTGCTATCTATAGCAGATATGTAGGATATCCTTAAAAATAATGTCCAGGGTTTTTAAATAGGAAATTTGACACATTTTATAAATAGAATGTCAGCTTTGGGTACCAAAGAGACAGAACACATCCTGCAGATGTGTCTAAATTTAACTGCAGTTGTGATCCTGTAAGGCAAAAAGGGGTCATGAGTCACAATTAGGGTTGCCAGGTCCCTCTTCGCCACTGGTGGGAGGTTTTTGGGGCGGAGCCTGAGGAGGGTGGGGTTTGGGAGGGGTTGGGACTTCAGTGCCATAGAACCCAATTGCCAAAGCGGCCATTTCCTCCAGGGGAACTGATCTCTATTGGCTGAAGATCAGATGTAATAGCAGATCTCCTCCTATTACCTGGAGGCTGGCAACCCTGTTCATAAGGAGTAATAATAATCAGAGTGGAGGCATTTTGCAGCACTCCCAAGCACAGTTCTAAAAAAAAAGTGCTAGTAATTTTGGCTTTATTTTAATTTTCAGGGGTATATCCAGAGCAATGTATCCATGAAGCATTCTCCGGTGATGATATCATGCAGTGGCAAACTGTTCAAGGTACTCAGCAAGGAAGCATAATTAAGTGCTACCTAATATCAGGGGACTGACTAGCAGCTCATTCACACAGCCTGCTTTTCCCGTCACCGGCTTCCCACCGCGTTGACAGCAGTTCCTCTTTTGCCCCAAAATGTAATTGCATGGCAATTCAGCGTTGCCAGAATCGTGGTGAGAAGAGAATCATCCTGATGCGGAAAACACGTCCGCTTTGCAAATGCAGTGTTTTACTTTGGCATCCTGTGAATGTTATGACATCATGACTGTGGCCTCAGCCTGCCAGACCAAACCCAATGGTCAATTCCGAAAGCATTTTGGGGAGTTGCACTTGTGACCAGTATGCCATCCCCATCCTGACTTGAGTGGGATGTTTTTTCCAGTGAAGTTGTGAGAGTTGAAGGATCACAAGGAGTGTGTAGAATAAAAGAGGAACGAGATAGAGTGAATGTATGAGTGGGTAAATAATTGAAAGTGAGACCCATGCTATAGGTTGGAATTCAGGTGCTTTCTTCATAGGGTTGCCAACTTCCCTGCGGGGCCTGAAGATCTCTTGGAATTACAACTGATCTTCAGATGGCAGAGATCAGGTCGCCTGGAGAAAACAGCAACTTCAGAGGGTGGACACTGGGATTTTACCCTGCTGAGCTCCTTCACCTCCTGAAACTCTGCCCTCCTCAGGCTCCACCCTCACATTTCCAGGAATTTCCCAATCTGGAGTTGGCAATCCAGTTTCTTCTGGACTAGGAAAAATGGAAAAAAAATACTGCCTTCTGTAACATCATTAGCTTGATGGCTAATCCAGCCCTGAAAATGATGTTGCCAGTTCATGTTACTTTTTCTCAGCAATGCTTAAACATGGTGATCCAATGCTTCCCCCCCTTACAGATTCCAGAAAATACTTTTGTTTGTCACTATATATGAGGGGAAGGGCTGAACCATTTGTGACTCATGGCTTCAATCTGATAAGGCTCCAGTCATATACAAACAAAGCATCCTAATTATTGGCCATGTAGGGTAAGGAGACCTGTGTACTCCTGAAACTTCATCTGCCACAGCTAGCAGTGGGAGATTAGCATCAGGCATGCATGAGGTTCTGGACTTTAGCCTGTGTGTTGTACCTCTTTGCTTGCCTGTAGCTGCTTAGAGCAAGCATGGTGTAGTAGTGGTTAAGAGTGGTGGTTTGGAGCGGTGGAGTCTGATCTGGAGACCGGGTTCGATTTCCCACTCCTCCACATGAGCAGCGGAGGCTAATCTGGTGAACTGGATTTGTTTCCCAGGTTCTACACACGAAGCCAGCTGGGCGACCTTGGGCAAGTTACAGCTCTGTTAGAGCTCTCTCAGCCTCACCTACCTCACAGGGTGTTTGTTGTGGGGAGGGGAAAGGAAGGTGATTGTAAGTCGGTTTGAGTCTCCCTTAAGTGGTAGAGGAAGTCAGCATATAAAAACCAACTCCTCCTCTTCTTCTTAGACATTCAGCATCAGATCTAGAAAGACATGTACACACATACCATTAATTAGAATCTTTCCCTTCTCTCATATATCCTACACTGTGAGTAAAGCGTGCCGTGACATAGAAAACACAGCCATGCTGTTCTTGAAGCTATGCAAAATACTGGCGTTTTAAACATTGGAAAACGAAGAATATGGTTGCTGTTTCTTTGTAATATCTCTGAATACTACCCTGTTCCTTTTCCTGGGTAGGGGCGGGGGGGGGGGGGGAGAGAAGGTATAGAACAAACTCAATCAAAATGCATCATTGTTTAGTACCATAATAAAAATTGAACTTGGCAGATTTTCTCTTGAAGCACCTCTTAATACGTATTGTCAAAATGTCTAAAGATGTCTCTTAGTCATAAGCATTTAATTATTTGTGACACTCAAACTAATATTCAGAGCTGTGGTGGAAAAATAATGGTATTAAATATTTTCTCTTGTCAAAAGGTAACAAAACATTGCTCACACGACAAACTCTTCCACAGTTTCCATTGAATTTATTTCTGGCATCTTTTTAAGTGTTGATGAGATTGCATGCGATTCCTGAAGCCCACATCCCATTCTTAATTGTTATGGATCATTTTGTTTGATTAATTTATTTAAAATAGTTGACATTCTGCTCTTTTTGCTGTTCAAGGCAGCTTGCTCGCAAAAACTTTAGGACAAAAGCACCAACAAAGTGCCCTGTTTGGAAACATCACTGACAACAGCATATCCACTATAATGTAACCACCTTGCTGGAATCATTTTAGCAACTACAAGGCTTGAGCAAACAGATGAACCCTTGTACTTCTCTCAAAAAGTGTAAACAGGGAAGAACGTTGATGGATCTCTTCCGAATAGTTATCTGAAAGCCTCGGAGCCCCAGCATACAGATGGCACTGAAGATGTTTTAAACATCGATGGTAACGGAAGCGGGGGGTGAGAAAACTTGGCAGTGGGTCAGATTTTCTAGGAGCCGGCTTGGGATGGGGGGGGGAGGTGGAGACCTGAATGTACAAATAAGAGGAGAGCTCTGGTTCTTACAGAGGCATGAATCTGTTGCCTTATCTCCTCTTGTCTCCTTCATTCCAGGCTAGCATTGTGTGTGTTAACAGGATGAAATGACTGGCCAGGTTTCTTAAACACCAGTTAGAACATATGAAGGGGAGAAGGAAGTTGCTCCCTGTTCTTTTCACCAACCCAGATGATAGTCAGTAGGGCTGCCAGGTCCCTCTTTGCCACAAGTGGGAGGTTTTTGGGGTGGAGCCTGAGGAGGGCAAGGTTTGTGAAGGGGAGGGACTTCAATGCCATAGAGTCCAATTGCCAAAGTGGCCATTTTCTCCAAGTGAACTGATCTCTATCAGCTGGAGATTAGTTGTAATAGGAGATCTCCAGCTACTACCTGGAGGCTGGCAACCCTAATAGTCAACCATACCCAGGTTTTAAGTTGCTGATAGAGACTGGGTTCTTGAACTTTTGTCCCCCCCCCCCCAATCATTATGGAGTTACCTACTGCAGTATTTTTAAAAAACTCAAAAGGTGTTGAATGTAAGGTTGTCAGCTGGTGGGATTTACCATAGAGTTTCCACTGAATCTTAGAGGGGCATGACATCACTTTCAGGGTCCAGTTGCATGTGGCTTCTTTCAGTACAAGAAAGGAGCACCAGATCCCAGCAATACAATCCTTGGAATGGTTGGGAGAGGGCCGGCCTTACTATGAAGCAATGTGAAGCTGTTGCTTCAGGCAGCATAACTGGAGGCATACGTTCCTTCCTTCCCGTCTCTAACTCTCTGTCAACGCAATCCTATGAAGAGTTACTCCAGTCTAAGCCCATCGATTTCAGTGGGCTAGACTGGAGTACCTATGCGTAGGATTGTGCATAGGATGTTACATAAAACACAGTGTTGGATTCAACTAGCTTTCCTGCTGGTAAAAAAGGAAGGAGGCATCCTCTTTGACCGTTCAGAAAAGGTTATGATGGGAATCATGTACAAAAGCCATATGGGATGGGGCTGTAGTCTGAAGGGAAAATGGGTGAGAGTGGGGGGAAAATCCTGGCTGGATCCAACCTATAGAACCAGAAGTGCCTCCTCGCAAGGGGCCTTTACCTCTTAGTTTGAATGGTAAAGCGGCCCTTTACCACTCAAACTAAGAGGTAAAGGCCCCTTGCGAGGAGGAACTTCCGGTTCTAAACCGGAAGTGCTGTGTGCCATATGCGCGTGCACATTTGCCTACCGACCCTCAGGTGGTTGGCGGGCAGAGGGGTAAATGGCCGGGGGTTTGCCCGCCACCAGCGGGCACCTGGCAACCCTACTTATCCGGACTGCTTGGGCCAGAAGTGGTCTGTATTTCAAATCTTTCCGCATATTGTAATATTTTGGAATTTTTGCATATATGTAATGAGATATCTTGGGGATGGGACCCAAATTCATTTATGTTTTATATACACTTCATACACATAGCCTGAATGTAATTTTAAACAATATTTTCAATAGTTTTGTGACCATTGAACCATCAGAAAGGTGTAACTATCTCACCAGAATACCTGTATCAGCTGTTAAAAAAGAGCAACAACAAAAAACAAGCTAACAACGACAGGCTTTCAGTCTCCACCTACGATGCAGTGGACACTGTATTTTTTTTTAGGTGAGAGGAAACACTGAAAGAAGGCGGCATGGATCTGCCTGCATGCCAGCTGGAAGGGTCAGGTTTTAGGATCAGTCTGGATATGGGATGTCCGTATAAGGGATACTCTACCTGTAGTTTCTAGAGAACATTTGAGCAATAGGAGTTACTGCAAAACAGAGCCATCTGTGAAGGGCTACGGAACACATGTGAGGTTCAACCATTGTGTTTTTGTATATTGGTGATATGGCATAAAGAGATTATCTAAAATAATTTAGGATATTTAACACGGGAGACATTCTGCAACACTTATGCATATGCTAAACGCTGCAGAAGCCCCCCCAGTAGCTTTCCGAGTTGCAGCCTCAGATCTGAATTTTGTGACTTAAGCTCTAGTCTCTAATTATAACTAAAGAATGTCTGAAATGCACGGCAGTCTGAAATGCATCTTGGGGGAAATCTGAAACATGAATAAATAATTTAGTTTGACAGAAATGGATGAGAAAGAACAATTTGGAAACCGAGTTCTAGTTAGCATGTTATCTGCTAGAGATTTTTCAAATAAGGCAATGTTGGTTTAGAATGCGAACATCAAATTAGTTCCCTCCTTGTTAGAACAATTTTGGGCCTTGGTCAAGCTTTCGTGTTAATCAATTAAACATTTGAGTTTGCATATATTTATGCTAATTCGGTTCTGCACATATGTAGCAAAATAGTTTTAGACTCTCTATCTGAAGCCACTGCGGACATGTACCAATTTTTAAGAGGCTGTGATCTGGAAGGTTTTTGATTTGCTGGGAATGTTACAAGAAATGGCTGGATTGGATTGTACGGCTTGGATAGTGCGGCAAAGTTGCTTTTCTAATGTTTTCTTTGATGGAACTGCTTACACACACTGCTTACACTGCCCATCTTCTGATCATTGCATGAATTTGGGCCATGGTTCTGTGGTGGAGCATCTCCTTTGCATGCAGAAGATCCCACATTCAATCCCCAGCATCTCCACTTAAAAAGATCAGGCAGCAAGTGACATGAAAGACAGCTCTCTCCCTTTGAATCTGGAGAGCTGCTGCCAGTCTGAGTAAACTATACTGACCTTGATGGACCAAGGGTCTGGCACTGTATAAAGTAGCTTCATGTCTTCATTTCTCTTTTCAGACCTGAGAGTATGATTCCCAGGTCCCTCTTCGCCAGCGGCCGGAAGTTTTGGGGCGGAGCCTGAGGAGGGTGGGGTTTGGGGAGGGGGAGGACTTCAGTGCCATAGAGTCCAATTGCCAAAGTAGCCATTTTCTCCAGGGGATCTGATCTCTGTCACCTAGAGATCAATTGTAATAGTGGGAGATCTCCAGCTACCACCTGGAGGTTGGCAACCCTACCTGAGAGAGTTAATGTGGTACCGCGCTTGAACTAGGAGCAGAGATCCCTGCTCAGCTGCAAAACTAATTGGGTGACTTTGGGCCAGCCCGTGGTTCTCAGCCTAGCCTACTTAACAAGGCTGTTATAAGTATAAAACAGGAGGAGAGAATGATGAGTGTTGCCCTAAGCTCCTTGGAGGAAGGGCAAGGCAAAAAATGGCAGAGATCTGACTATTTGAAAAAGACACTTTTTGCTGGGTAAGTGAATTTCTACTTTCTGTTGGTTTTCTTGGTAGGAAACAATTGCATTAGCTGAATGTTTGCTCTTAAAACAACGGTTACCTGTGACCACAAAAGCAGCAGTGGATTTCTTTTATCGTGGCCAAGTTCTCAAAAACGTACAGTTCCCATATATGGAATCCCTATCATTGAACCTAATATTTATTCATCATTTATTTTGGAAGTCAGAAGAATGGCCTGGGGTTTGCAGATGTTTAGAGTTGCCAGCCTCCAGGTGGTGGCTGGAGATCTCCTGCTGTTACTACTGATCTCCAAGAGATAGAGATCAGTTCCTCCGGAGAAAATGGCCGCTTAGGCAATTGGACTCTATGGCATTGAAGTCCCTCCCTTCCCCAAACCTCGCCCTTCTCAGGCTCCACCCCCAAAATCTTCAGGGATTTTCCAACCTGGAGCTTGCAACCCTACAAATGTTGCACTACTGTTTCTCGAGCATGACGTAATATTCTAGATGGTGGTCAATAAACCTTGATTTAAAAAGGTAGCACAAACTGTTAGTACTGGTAGAAAGGCTTAACTAAGGGTTATAGAGGCATCTGCAAATGTGTCCAAGGTACCAGAATTCTCATATATTTTTACACTGTTGGAAATGGCAGTACCAGCAGAAATTTTAAAAGAAGATACCAGTTCTGAAGAGAACACCAGTTTAGCTTTTTAATATGCACCATGCTCAGTTTAACAAAACAAAGAACAACAACAACCCCAGATTCATGGAGTGTTTGTTTCAATTCTGTATTTTCACAGTGTTAAAAATGCAGAGATGCTTGCTTTTAAGCCTATATTCTAAGGGGAGCTACATTATCTGAGTTATACAGTGAATGTTTTGTAACGAGTCTCTGAAGTCTCCATAAAAGGGGGGAGTGAAAATACAAAAATACAACTTTTGCAAAAAGGCCTTTTATCTTTCTATCAATTATAGAAACAGCAGCTGCGGTGGATTATAAATGTGTTATAGGATGATGGGGACATATGGTCTTATAGAGCCAGAGTGGTGTAATGGCTAGTGTTGAACTAGATTCGGATCCTTACTCAGATCCCTGGGTTCAAACCCTTACTCACCTTGGACCTGTCACTCTCTTTCAACTTGATCTGCCTTACAGGATTGTTATAGGGTTAACCCAAGGGATGGATGAAGTATATATGCCACCCTGAGCTCTTTTGAGGAAGGGTGGGATAAAACTAGGTAGATAATAATATAAATACACATCAGGACCTTCCCCTGGAGAGTGTTTACTTTTCTTGAGGCATACGCTGAATAGCAGAAGGAGATGCAGACAAGAGAAAGGTCCCAAATCCACAGCAAGAAGATAAAATGAGAAGAACTGGAGCAAATGAGGAGCAGATGGCAATCATGCAGTTAGGAAATTTCTTCATTTTGAGTTGAGGACTAAGGGATGAGTCCAAAGTCATCACAGAAGAGGACAGTTTTGAACTGGGGTTAAAAACTCAACTCAAAAAACTCCTCTCTGCTGAAAACCCACAAATCACAAGTAATGTCGCTAAGTTCTGTGCTTTTGTATATAAAGTGTACCACAGGTATAATGATAAAAATGCTAAATGAATTAAAATTTTAAAATTCATATTCATATTTTTATTGCATTTTATTTTATTTTTATTTTAGCTTTTACAGATTTATTTATGGACTCTATTATTATTGGAATTATACAAGCGGCTAAACGGTTTTACTATTATCATGAATTAGTCCTTTGGTGTTGTCCTATTGAAAATTGCTTTTGTCTTCACTTGAATGTTTTATAATAACAATAAAAGTAAAGTAAAGATCTGGGGTTTAAATGTCATGTTCAAGAAGGCGTAAGAAGCAGCAAGGGAGAATGAGTGAAATTCTGTAAGGCAGCAGAAGACATTTGGGCAGCTGAGGGAGTCAGAATTGTGTGTCCAAAATCAAGGGCTGCTTTATCAGGATATGAGAGCTATGGCGCTAGAGATAGGGTTGCCAACCTCCAGGTACCAGCTGGAGATCTCCTGCTATTACAACTGATCTCCAGGTGACAGATCAATTCCCCTGGAGAAAATGGCTGCTTTGGCAATTGGACTCTATGGCATTGAAGTCCCTCCCCTCCCCAAACCCCGCCCTCCTCAGGCTCCACCCAAAAAACCTCCTGCCGGTGACGAAGAGGGACCTGGCAACCCTAACTAGAGAGCAGCCCAGTGTGACGCTGTGCTAGGTGGGGGCTGGAGACACTTGGGTTCAAATCCCTACTTAGCCATGAAGCTTGACCCCTTACTCTCCCGTCACCCTGACCTAAGTCACAGGGTGGTTGTTACTAGAATAAAATGGAGGGAGTGAGAGAACCATGTGCGCCAGCCAGAGCTCTCTCTTGAAGGAAGGATGAGTTTAAAATGTAGAGACTCAGTGCTGGAATTGTGGCAAAACATAGCCCTTGTAACTTGGAAACAGGATCTCATGAATTTGCTAGTGCATGCTGAATTTTTAAATTCTGGATGTTTTCATTGTGGGAATGCGATGTGTGAACAAGATGTGAAAATGTGCTTGCTGTGTTCAAGGGGGGAAGGAATTTATTTGAAAGTTAAATATTGCCAAAATATTATTTGGCGGAGGATGCCACCAGCTATGTGGAAAGGGGAACTGATTGCTTTCTTGTGATCTCCAGCCCTGGGTATGTATGACATTTTGTGAGGGGGAGTAGATAGAGCATGTTGGCCCCATCACTAACCTATATGTATTTGCCCGCAGAGTGTGCTTGTGCATACACACCTTATATGTGTAGACTCCATTCCGCTCTCAAGAGTGTTAGAAAATCAGCATTTCCAGTCAGGTGGCTGCAAACGATGCACATTTAACTTGTATGTACATGTAATCCCATAGAACAGAGCAACCTACAAAAGCACCAAACCTTTACAAAAACTCCAAACTAGAAACCAAAGCAAACAGCAAAAAACCTAAATAAATGTAAACAAGGAATGAAGTGTGTGGGGGGGGGGCGGTGGGGGAAGCAGGTAAATGCACTAAAAAGTAAATCTGGAAACATCCCGCCTGGCAATCCCCCCAAATAAACCCAAACCAGTATAGGGTTACCCCCCCAAAAAAAATCAATTATGGTATTGGTCGGCATCCCAAACTCTATCTCAATTTCACTCCCCCCCACAAATGCACACACCTGTCATTATTAATTTATTTTGGAGATGTATAGGCTGCCTCTCCAGAGACCTGTTTGCTCAAGGCAACTAACAAAATACAAAACAAACCATAACAGCATAAAAAATAAAATAATAAGACCAGTTAACAAAAACTAGTCGTAAAACTAATGGTAAAAGCTCCATGAAGGAGCCTAAACAGCATAACCAGAAATTAAAAGCAGTAGCTGTAAAACAGTGAAAGTTATTTAAAAAAACAGCAGTATGCAGGCCATAAACCAACACCTAAAAAAGGATGAGATAAAATTTCAATTAAAATGTCTGGGAAAAGGCACCTCACATTGCCACACTAAAACAGAATTGCAACCTTCTAAGCCCATTGACTTCAGTGTACAGAAGGTTGTAACTCTGCTTAGGATGGCACTGTGAAACATTGTCATGTCCCATCCGGGTTACCAGGTCCCTCTTCGCCACCGGCGGGAGGTTTTTGGGGCGGAGCCTGAGGAGGGCAGGGTTTGGGGAGGGACTTCAATGCCATAGAGTCCAATTGCCAAAGCGGCCACTTTCTCCTGGTGAACAGATCTCTGTCGCCTGGAGATCAGTTGGAATGGCGGGAGATCTCCAGCCACCACCTGGAGGTTGGCAACCTTCCCATACCTTTGCATACTTAACATGAACTGGTATACCTAGAGGTGTCCCTTCCCTTTCCCCAAGGAAAATTTGCTAATTGTGCAGAACTTCCCTTAAAATCTATGGAGGCGATTCAGCTCAGCAGACCTCTAAAAATTTTATGTCCTATCATTTAGGATAAAAATTGGGGCCAGCTTGCAGCGTGGTAATAACTGGAGTAAAGCACAAGGTGCAGCCGTCCACAGCTGAGCTTCCTAGGGATGGGAACAAACACAATAGGACCTGTGGAAGAATGATTGTTCCTACATTTGAGTTTGCTGAGGAGAAATGGCCGCAGGAAATAGGCACTACTCGTCTTCCCATCTCGATTTGGTTTTGAATGAGAGGATTTTCAAAATGTCTCAAAGTTCATATGGGGGAAGCAATGAAATGCAGCATTCTGGAACAGTAATTACCATTTTTATCAGCTAAGGTTGCCAACTGGACAGGGGAAAAAATGTCCCTTTAACAGAGGCTTAATATTTGGAAATGTGCAGTTGAAGCTTTTCATGGCATGAGACTTTAAGGGCACTTTCACACATCCCAAATAGTGCACTTTCAATCAACTTTCACTGCATCTTAACGATCGTTTCCAAGAGGATTTTGCCAGTTCACACAGTAAAAGCCACCTTCAAAGTGCATTGAAAATGCATTATTTGGGCTATGTGCAAGTGCCCTAAATAATATCACCGGATAATTGCTTCCAGATCAAACTATTACAGGGACAGCTAGAGGGACCAGGTTAAAAATTGCCAACCCTAATTTAGTGTGTGCATTATTAAACCTACCCTGGGTGCATACATGTCTCCCTACGACACGGAATTTTGCTAATCTTATTTAGATTTTCAACATCTTTCTGTATTCCATATTGAACTGTCTTCATTCAAAATCATCCCAAATTTTCTGTCAAATGTGATATTTGGTAGTAATTTTCCCATGTTTCCTCTACTAAATCCTAGAGGATATGGTGCCTACTCATTGCCATATCTAATCTGTATTTCCTTTTCCCTTTGGCCTGATTCTTCTCTCAGTAAACTTGTGCCTGGGCTGTACCGCTTGACACTGCAGGTGAGGAATCTGCGACTGAATGTTCCTTGTCAAGGAACGTTTTGTGTCATCCATGAATGCTGCACACCTTTCAGAGCTTTCCACTCCTACTCAGATCTTGTGGGATGCTGAAATTTGGATAATGTTGATTCATCTCTACCCAACATTATGTGTAGTGGGGGGGGGGAGGATTTGTTTGCAGAGTATCCTGCTTTAAGACAGAGGCTTAAACTAGATAACCTTACATGTTCTGCGAAGTCCTGAACGGAAGCTGATATTTATTGTAAAACGAATAGAAGGCACTTTTGTAACTGAAAAATAGAAGCATTGTGCTGTTTCGTAGACTTGTCGATAGATTTGTAGTAAATGGCCCTTTTCACACATTACAGTTCACACAAACCGGTAAGCTGAGAACTGTATGTAGATCCTCCCAAATATATTCAGTTTTTGGTATGTGCAAACCAGGAACCAAAAAAGTAGGGTTTTGTGTAGCATGTGCAGTGGCTGTATGTGCCTCTAAAATCCACCTGTTGACCTTACACACAACAGGGAAACAATACATGTTGGGAAGATCATGGGTCATGCTTGTCCCATATGTGTGTTTGGTAAGCTCCCGATACAACAATTGTCTATAATAAAACCAAAGAGTTTTTGGCAGTTCCTCGAGGGGGCTGATGTCACTTCCAAGAAAACTCCATGGCTTTACCATGGGCTTTCTGGCAATTCTTAGAGAGGCATGACATCACTTCCAGGTTTTTCCTGGAAGAGACATCACACCATCACAGAGAGCTTGCCCCACATGGCCCCGCCCCTCAGTCTCCTGCTGGTCCAAGTATTGAAAGTATTGTGCTTCTTTAGTCAACTCTCCATCTGTCTGTGTTTTGCCTTCTTATGAACAAAGGTATGGAAATAACAATTAAAGAAAAAAGAAACAATCGCTTGACAGGTTTGCAAAGGAAGAGCCCTTAGATATTATACAGGAAAGAAAAGATGTTAGCACAACAAGGAGAGATGGACAGTGAAGCGTTTTGGTGAGGCTGAGGCAAAGAAAAAATTAGTGTGTCAAGGTATGTCCTAGTCACATCACTTTGCTGGTATCGAGAGGTAAAAAGTGAGCAGCAGAGTGGCTTTCTGTAGATCAGCTCTGTGGAGGCTGTGTAGTTTTTCTTATTGTATTTCAGATTGCTCTGGGACTTAACTGCTTTGCTTTTACATACAGCAACTGACATTATCAAGGCACATTGTGCATTTTGCAGTGGAAATGCAATTTTCTATTTCCTCTTGAATCCTGGGAATGCTGGCATTTTCCAGGCTGTCAGACAAATGAGTGCTCAGTAGGACATTTAGGCCTGTCTTTCTATCTAATCTATCTAATCTATCTCATTTCTAAAGTGCCCATCACCTTGGCATCTAGGTGTAACCTTCCTGTCCAAGTCTCTTTAGCTGGGATAATTTAGCCAAGTCCTAAGAGAGTTCAAATGCCTCTTGATCAGGTGGAAACCATTTTTATAAGAATGGAATCGATGCCCATGCAGTGATAATGTGTAGGCTTGTACCTCCCAATCTGCAGTTGGCTATATGATTCACTTCCCATATTTCGCAGATGTTATCATGGATGCATCGGTTGGTAACTGAGCAGAACTTGTAGAACATAAAAGCTTATGTTTATGTATGGTATATTTGAGGGGATAAATATGTACATTTAGCTCATATCCATACAGATAGGATTGCCAGCACTGCCTTGGCCGTTGCTGTGAAATTTTGAGGGTGGTGCCTAGGGAGGGTGGAGTTTGGAGAGGATGTGACATCACTCCCAGGGGATGCACTTAATGTTTATGCTAAAGGCCATAGAGACATTGGAAAATTCCTGGACTGTTTCTACAGAGGCCAATTTCCGGCCATTTTTCTCGTGTTCCACAATTGCTGGAGGGTGGAGGATTGGCTCCGAGGGTGTGGGTTTGCCAGCTAAGGGCAGGTAAATGGCAAGGCTACATGCACCCTTGAAGTTGTTCTGGCCATTCCACAGCAGTGGGATGGAGAATCATGAGTGGCACGTCCTCTGTCCACTTATGGATCTCATATGATGGAAAAGCATGAACATAGCAACTGGCTATTTAGGTTAAATACTGCAGTTCCTTCACTTTTGAATCGTGATTCAAACATTTTGGCAGCCATTCCTAAATCTACCATGCTCTTGGTGAATCTGCTTATGAGTCATGCTATCCAAACACCTGCATTTTCATGGTATTTCAAACAATGCAATTTAGATATTACGTCATTGCCATATGTTCAGTGGCAGTTCATAGGACATTCTGAAGCACTATAGTTTTTCACCTCTGAGTGCCATGAAAGAGATTTTTTTTTTTTTTTGGCAAACTTCTATATCAGGAGACTATTATTGCAACACTGTGCAGGCACATAGCTGCTGGCCTGGTTGCAAGCAGCACCCAGGTAAAGCTAGTTGTGAGGGTGTCTACTGGCTAGCACCTGTAACATTACCAATTCAGCCTGATCCCAAGAGCAGATGGGAACTACCTCGTAAATGTTTATATTTGGGGGGGGGGGGTGGTAAGAGGAAGTGTAAATATAAAAGCAAATAAATTTGGGTGCCATTAACCATTTTTTAAAAGACCGACAGCTCACATGCTTTACAAGGGGATGGGCTAAACCGTGGGCTGATCCAGACTTTGACTCAATAGCATGCATGTTTGAAGTGCAAATTGCGATGCCAGGAGCACACCATAAATGATGAGCCTGCTCTTGAATTCTATGTTTTCACCTTTACTTGTCTTAGCAGTTAAACACAGTTTGTGGGTGTCTTCAAAGGTACGCATCATACCAGCATAGCCAACTGAGCATAGAATCACAGAATCATAGAGATGGAAGGGACCACCAGGGTCATCTAGTTCAACCCCCTGCTCAATGCAGGAAATACACAACTACCTCCCCCCACCCCGCACATACACCCCAGTAACCCCCACTCCATGCCCAGAAGATGGCCAAGATGCCTCTCATGATCTGCCTAAGGTCATAGAATCAGCATTGCTGACGGATGGCCATCTAGCTTCTGCTTGAAAACCTCCAGGGAAGGTTTTTAAAGTGTTTCCCCATATCTTAAAGGACCCACAGCAAGTCGTCTTCTGCTGATACAAACTGAAACCTCACACGGTCTGTGCCATCATTCTCACCCCCTAAACAATCCAGATCAGCTCCAGCTCATACAAATGAACAAGGATTATGCACAGCGCACACATAAAATGTTTCCTATTCCCCCTCCCTCCGCTAGAGCCGAGCCTGCCGCAAGTGCTTTTAAGGACACACGAGACCACTCATAACAATAATTGGCATGCGCTAACAATCCTGTTTGCATTCACATCCTGAGGCATAGGCGATTATGGCTGCATTTCTGCATGTAGTCATGCTGCTTTTGATCATTTAGCCCAACGACACTCAGACTACAGTCTTAGAATGACCCGCATATAGGATGTAAGTTTTCTTATCTGGGAGACTGGGCTAGTCACCTGGGTCAGGTTGGTGAAAACCGGCCATCGAGGACGTTTCAAATGTAGCTTCCTCTGTTGTAATTGAATTTGATCTGAACCATACAGATGCATCCGGCTCCACTCTGTTGTTCTCCTGCGCAGGTTGGAAATGTCTTTGTAAACCTACCCCTCAATGATAATTTCATTGAGAGCCAGACATTTCAGACGTGACAGTGATCTCTAATCCCTTCTGCACCAGCAGCTCTGGGATTTCAAACCTGCCTCCTCTGGGTAGAACAAGGGGGCTTGGTTTGCACACGGAGAGTAAACTATTACATCAGCTGTTCTCTTAATCCTTTAATGATTGAGAGAGATGAATTACACTTTGTGTGATTTAATTTCATCTCTTGTGAGTTTGCTGAAGGCCCAAAGCAGAGAGATCATGCCATTTTGTAGACTAGGTGCAATTTTTTCTGTTCTTTATTTGGAAAGTTGGCTCCGTCAGGGATGATACATGAAGCTACTTGCCCCCAAAAGGAAATGATGTAGGAGAGGTGGAGGTGAGTACACAAGCTAACAACAACAAAAACAACAACAGCAATAAAATCAGCCCTTAAGGTGGCTAATAATAGAAAACTATAAAACAATGTAGTCAGAACAGAATCTGAAACAAAAAAAACCTATTTAAACATCAGCATAAAGTATAACATCAGCAACAATAAACCTTAAGCAGCAGTAACAAAAATGCATAAAAAACAAAAACTACCAATAAACAGCAGGAATAGGAAAAAACCTAAAAAACACCAGAAAGAGGAAGGATAAAAGTAGACACCAAGAGCATAAAACAAAAGAACAATAAAAATTGAACACTCATAACATAACGTCTCAAGTAGTCCATACCCTGGGCCTCCATGCCTCTATGCTAGGTGGGCTAAAGTGTGCTATGCTCCCCCCCCCCCGCCTTAGTTGGCCCATAGTGATATCAGCACATAGCCAGAATTGTTGTGATATACAATTTCATGACAATTATGTGGTTCCTGATTGGTTGGGGTCATTATTCCCAAAAAGAACAGCCAGGTTGTTGTTGCTTTAAAAGAAAGAAAGAAAGAAAGAAAGAAAGAAAGAAAGAAAGAAAGAAAGAAAGAAAGAAAGAAAGAAAGAAAGAAAGAAAGAAAGAAAGAATTGGAGCAGCAGCAGCAGCTGAACAAGAAATAATACATCAGTGAACGAGGTGAGAAAGGATGAGACAGGAAAATATTTCAATCCCTTCTCAAAGCTCATCTTTCACCCGGAAACGTGAATAAAAGAAGAAAAAAGAGTTGGTTTTTATACCCCGCTTTTCTCGACCTTTGAGACGTCTCAAAGCAGCTTACAGTTGTCTTCCCTTCCCCTCCCCACAACATACACCTTGTGTGAGGTTGGTGGGGCTGAGAGAATTCTGAGAGAACTGTGACTAGCCCGAGGTCACCCAGCAGGCTTCATGTGGCAGAGTGGGGAAACAAACCTGGTTCACCATATTAGAGTCCGCCGTTCATGTGGAGGAGCGAGTATCAAACCCGATTCTCCACATTAGAGTCCGCTGCTCTCAACTACTACAGCCGGTTGAATAGATTGCCATGTTATCATATGACCCCTTATGCACTATGTAGAAAAAGAAGTAAGGCCCATGACTCGTAAACACATGCAGTGTATCTGTAATGCTGGCAGAGAAACTGGGGTACCAGCGATCTTTGAAACCAGTGGTCTTTGTACAGGTGTTCTACCTACTAAAACCATTGAACAATGCTGTGGCAAAGACCAGCTCTCATGTGTGGGAGTCATCTTGGCTCCTAAAACACCAGGACCAACGCTTATTTTCCCTTGCTTCCAAATGTTAATCTCACTCCCTGATATTTTTACTTCCTTGTAATGTATGTCACTTGGTCAGCAATTAACAATATTAGCCCTGCTTCAGATTGTTAATTTTCTAAGAGTTTCTCCACCACCGCCCCTCTCTTTACCAAAAGCCAAGTAGCTGTTGAAGCCTGAAATGGTCCATCAGGGTGACTGAGGTGTCAACTCAGTTTAGGATGTCCCCAGAATGTCCAGTAATCCGGCTAAATATTTGAGCAATCCAATGGTAGGGCTGCCATGTTTGTAGGATTACTGCTAATCCTTACATATGGATCCAAAATGAACATGATTCCGTGGGGGAACTAGGAAGTGCAAACCAAAGCTGTATAGCCATAGAATACACATAGCAACCAACTGACACCTCATTGTTATCATATCCCATCATCCTTTCTTAGACTAACCAAATGCACCTTTTTAACAGTAGCATCTATGGGTATGTATCAAATTCAGGGCCAAATAAGAAGATCACAGATCTCTGTTTTAGTCTCTCAAAGGCATAGTACAAGCATGCCTCCCTGCTCCAACCATTGCTTTAAGTGTTGTTTTCATGTCTAGTTTTAATTGTACTAATGAGCTGTGTTGGGGGGGGGGCTGTTAATAGTTTTAAAATGTGATTTTATTATTTATGTTTTAATTTGTTAGCCACCTTGGTGGCCTTTGGGAGGATAGAAAGGTGGGATATAAATGTTGTAAAATAAATAAATCAATAAATGTATCAGGACTGCACAGGAAAGGGACTGGGGGGTTTAAGCCTTCCATCCCTGCATGGTTTTGCTAATCAAATTGGGGTCTTTGGACTGATATTAGCCCTTGAAAGGAAAAAGGGGTGGGTACCCTGCCTTTTGCCTGCCATTTTTCTTTAAAGAGCTGTAACATCTTGGGAGACCCCAGTGTTGATTTACAAAAACATGTGGGGGTAGGGTTGCCAGGTCCCTCTTCGCCACTGTCTGGAGGTTTTTGGGGCGGAGCCTGAGGAGGGCGGGGCTTGGGGAGGGGAGGGACTTCAGTGCCATAGAGTCCAATTGCCAAAGCGACCATTTTCTCCAGGTGAACTGATCGCTATCGGCTGGAGATCAGTTGTAATAGCGGGAGATCTCCAGCTACTACCTGGAGGTTGGAAACCCTATGTGGGGGTGAAAGAGTTAAACTTCCTTTTCACCTTCCCACCTGGCTTTTTCTGAATTAGTGCCCAAAATGTTGCAATTAAGTTTAAAAAAAAATGCTGGGAAGGTCCAGTTACAGATCTCCCAAGGTCTTGTCTGTTTTGAGCTTCAGATGACACAGAAGTTTTTTATGCATGGCTATTTCCCTCGCTGTCGCCCCTTTGATGAATTTAGGTCTTTGTTTCGATTATGCGAGCCATTTCTGACCGTCAGAGGTCGCCTCACTCTTCCCCTGCATTTCCCCATGATTTTCCTGTGTGTTAAAATTTGAGATTTGGGGAGGGGCCGTGGCTAAGTGGTAGAGCATCTGCTTGGCATGCAGAAGTTCTCAGGTTCAATCCCCAGCAGCATCTCCAGTTAAAGGGACTAGGCAGGGAGGTGATGTGAAAGACCTCTGCCTGAGACCCTGGAGAGCCACTGCCGGTATGAGTAGACAATACTGACTTTGATGGACCAAGGGTCTGATTCAGTATAAGGCAGCTTCATGTGTTCATGTGTTTTCATGTGTGAGATAAAACAGGTCCCTGAAAACATGGGCGAAATGCAGGGTGGGGAGTGAGGTGACCTCTGACAGTTGGAAACAGCATGCACAATCAAAACAAAGACCTGAAGTCGTTGGAGAAGTGATGGTGAGGGAAACAGCCATGCATAAAAGGCCAGAGGCTCATACATTGGATGTGAGAATGATATCTTATTAAATCAGGCCATTGTAACTCAGCATCTGTCAGCTCCAAGGTCTTGGGTAGAGGTCCTTCGCAGTCCAGCTACCTGAGATTTTTGGCCCTCACACGCTGAGTAGCTTGAACTGTAATCTTTCACTTACAAAGTGTATATCGTTCCAGATGCTTTGACAGTAGCTGCCCCAAAATTATGAGATACCTTACAGAAGACTCCTGATCATATTTAGGAAGCCTGGTTTGGTGGGTAGGAGGGGACAAGGAAGGGACAGGGTTAAATTGGCAACAGGCTAGTCATTTTACATTCTGGCATGATGTCTATTGTGTCTTCAAGGGATATTCTAAAAAGATTTGACATGCTCATTTTATTTTGTCACTTGTTCCATGGAACGGCTATAAATATAAACTCTCTACTTTTGCCACTTATCCAAATGTAGAACTGGAGTCGGC